>NW_022436953.1:7028535-7214352 GCF_009761245.1 Sapajus apella | reverse complement strand
AAAAAAAAAAAAAAAAAAAAAAAAAAACAGTGGTAGGATATTGATCAAAGGCTGGGTCTTATTCAGAGTAAAGAAAACCAGAACCAAGCAAACAAGTGTGTAGTCAGGAACTAGAGATCAGACATTTGTTCATTCAGTTCACTGGTTCCCCAGCTTTTATCTCCTGCCGTGTGCCAGGCACTGATGCACAGAGGTGAACAGGAAAGACTTGGTCCCCATCTTTATGGAGCAGGCAGTCTACAGGGGAAGCAGCCAGTTGCCTGCTCTGACCTGGCTGAGGGGACTGTGGTTGCTGGTTGGTTGTGGGACAAGGTGAAGGGCTCTCTGCAGGCCCCTCCCCTATACAGGTATTGATCGACTTACCACCTATGCAACTTACCACCATTCGACTTTATGACCACAATCGCTAGCCACGACTGCTCCGCGTCTGGGAGCGCAAACGTTGCCCAGCTGGGCGTACGACAATGCGGACCAGCTTCCGGCAGCACTACCATCTCCGCATGCACCATTTCAACTGTACATATAGCCTACTCAACTTACGACCAAATCGTGTTACGACCGGTCCGCAGTCCCGACCGTGGTCGTAAGTCGAGCACTAGCTGTAGGTTTTGGGGTGGGAGGCACCAGAGATTGACAGGTCATGTGTGAGAAGAGCTGTATCACTCACTGGTATTCATGGGTGTCAGTCACCACTGCCTAACTAGTCACTGTAACTGTAGCAAGTCTCTAGAATGAGAAATCTGGTCTGGCAGTCTTGGGGGGTGGGGGGTATGTGGTTTGAGTGTGGCCTTTTCTCCTTGGATTGGGGTGGGATATGCACTAGACCAATTATTGGGAACCAGGAAGACAAGATGTGGCCCAGAGGCAAAAGAGACAGGAAGGGAATGGGCTAGGAAGCCGCTCAGTGAGAGAACCTAATCCTAGGTCCCCACAAACCTAGCTGAGGCCCCAGGATAGTTATCCCAGGACAAGAGGATTTAGGGTTCAAATTAGACCCATTTGCTGTTTTGGAGACTTAATAACAGAAACCTATGAAACCAATGAGAAAGGCAAGAAAGAGGTTATTGAAGCACCTCCTACATGTCAGGCAGGGAACGAAACACCTCTTTTCCTATAATTATCACCACTGTCCTGTATGGGTATCATGATGCCTATTTTACAGAGAAGGCCAAGGGCCAGAGGGTTCAGGACATCCACCAGCTCTTTCCTGTACATTCTGCTGCCCCTTGATGAATCCACTGGAGGTTTATGCCATGGTTGGGGGAGCGATTTTTGGTATAGCTCTCTCCCCACTGTCCTCTGGGAGTTGGGGAGAACAGATCTCTGGGGCTGCCCATTCCAGCGCCCCAAGTTGCACCCAGGACGACTTTGTGCTCCCTGGATGAGAGGCAGTGGCACCAAGATTCCCAGTAGAGGCTGCAGATGACCTGTGGGGCTGCCTTGAATGGGATTGGGAGATGCTACTAGTGGCACCTTACTCCATTGCTCTAGCAACGGGGGGGCTGTCCCTGGTGATTAGCCAGTGGGGCCTCCCTGAGCTTTGCTCTTCCATTCCTGTAAGGGGAGAGGCCCACATGGAAATGGCCAGGTCTGGTACCCAGCAGACTACATGCGCTCTCAGGACTGGAAGTATTAGCTCACTGGATGATCCTGGGCAAATTACGCAACAAGCGACAAAAACCTTGAGTTCTTGAAGACAGATGCTCCTGGGAGAGCTATAGGTGCTTGCTGTGAGTCATAGGCATTACCCCAAATTGGGGAACTGGAGGAAGGAACATTGCCCAGGGGCTGAGTCACTGCGCAGGTTTCTAGCAGAGCAGAAGGTCCGGGGGCCAGCAGGAAGACAGCTACAGAGAAGATGCATGGTGCTGATCCCACATCGACCCCAGGAACTGGGCTTCAGAGAGTCTGAGCTTGACAGGATGCCAAGATGAGCAAGATTCGGCCTTTGTCCTTAGAGAGATCTTCGTCTGGCTGGGGGAGCTGGTCTAGCTTGGTCTAGCTCAGGTCAGGGTGATTGGGGAGCCCAGGGTTAGGAGAGCAGAATGCTGGCTGGCAGGGGAGTCAGGGGAACATCACAAAGTGGGTGGTTTCGAAGGATGGGGCCTGGGTACAGCAATGAATCAAAGAGATCAACATGTTTGGGGGCTTCTGAGCCCTGCTGCACATGCATTCAAAAAGCAAGATAGAGGGCACTTCCCCCAAGCCTCAAGAAAGGCTTCTGTTCAAATCCTACTCTGCACTGGATAGCCACTCTGTGGCCAGCATGTGGCCATCCTGCTCCTGTTTCCGTATCTGTAACGTGGGGATGATATTTGAAACTCATGTGGCTGTTGGGAAGGGCTAACTGTGAAAGAAAATTGTCAAGTGGCATATTCACCTTCCTTTTCTTTTCTCTGGTAGATAGGGATGGGCTACTATCCAGTCTAGGCAGTAATTTGTATTAGGGAAAAGTTAGGAGTCCATCAGGTTTCTGAAATTGGTTGGAATAGTAACCCCTCTGCCCTCACCAGCCTATAGCCTAGAGATTTTTTTTTTTTTTTAAAAGATGGGGTTTCACTATGATGGCCAGGCTGGTCTTGAACTCCTGACCTCAGGTGATCCACACACCTCGGCCTCCCAAAGTACTAGGATTACAGGCATGAGCCACCGCGCCCGGCCGAGATTTTAAATACAATGATACAGTTTAAAAGTGCTAATCTATTCCCTTTTCCTTTATTGTACTGTAATTTTTTGTGTGTGTGTACTTTAGGTTCTGGGGTACATGTGCAGATCATGCAGGATTGTTGCATAGGTACATACTTGGCAAGGTGGTTTGTTGCCTTCATCCCCCCAATCACCTATATCTGGTATTTCTCCCCTCATCATCCCTCCCCACCCTCCCCTAGACCCCCAACAAATGACCGCAGTATGTGATGCTCCCCTCCCTGTGTCCACATGTTCTAATTGTTCAACGCCTACCTATGAGTGATAACATACGGTGTTTGGTTTTCTGTTCTTGTGTCAGTTTGCTGAGAATGATGGTTTCCAGATTGATCCATGTCCCTATGAAGGACATGAAGTTATTTTTTATGGCTGTGTAGTATTCCATGGTGTATATGTGCTACATTTTCATTATCCAGTCTATTGTTGATGGGCATTTGGGTTGGTTCCAGGTCTTTGCAATTGTAAATAAACAGTGCCGAAGTGAACATACATGTGCATGTGTCTTTATAATAGAATAATTAATAATTCTTTGGGTATATACCCAGGAATGAGATTGCTGGGTCAAATGGTATTTCTATTTCTAGGTCCTTAAGGAAACGCCACACTGTCTTCCACAATGTTTGCACTAATTTGCACTCCCACCAACAGTGTAAAAGTGTTCCTATTTCTCCACATCCTCTCCAACATCTGTTGTCTCCAGATTTTTTTAATGATTGCCATTCTAACTGGTGTGAGATGGTATCTCAATGTGGTTTTGATTTGCATTTCTCTAATGACCAGTGATGATGAGCATTTTCTTTTATGTTTGTTGGCCTCATAGATGTCTTCTTTTGTAAAGTGTCTATTCATATCCTTCGCCCACTTTTGGATGGGTTTGTTTTTTTTCTTGTAAATCTGTTTTAGTTCTTCATAAATTCTGGATATTAGCGCTTTGTCAGATGGGTAGATTCCAAAAATTTTTGCCCATTCTGTTGGTTACCGGTTCACTCTAATGAGTGTTCCCTTTGCTGTACAGAAGCTCTGGAGTTTAATTAGATCCTATTTGTCTATTTTGGCTTTTGTTGCCATAGCTTTTGGTGTTTTATTCATGAAGTCCATGCCTATGCCTATGTCATGAATGGTTTTGCCTAGGTTTTCTTCTAGGGTTTTTATGGTGTTAGGTCTTATGTTTAGATCTTTAATCCATTTGGAGTTAATTTTAGTGTAAGGTGTCAGGAAGGGGTCCAGTTTCTGCTTTCTGCACATGGCTAGCCAGTTTTCCCAACACCATTTATTAAACAGGGAATCCTTTCCCCATTGCTTGTTTTTCTCAAGTTTGTCAAAGATCAGATGATTGTAGATGTGTGGTGTTGCTTCTGAGGCCTCTGTTTGGTTCCATTGGTGTATGTCTCTGTTTTGGTACCAGTACCATGCTGCTTTGATTACTGTGGCCTTATAATATAGTTTGAAGTCAGGCAGCATGATGCTTCCAGCTTTGTTCTTTTTGCTTAGGATTGTTTTGGCTACATGGGCTCTCTTTTGGTTCCTTATCTGTCACCCAGGCTGGAGTGCAGTGGCGCGTTCACAGCTCATTGCCGCCATGACTTCCTGGGCTCAAATGATCCTCCCGCCTCAGCCCTTGAGTAGCTGGGAGTACAGGTTCGCATCACTATGCCCAGCTAAATTTTTTAAAATATATTTTTAGTAGAGATGAGGTTTCACCATGTTTTCCAGGCTGGTCTTGAACACCTGGACTCAAACGATTTGCTCACCTCGGCTTTCTAAAGTGCTGGGATTACAGGCGTGAGCCACTGTACCTGATGTACACTTTCTAAAGTATTTTTCTCATCTATTATCTCAGAGTAATTCTGTAGGAGTAAGTCGGGAAGGTGGCTTTGTTTCCATTTTTCAAAAGAAACAATTAAGACCTTAGAGCTTGCTTGTGGCCAGGCTTGGATTTGAACAAGAGTCCACAGATTCTTAACCTGAGGCTTCACCTGAAGCAAGATCAGTGGTTCCCAGAGAGTGAGTCTTGCAAGCATGTGCAGGGTGGACACGGCATTAAATGGCACTGAAGCCCATCATGAGAAGGCTCTTCCCTTTCGCTTCTCTTTCACTCCACATTGGGTCAAGGGGGGAAATCTCCATTTGGGGCTCCTGTGTTGTTAGCCTCTGTCAAACACTGGCTAATGTCATTTGTTTGTTTGACCAACTGTAAATCTGACCCAGGCATAGAATCTTGCTAGAACTTGCCTTGATATTGTGTTGAACTTCATGCCATTGTTGTTTCATTGTAGGTAGTTTTCCAGAATCTCCTGTCTATACCTAGGAATGCTAGTTTTCCATCCATTGTAGCATAGAAAAATGTCTTTTTCAAATACATCTTTAAGTTTTTAAAAATTAAGTCAATTTGGCGGGCACGGTGGCTCACACCTGTAATCCCGGCACTTTGGGAGGTGAAGGTGTGTGGATCATGAGGGCAGGAGTTAGAGACCAGCCTGGCCAACATGGTGAAACCCCGTCTCTATAAAAATACAGAAATTAGTCGGGCATGGTGGCAGACACCTGTAATCCCAGCTACTTGTGAGTCTGAGGCAGGAGAATTGCTTGAACCCGGGAGGCGGAGGTTGCAGTGAGCAGAGACCACCCCATTGCACTCCATCCAGCCTGGGCCACAGAGTGAGACTCTGTCTCAATAAATAAATAAATAAAACATTAAAAATACAGACAATTTAAATAAACACACTAAGATGACACTAGTATAGGTGTTACTCAGTTATGTTCATTGGTTCACCTGGCCAGAGGGCTTGGGGAATGCAGAGTTAAAGGACCCCAAGTGGGACTCTGTCTCTTGGGCACCCTCCATCTCCCATAGTCTCCTAGGGTGATACCAGTGGCTCCCAAATCCCAACTGGGAAAGGAGCCTGGAAAAGCATCAGCATTCGTGGTGGCTACTCCCCACACCAAGTAGAAGAATCCACGTTGTCAGAGAGCTGCTGACGTCAGTCGGTACAGGATTTTTACAAGCCCTCTATTTAAAATTCCCCAGAAATTAAATAAGGAGGCTTTGGAGGGAGGAATGCCCTAGACAAATTGTGGAGTGGATTTGTTTTGTTTATGGACATGGTCTTTAAAGTCGAAATTGTCCCCGTTTTATTTTTGCGCAATTGAAGAGGGGCTGAACTCAGCTGGGAGGAAGGGGATGGTTGTCAGCCTATAGCTTTTAGTTGAAACCAACTGCATTCTGGGGCCAAGAAGCTTCCATTTTTAGCAAAGAGAGAAAGGGAAAAAATACACAACCTCGTACATGTACGCATCTTAGGCACTGGGGTAAGCTAGTTGAATGGATAAGGATAACCTTTATATTTCAAGTGGCCACAGCTCTCTTCTCCAGGCTGCAAATAGATATATAAAGCACCGGGCACACTGCTGGATACTTTGCATTCTTTTCTTTTTCTTGCCACACACTGGTAGTATATACATGCTATTTCATATTCCCATCTCACCAATGGGAGCTTAAGCCTCATTCTTCAGCCTCTTCCTTCAGCCAGTTTAAAGGACCAGGCACCATGCTAGTCTTATGTTGGCTCCCTAAAGCTGTATTCCACCCAACACCCCGAGAGAGGGGAGGATCTGAGGTGGCTGAGAGGCAATGTTCCATCCTTCTGCGTCCCACAGTGGGAAAAGTTTGTCTCACTGCAGTTCTCTTCCAAACCTTCTGACTTATCGCAGTTTGATGTGCGATGATCTTTAACCCCTGTCTAGTAAATCTTTGTAGCAAAGAGGGAGCGGGCCACAGATACGGCCTCTTCAGTTGTGGCAGATGTCCTCCACACTTCGTTTTCATCGTGTGTGCTTTGCTGGTTGGAGCCAGTGGTCTTCGTCGTTCGTTCGTGGTGGTGATCTGAAGCTTCCTTAGCAAATTTCTTTCTTAAAGTCAAAAAAGAGGCAAAATGCTTTAAATATACAGTCAGTTCCCAGACATGATGGTGTGCATTTTTCAGCCTTATGATGGGTCAAGGGGGGTATTAAGTACATTTTGAACTTGGGATATTTTCAACTTAATGATGGCTTCATCGGAACGTAACCCCATTGTTAAGTCAAGGCACATGCGTATATGTTAGATGAACCACAGTAGATGTAATTCAAGGATATGGCAAAGGTTGTGTGTGGTGTGGAAATACCTGAGGTTTGAGGAAAGCTGATTCAAAGTCACTCTTGCCTGGCAGAGCCCTTGGGTGAGATCCTGTGCCAGAATGCTCTTTCAGCCTGGGAGTCCCTGCCTTGCCCGACCATGTGGGCTCAGCAGAGAGGCAAGCATGAAAACCACCTCTCCAAGAGGAGTGGGAAAAGCCACACCCACGACTCTTCCAAGACTCAGAGCTTGGTAGACACCAGCGGAGTGGAGGAGAAGCAGATGAGGGACTGGGTTTTTTGGCTCATCTGTCAGATGGAAATTTGGAGCACAGTAGAGCAAGCACTGCTGCTTTCCTTCTGCAAGGCAGTGAGCAGCTGAGCTGGAGTGGCTTTAAGGGTCGCTGAATGAATGTTGCACTGGGTATCAGACCTGAGTGCCAATCCTGGCACCTCCCCTTCTTAGCCACACACCTTGGGTAAGTCCCCCATTCTGAGTTTCCTAAAGCAGCCTAAGATTTCACAGACCTGGGGACAGACTTCTCCCCCAAGACATACTGAACACACAGTCCTCAGAATTCCTTTCTCACCCTCACTGCCAGTAGGGTGACCCTACAACTCAGGCTGTCTGGACACTCCCAGCTCGTACCTAAGATTTTAGCGCCATGGTTGTTAATATTGATATTGCCCTTCCGTTTGCTCCAAAAAGTTTGAACGGTAGATTCTAACATCCTCGTACTGAGCCATGTCCTTTTGTCTCTCCATTTAAGACTTTGCATCTTGTCAGATTTGTCATTACCATCTGTTCAGACCTCTTTTTTGGCTCCTAATCCTGGCACAGCTTTTGCTAAATGAGATAGTGCTGCCAGTACTGTGTCTCTGTCCTCATGCTAGCTTGATTAAAACATCCAACAGGACAGGTTCCCATTGGAGCCACTCTGCCACCCCTCTAGGTGTACCAGGGAATCATCACACCCTGTTGGGTGGTGCCAGCCCTCGAGCTGTGGATCTGCCAGTGCTGCTCTGCACCGCCTAGGGTCCTGGGGGATCATGAGAGAGACAAGGGCCTGGTGGTCTCAGCTGTGACACATCCCGGGCCCACCAGTCGAGCAGCTCACTCACCGCCTGGCCCCGTTTCTTCCTGTTGCAGCTTTCTGTCTGACACTGCCTGGGCCAGTGTGCAGAGCCCCTTCCCAGGCTCTCCTGGTATTCCTCGGGGGGTCCATGTTTTACCTGACCGTGACCAGCAATGAGGCTGCCATTCTCTACTCTGGAATTCAGCACCACCTTCTTTAAAAGCTGGGACTGTTGCCCATTTTGTGTCCTTGGGTGTTGCTCCCATCTCCACGTCTCCTAAGATTGCTGAGGATGACTGCAGGCTCTTTGTCAAGTGCTCTTGGGAACTTTCTGCACGGCTAGCTGGTGAGACTGCATCAAGGCAGCCCGTCCATGCTGTCCCCACCTCTGCCTGGGGTCCACTTGCCCTCCACAGGTCAGTGTGCCAGGCTGAGACCTTTCCTTCTGAGAGCAGACACTGAACCACGGACAGGAGCCCAGGAGATCCCTCCTTCCCACACCACACCCTCCTCAGGGGAGAGTTAGCTCTATTTTTTTTGTTGTTGTTTTTGAGATGGAGTCATGCTCTGTTGCCCAGCCTAGAGTGCAGTGGTGTGATCTTGGCTCACTGCAACCTCTGTCTCCCGGGTACAGGTGATTCTCCTGCCTTGGCCTCCCAAGTGGCTGGGATTATAGGCGTGTGCCACCACGCCCGGCTAATTTCTGTATTTTTAGTACAGAGTTCTACCATGTTGGCCAGACTGGTCTCAGACTCCTGACCTCAGGTGATCCGCCCACCTCGGCTTCCCAAAGTGCTGGGACTACAGGCGTGAGCCACCGCGCCTGGCTGACTTAGCCCTTTCCTACTTTTTCTCTTGCTGGAGCGGCAGAGAAAACACCCTTTTTGTTCCCCTGAGCACCTCTGAGAATGTGACCATCCTGGCGGGATTGTTAGCGGCGCCCCTTCCTGCCCACTCTCCTTCCCTGAGAGCAGCTCTTCCCTCCTCCTCCATCATCTTGCCTTTGACAGCAGGCCTTTCCCACCACCCACACCATTTATAATCGTGACTTTACAGTTTACCTTCTTGCATCATCATCTCTCCTGAGCGCCTCCTGTTCAGGAATCTGGGCTCAGGCTCACACCTCTGTGCTCTGCTTACTAATGGGACCGAGAGAGGGCAGCAGCTTGAGGTGAGCACCTCATTTTCATCTGGAATAATCCCCCAGGAAGCCATTAGAGTGAGCCTATGCACCCTGTTGCTCTGAGGTTCAATTCAAGTGTCTCTTCCTCTAAGAATTCTTCCCTGCCTAGTCAATCTCATCTCTGGGTATCTCCACTTCCTTGACAAGCTTTGCAGCAACCACCGCCATGTCCACCACACGGGGCTGTCGGGGTCGCCCTGCCGCACTCAGCACAAGCAGTCTCGTGCCGAGACCCCATGAGCAGCCACCCTCCTCCCACTGCCCTGCAGCTCCTGGAGGGGCCTCGGGCCATCTTGTAACCTCCACCTCCTCCTGCCCCCGACCCCCACCTGTGCCAGGCACAGAATCAGACCCACGTGTTTTCAGTGGAGACCTTCTGAAGTCAAGGCTAAATGACAGTGACATCACGAGGGTCTCTCTCTCCCCCCATGACTCCAGACACCTCAGACTTACCCGCTTCCCTGCCCAGCCCTGGCCCCAGTCACCCAGGGGCATCTAGGTCTTGGTTCCTTCTTTAGAATTCCACTTCATGTCAGCGTTTTGCGACTTGCACTCTGAAGGCGCTATTCTGATTCCAATCAGCACTGTTCTGAAGGCTTTTCAAGGATTAGCTCCTCTAATCCTCATAGTAACACTGAGATGTGGGTACTTTGGGTTGATTTTGCAGATGAGAAAATTGAGGCAATTGCCCAAATTCATGCAGCTGGCGAGCAGCAGAGCTGGGCCTCAACCCAGGCAGCCTGGTTCTGGAGCCGTCGCTGGAAACCATTCTCTGCTACCTGTCATTTCACCATGCGTCC
The DNA here is from genome assembly GCF_009761245.1 of Sapajus apella. NCBI lineage: Eukaryota > Metazoa > Chordata > Mammalia > Primates > Cebidae > Sapajus > Sapajus apella. The sequence goes on along the minus strand of NW_022436953.1, from coordinate 7,204,474 downwards.
CTCTCTGCCTGTGAGGTGCGTTAGGCTTTTTTCTGGGTGCCTCGCCCATGACCTTGGTCTGCTCAGACCCATCAGAGCCCTGTGGGCTTGGTGGGGACCCAGCCTAGCACTGGCTTCTTTGCCTGTTTGGTGAGGTGGGCAGGCTGGAGCTGAGTGGGGAGGTGGCAGCAGCCCAGGCTGTCTTGACACTGACTCCACGGAGCCTTCCAAATGGTGACGTAGCAGCCTATGCTAATGGTCTTGGAATCCAGGCCCCAGGCACCCAGGGGAGGTTCTGGGTCCCTGGTGTCCTCAGAGCCCATCTAGGGGAGGGAAGGCCCTGGGCCACGGAGCAGGTGGGCACCAGGTAGTACCAGTTGAGTGGATTAAAAAGGCAGGGGCTGCATGGGAGCACAGGAGGGACTGAGGGAGTTTCTCACTCGCTCCTGTTTGCTTTGGACCATGAAGGCGCGTGTCTTGGCAAAAGCTGCAGTGACAGGGCTTTCTGACCAGGGGAAGCCTGGCCGAGGGTGGGCGGCCTTTCGCTGGTCTTAAAGGCACAGCACCCACAGACAGCCTGCATTTCCAGCTTATCTGGTCCCACAAAGGCAGAAGCATGGGAAAAAGGTCAGGCTGGGTCCAGGACAGAAGCACTCCCTTGGGCCCAGCCTTGTGCCAGGTGTGGTATGGGTAGGTGGGCAGCGCTGGTACCATGTGCCTGGCCAGGCTGCCCTCAGCCCCTTCCTTCTCTCACTTAACGCTCGCAAATACCCTATTCCCTCCTCCAAACCTGCGCCAAGGAAAGAACTTGGAATGCCCAGGAAGATACCCTTCTGAAGGGTCAAGGTCTGAGCCCAGACTTCAATCATCAATAGAGGCATTAGGGAAGCAGGTCAGGGTGCTGGCTGAGGATTCTGGAAGTGGGCTACTTCTGTTCCCCCACCCCGACCCTGAGCTCATACCAGAGGAGTTTGAGGCAGGGCCTGTCTTCCTCTTTTTCTAGCTCCACCACGCACCCTTCCCCACCTGGATACCAAAACCCTTACAGAGGCCTGGGGGTGGAATTAGCGCAGCCCACATGCTGAGCTCTGAATTACCTGGTGTTAGGCCACGTGTGAAGGACCGAGACTAACTCACAGAGAAAGAAAACATGAAGCCTGGAAATCACCTAAAGCCTCCTGGGTTCTTCCAAACTCCATGCTCTGTGTCTGGTCCTGCCTCGAAATCCTCCGGGCTTGTGCCCAGAGCCTGAAGTCCAGCAGTCTCCGGCAGGCCTCAGGGCCAGGGCACGGGCTGCAGTCGAACCCTGCGTGTGCCATGCCTGGGTGGTTGGGGAGGGAGCCTGAGTCCCGGATGGGTGTTGTTCACTGCAGTGCCTGGAACAGGACCTGGCCCATACCCAGTGCTCGGGAAATACTCACTGATGAGAAGCTCTGGGTATTGAATACCCTGTAGGTTCCTGATGCCACTGGGCATCCCCAGGTATTGAATATTACCCTGTTGTGTCAGTGAGGCTCAGAGAGGGCCAGTGACCCACCCCAGGTCACGCCACCAGTGAGTGGTAAAGCCAGGATCCAAACGAAGTCTGTCTAGGAAGAAGGGGTTAAGAAGCATCCTTTGGCCAAATCCTGGGCTGAACAGGGCTGGGAGGGTGGGGAGTTGGGAGGATGAGAGGATTTCAGAGGGAGAGGAAGGAGGGGGTCTTCCCTCCCCCCACCAGCTGTTCTGTCCTAGGCCTAGCTGTGACCTCAGAGGACTCTATTAACATCCTAATTGTGTGCAGCTGGCCTCACTCTGGCCCTAACGAGCTCATTATTCTCCTTCCTTAAGGAGGCCATTGTGGCCTGGTCACCCTGGGGACAGCAGAGGCCTGGGAGTGCCCATCACTTCCTGCCGCCCTCAGCCAGGCTCCCCTATTCCTGGAGAGGCTAAGGCCCCAGTCCCTCTCCTGGCCTCTCCCTCTGTCTGGCTCCCTCTTTCATTTCCCTCAGTCTCTCTGTGTCAGTCTGTGCCTCAGTTTCCATCTCTACTTTCTCCTGCTCCCCCGTGCCAGCATCCGTCAATTTGAGAAGCTTTGCAATTGGTCAAACAGGTGGACTTGGCCAGGCTAGTTCACTGAAGATGCTCGACATTGAGACAGGGAGGACCTGGTGCCTGGACCTGAGCATCTCCCTCCCAGGGCTGGGACATCTTCCCTAACCAGAGCTGGCGGTGCTGGCCAGACGCCCCCATGTGGCCTTCTCCTCTCCTCAGCCCCTGGGTCATTGCAAAGTGGGTTGTTACTTAAGGCCCATAGAGCAGGGCTCGCTGTAAATGCCAGGGACATGGTCATTTTTTCTGGGCCTCTGCCACCTGGAAAGGGCTGGGCCCTGGCCTCTGGTACTGCAGAGACATGGCCCAATGGGAGGAGAGGCCAGGGTGAGGCAGCTTCGGGGTATTGTCCGGTTTGGCATTCTCCTGGACAACTTCGGTCTTGGGGTTTAGCACTGAAGAACAGGGCTAGGACTCCAGATTAAAGGTTTCTGCCACACGCCATGTGTACATGGGGTCCTCTCCCAGGGTTCCTCACAACAGGCTGCAGTTTCCCATTCAAGGGAATGAGCACGGTAGCCCCTCCCCTGGCCCCTGTCTGGGAGGAGTCATCTCAGCATCAAGGTACTCCAGGCAAGAAGATCTGCCTAAGCAAGGCCCTGGTGGGCATTGGAGGGCCTGGTGGGCATCGGAGGGCCTAGCTGTCAGGCTGGGCTGGAGGGGTGCACTAAGGGGGCTCCCAGCCAGCCCAGGCCCCTTGCGGGGGGGGGTCCCTGCTATCTCTTGCTGCCACCAAGTTCCCTGCCCCACCGCCCAGAAGATCCTGCTTCCTTTGTACTTAGAAAACAGGGTTGATTCTCAAGGAAGAAGCCAGGTGTGGCAGCCAGCCAGAGAACAGCTGTCCCCTGCCTCTGTCTCCAGGCTGTGGTTCAGTAGCACGATCTCAGCTCACTGCAAACCCCACCTCCCAGGTTCAAGTGATTCTCCTGCCTCAGCCTCCCAAGCAGCTGAGATTACAGGTGCATACCACCACACCCAGCTAATTTTTGTATTTGTAGTAGAGATGGGTTTTCACCAGGATGGTCTCTATCTCTTGACCTCATGATCTGCCTGCCTTGGCCTCCCAAAGTGCTGGGATTACAGGCGTGAGCCACCGAGCCTGGCCCAGGCTCTGTTGATGCTAGGGGAGATGACAGCTGCAGAGAAGAGCCTGCCACCAACTTGGCTGCAGGCACTCCACTGAGCAAAGATAGACAGGCTCAAATACCGCCTAGGTGGGTATAAGTTAATATGGGCAGAGGCGCCCACCCAGGCTCCATGCAGACCTCCAGGAGCCGTGGCGTGAGTCACACTGTTGGACCTCTTGGAAAGACTCCCTGGGTCAACTCCACCCATGGCTGCTGACAGGCCTCTGCCAGGTGCCAGCAGCTCAGACGTCAATTGTGGCAACCAGGCCTCCTGACCAAAGTCACTGGTGTGCCACCAAGGAGCAAACAAAACCTGAAGCCCTGGATGTGGCCCAGCTCAGGCATCACAAGGCTCAGGCATTGGCTAGTGAGCCCCGTGGGGCTTCCGGGCCCCCCTCCAGTGCATGCAGAGGCACTGTTTTCTTTCCCAACTGCAGTGGCATGATCATAGCTCACTGCCCGATCTGAGAGTGCGGTGGTGGAGAGGAAGTGTGCTGTGGGAGGTGCAGACAAGGGTATATGGTTGGTTTTTTTTTTTTAGGTGGGGTCTTACTCTATCACCTAGGCTGGAGTGCAGTGGTGTGATCACGGCTTACAGCAGCCTCAACTTCCTGGGCCCAAGGCACCTAGTCTCACCAGTAGCAGGGACCACAGACATATCACTACCTGGGTGATAAGTGTGGGAAGTGTCAGGACGAGACATGGGAACCAGAACTGTGTGCTATCGACACTTTAAGAGATGGGATCTCTTGTTAATCTCCTGTGCCCAGGCTGGTCAACTCCTGGGCTCAAGCAATCCTCCCGCCCTGGCCTCCCAAAATGCTGGGATTATAGGTGTGAGCCGCCCCCACTGGCTATTGCTGCATTAGAACCAGGACCAGCGAAGGCATATGAGAGCCTCAGCTTTCAAGAGCCTCCTGTAAGTGACTCCAAGTTGGGAATTGTGGTGACAGCTCTTTGGGATTCTTAGGAGTTATATCCTGGTGAGCAGAAATTTGGGGAGTGACCACGTGCCCAGGATGGCCTGGTGGGCTCCGTCCTTACCTCCTGTGGTCTGTGGCAGCAGGTACCTGGTTAACTTTTGTTTCTCAGACTTGGCTCATGATGGGGGACCTTCAGTCATGATGCTTAGTGAGTCTTAGGGGTGGCATCAGCGACAACTATCTCTGTTCAAATGATTGAAACCCAGGTACACTATCCCCGAGCCCCCGTTCTGCTCTATAGTTTCAGCTACTGGAGGTCAACCATGGTGAGAAAATATTATAGTATTCTGAGAGAAAGAAATCACATTCACATAACTTTTATTACAGCATATTGTTATGATTCTGTTTTATTTATTATTAATCTCCTTGCCTAATTTGTAAGTTTCTATTTATTAAATTTGTAAACGATTTATTTACTTAGAGGCAGTCTTGCTCTGTGACCGAGGCTGGAGTGCAGTGGCACAATCGTAGCTCACTGCAGCCTCAAGCTTCGGGGCTCAAGCAGTCCTCCCACCTCAGCCTCCCAAGTAGCTAAGACCTCAGGTGAGTGCCACCACACCTGGCTAATTTTAAAATTTCTGGTAGAGACAGGGTCTCACTTTGTTGCCTAGGCTGCTCTTGAACTCCTGCCCTTAAATTTATAAGTTAAACTTCTTCATAGGCATGTATGTATAGGAAACAATGTAGTACACAGGAGGGCTTGGTACTGTCTGCAGTTTCAGGAATCCATTAGGGGTCTTGGAATGTATCCCATGTAGATAAAGGGGGATTACTGTAAGGTAAACAGTCCAGGAAGTTCGTTGACTCATTGCAGCTAGGAAGTCTAATAGGATTCTCATCATTTGGGTTCCTGGAACCCATCTCTTTTTTTTAAATCATTTTCTTTTTTTTTAAGAGAAGCGGGTGGGGGTCTTGCTATGTTGTCCAGGCTGAACCAGCCTCAAGTGACCCTCCCACCTTAGTCTCCTGAGCAGCTGACATTACGGGCACAAGTCAGTGCTTCTTGCTCTCCATCTCTTGACTTTGCTGCTGCTTTATTACCTTAATTCTCAGGCCATCTCACCCCATGTGCCCCCAGAAATTCCTGGGTTTTGTGGGACTCAGGGTTTAGATCATCAAACCCACATCTGTTCCTTTAAAAAAAAACCTGGGTGGCTTTGATTGGAACCATCAACAGTGTCCAGAGAGAGGACAGACTAATCAGGAGATGAGTGGCCAGAAGTGCCTATTTCTGTGGTAGAGGATGCAGAGTCACATGACATGCAGCCCAGTGAGACGGGAAAGCCCTGCTCTGTGACCTCCAGCCAGGTTCTGTAGGAGAACAGCTGGGACTGGTGCTTCCTGGCATAGGCTACTGGGGTTCCTAAGAGTGCTCCCACAAAGGCTCAAGAAGGGGGAATGATGCCAGGCAGAGCCCCTTGCAAAATCCATGCCCTCTGGCTGCTTTGGGGCCTCCATCAGCCACAGCTTCTGAGCAAGCAAACCATGGTGGCCTGGTTATCAGGGAGGATGGTGGTGCTGCTCTAGGCAGCCCTCTCAGTGCCCCATGCTGGGTTCAGAATGTGCAAGTGGCTATGGGCAAGATGAAGGTGGCCCCCAGTCCCCTTCAGGCACAAGGCAGGGGGATTGACATGCAAGCCTCTGTAGTATTTTCCCAACCTGAATCGGGTAGAGAGAACAAAGGCAGGTATCCACTCCAGGCCCAGGGCCAGGGGGCAGCTGAGTGCTCCCTGCATCCATCGCGGTTCTTCCCCTCCCCTCCCAAAATGGACAGGCCTAGGCCCTCAGGGAAAGCTTGTTGGGCATTCTCATGCAGACAGGGCCCTAGGACACTCTGACTAGCTAGTGGGGGTTGGGCTTCTCCTTGGTCAAGGGAAGTAGACAGTGAAACCCCTTCCATCACGTCAATGAATGGGTCCTACTGGCTTTCCTCCCAATAGCTGAATGTGGCGTCAACAAATGGGTTCTACTGGCTTTCCTCCCAATAGCTGAATGTGGAAGGAATGGCACCTCTTGTTGATCCAAATGTCAGAACACCCAAGGTGCAAGTAGAGGTCAGGTGGGGGCTCCCTAGGTGCCAAAGACCACCTCCTCCAGGCTGACCTTGGCCCCAGTGTGGGCATCCATTGCCCACTATAGCTAGCTGTCAAGGGCACTTACTTCATGCCCCAAGCATGGTCTGGACCCTTCCTGAGTTCCCATAATTACAAGCCACCTGGAAGCAGTCTCATCTGAGTACAGATGGCTGGTGCTCTAATAACCACTCCCTGTCCTAGAGGCCGGGGAATGACAGTGAGTACTAGTGGTGTGTCCACAGGTCTCTGACCTGCCAGTGGATGCTGCCCTGTCCCCAGCCAGTGGGTTCCAGCACCTGCCTGTCACCACGGGTTGCTCAGTGACTTCAGCTGTTCTCTCCTAAGAGGTATCTACCTTTTTTTGTGATCCAGAGAACTATTCAGCATGCCGAGGATGCCCATCTGCCCTCTTCCAGCCTCAGAACAATGTCCCCAGTGCAGGAGGTCTCAGGGCCCAGGAGTAGAGTTTACCTGAGAATTGGTGGGGGCTTCTCATGGCTGGAGATTGCCTGCCTAACCTGGTCCTGCATAGGCAGCAGAGTATCAGGTTAGAGGCCAGCCTGCCTAGGTCCAATCAAGGCTCTGCAGTCCCTCATGCCACAGTGTCTCATTCACCTGTGTACTTGGCAGTAGGTGGCCCGGGAACAGACAGTCTGAGAAGTGAGCAATGTGGGAGACACAGAGGTTGGAGCAAGAGCGGAAGGTAGAGGAATCGGGCCAGTGGCTTCACTTCGCCTGCAGTGGGGGCACATCCCCAGCTCTTCCTGACTGATGGTTTGTGACTCACTGGCCCAGGCTGCCGTTTTCCAGGTGTGTATGGATTGTGTCATAGGAAAAGGCTGTGGTCTCCAGGGTTGGCAGAGCCTAGGGGAGCGAGATGGGCAGAGGGAGCAGAGAGCCTGAGCGGGGACTCTCCGGAAGTGATCCTGTTACTTCTCTCCTCTCACCCCAGGCAGAGAGGGACACAGTCTACGGTCTGTGCCGGGCCACCTGCAGGGCCCTGGATCATGGTACTTGAGTCAGTAGCTGAGAGATAACCCCTCTCCAGATAAGAGGACACCGAGACCCTAAAAGGGCAGTGACCCAGCCAAGGCCCCTGAGCCACACAGGCCTGGACCGACCTCAAGAGTCCAGACTCCTGGTCGAGGGCATTTCATGGGCTTTGCAGAGCTGCACGCAGAGGGTTGTGGAACTCCCCAGAAAGGGCAGGGGACAGAGGGCATTCAGGACTAGACTACTGGCTGTTTGCAAGCCCAGACCTGTCGTATAGGGCAGTGGGGACCTAGGTGAAGACCTAGGAGATAAGCTGGGGTTCTGAGTCCCTGATTCTCCCCATGAGTGTGTCATGACTGTGTAGTAGTACCTGGCGGTTCCCCTCCTCTCCACTGTCTTCACAGCAGCCATCAGGAGCCTCCTCCACCTCCCAGTGCTGAGCCCGCCTGGGCGTGCCTGAGAGGCTCCCCCACCAGCATGCCTCCGCCCACATCCTTGGGTGGCCACTCACTGCGGTGGACAGTGATGGGGCCTCAGGTGCTGCCCAGGGAGAAGCCCTGGGTTCTCCAGACAGGCAATGTTGAGCTGGGCCCTGAGCAGAAAAGAGAGTCTGTACCAAATTACTTTTGGGGGGCAAAGAAGTGTCAGAGAAGAAGGGCTGAGGAGGAAGACAGGACCCTGTGAGGAGGACCTTCTTGGAAGGAACCAAAGGTAGTTAGTGGAGTCGCAAGACCTGGGTGCTCAGAGTACTTTGTATGAATGAACAAATAAGAAGAATGAGCCTTTATCATGTGGCCATGATCATCAAGGATCATGTGAGGATGCAGTGCCCATTTACTGCGACTGAAGTGTCAGCACACGTAAGGGGTAGCTGTGAGTAGCACCAATGCGAAGGTACCACTGACCCGTGATGGAAAAGGCAACGTTGACTGTCGGAGGCTGTGAGGCACTTGGCGTGGGTGCCTTTGAAAGCTGAGAAGCCAGCCAAACTCCAGGCAAACCAGTCGTCCTAATGGGTTTGAAAGACCATAAATGGTCTCTCTGTATGGCCGAAACTCCCTTGGCCTTTCCTGCAAGATGGAGTTTCACACATTGGACATAACATTATGTCTATTTCATTTTCAATCCAGCATTTGTTCGTGTGGGTCGCGGTTTATTGGTCCCACTTCTTAGGGAGTGTGCCGGTCTTTTCTGCCTTAGAACAGACTCAGGCTCCTCAAGGCTGGAGCTGGGCCGGGCATTTGCTGGGTGCCCAGGCCGTCCGGCTCATGCTCTGCCTGTCATGCCTCTCCTTCCCTCCTTGTCCTGGCCCCCGAGCCGCCCTTGCCACCCTGCAGTCTCTCACAGCCCCGTTCTTTCTTCTCCTCCCTGCAGGCTGGTGGTTCGTGAGCACCTCTGAGGAGCAGGGCTGGGTCCCTGCCACCTACCTGGAGGCCCAGAATGGTACTCGGGATGACTCCGACATCAATCCCTCCAAGACTGGAGAAGGTGAGGGCTTGCAGGTCCAAGGGGCGGGGAACAACGTGGCCTCTGGAGGCAGCTCTCCCACTCTTCCCCTAGAACCAGCAGAACCCTAAAGTGAGATGAGCCATATCCTAGCCTCTTCCCTTGGATCCCATCTCAGTAAGGCTGGCCCAGAAGCTGACCTCCCACCCCAGTCCAACCCCTGCCGCTCTGTCTCAGGTGCTCAAGAACTGAGGGATGGCTCAGACCCCCACACAGTCAGCCTCTCTAATTAGCTTTAGCTCTGTGAGGTTTGTTTGTTTTTGTTTTTGTTTTTGTTTTTAGAGACAGACTTTCATCATGTTGGCCAGGCTGCTCTCAAACTCCTGGATTTAAGCTATCCACATGCCTCGGCCTCCCACAATGCTGGGATTACAGGTGTGAGCCACTGCACTCAGCCCTTCCTCTTTTTTTTCTTTTTTTTTTTTTAAATTCTAAACACTTAAAAAACGACTCTATGAGGTTTTTCAGGGTCTTTCCCCGTGCATTTCAAAGAGCCTGCCCCGCCCCCTGAGCCAGCACTGGCCTGGGCCTGTCTATAGCTTCTGTGCTCTCCAGAGTAGGCTGCCTGAGCCGGTCCGTTTGCACCACCCCCAGCTCCTGGCTGCCTGCTCCCAATGGCTTCCACACTTCCCATGGCCTGGCTGCAGGAATTCTTTCCCTAATGGTCGGTGGGGATGGTCCAGATGGATGTGTCTGAAAGCCAGAGGGATCGAGGTTGCCACCCGGTGCTCAGGCCACCTCCACGCCTGCTCCCTGCTGCCAGGCCAAAGTAAGCAGCCACCAAGTGCCAGCTCCTTATTCATCCTTCCCCTAAATGTCGGTTACTAGGTGGGCGGTTGGGGCCTCGCCCTTCCTCCTATGTCGAGGCTTTATTTCAGCCCCTTGACCAGAGCCTTGGCCCCTGCCTTGTGCATCCACTGTGTGGCAGGTTTCCAGGGACGAGGCCCCATTGGGAAGGGCCCGCATGTTCAGGCTGGGCTGCTCCCTGAGCCCTGGGGCCAAGCCTGAACCCGTCTCCCCTCTGGCTCCATTGCATCTCTGAAGCAGGGGAGGATCTTGGCCCCTGAGCTAGGTCTGGTCTCATATGCCTGCAGTCCCCAGCCTCACCTCCTACCTAGTTCCACATTCTTTTTGTTGTTATTGCTGTTGAGACAGAGTCTTGCTCTGTCACCCAGGCTGAAGTGCAGTAGCACAATGTCAGCTCGCTGCAACCTCCACATCCTGGGCTCAAGCAATTCTCATGCCTCAGCCTCCCGAGTAGCTGGGATTACAGGCACCCACCACCACGCCTGGCTAATTTTTGTTTTTAGTAAAAATGAGGGTCTCACCATGTTGGTCAGGGTGGTCTTGAACTCCTGACCCCAAGCAATCTGCCCACCTCAGCCTCCCAAAGTGCTGGGATTACAGGTGTGAGCCACGGTGCCTGGCCCCTAGTTCTACATTCTACAGGGCATGCCAGGGCCTCTCACAAACAGCAGGGGCTCACAAAGTACCAAAGGTAGCAGGTGCTAGGCCAGGTCCTGAAATGCCCTTGCCCCCACCCTGGGAGGACCCTGTGGCTATGATTGTTCCCATCTTTCCAGCTGTGGGAACTGAGGCTTCAAGATGTTTATCAGGTTTGGACCCTAGTCCGCTTCCTTTGTCCCGTGGTCCTCACCGCTGTGCCACATGCCTCCCTGTAAGCATTTTGATTGTAACAGTACAGGCAGCTCTAGGGCAGTGCGTGTATGAATCACAGCCCCAGTTGAAAAGGCTGCACCAGCAAGGTCAGAGTGGAACTGTTGGGTCAATTATGGAGGACCTAGGCACCGAGTGGCCAGCAGTCCAGGGCAGGAAAGCGCTTGAGAAGCAGGGAGCACAGCTGCCAGCCTGGATGGAACAGAGGACAGGTGCCTTGCGCAGAACAAGTAGTAGTGGGTTGTGCAGGATTTTTACCTTGATGGAGGAAGAATCAGGCAGCAGGGCAGGTTCTGTGTTCAGAGGGGGTGTGTGTGTGTGTATGTGCACGTGCGTGTACGCACGCCCAGAGTGATTCTCCTAAAATAGGTTCCTCTGCGTGTCTCTGACCCAGCCCGTGTGCCAGCACTCCTGGCAACTCTTCTGGATAGCTGTGGATTCCACCATCATGTCTTGGGTATTTCCCACTCAGATCTACAGAAGGGCTTGGGGATGGGTCCCCTGGGCCTAAGACCCCAGCTGCTGTGGTGTGTCCACCAGTCTCTCTGCACCTGCAGCCACATGGCCAAGAGAATGGCCATCCTAGTTCCCTCTCCGACCATCTCTATCTACCCTGGCACTGTGGCCATCCCATCATAGGTGCCCTGAGCCCTGTGGATAGAAATTGGAAGCCTGCATCCTATCAAAGCTTTCCTAATAGCTCATGCTTCATTACTTTGGGAAGAAAACATGAGTAGCTGTTCCTGTTTGTCCTTACCATGAGACCCTCTGGCGCATGTTCATGCTGCTCTTGAAGCCAGGTATGCTGCGGGAGTTTAGTACGTTAGTAGCAAGGATGGGAGTTGAGACTCTCGTCCACCGACAGAGGTGCGGGTCCAAGCCTGACATTCGCAAGGTGGTTCAGTGCACCAGGAGAGGTGTGTCACCTCTGCCAAGCCCTTAGATTCGTTTGTGACAGAGCCAAGACCAGAACCCATGTCTCTGCCTTTGCTCCTGTGTCCCACACCTACCAGTGCGGACCTGCTTCCTCCAGGGTGGTCTTCTGTGCTCCTGCACCAAGGGCATGTGCCCAGATTCCCCAGCATCCAGACCCTGCCCCCTCCCCACATCCCCCTCTTCCCAGGGCTTGGCAGCTCAAGGGGCAGCAGAGTTAGGGGAAGAGCAATAGCTCGGGGTATAGAGTCTATGGTAAGAGTTTGGGCTTTGGAACCAGGCTGCCTGGATTCACATGCTGCCTGGATACACAGACATGAGATCCAGAGTGTTCCTTAAAGCCCTGTGCCTCTGTTTCCCCATTTGTAAGATGCCAACCACATAGGGCTTTTGTGAGGCCCAAGTGAGATGATCTTTGTACTGGGTTTAAACTGGGCCACTTACTGTGAAAGCAGCCCCTGATCTGGACATTAGCCAAACCCCTCCATCTCTCCAGAGAAGCCCTACACACCTGTTCCCCCTCCCCCCACCCTGCCAGGAGGCCTTGCACAGGACCTGATTAATGTTCCCCAGAGCCCCTTCAGCCCCTCGTCTAGGCTCACGCCAGAGCAGGTGGTGTCACTCTAAGACAGATGAGGAAAGGCTTAGGGAGGGATGGCCGCCCTCCCAGAGTGACACAGGTTGCTGGCAATCGGGCCTGGACTGGAATCCATACCTCCTAGCCTTTTGTCCAGCCCTCCAACCCTCCTCCTTATGAGAGCAGGTCAGACAGGTCCCTCTCCTTCCAGGAAAGCAAATGCTTTCCCAGGGCCTTGGTGGGTCTGGGACAGTTTTATTTTCACTCCAGCCACTGGCTGGGCGGCCTGGTACCCTCTTTCTGTGGTGCCAGGAAATGAGGCCAGCTGGCACCCTGGAGCCCTGGCCCAGTGTCCATTCCACTGGGAGTCCCACAGGAAGACAGAGGCATCTGTAGCTGGGGTCTGAGCAGAGGGTGCAGGGGGCGTGGAGCCCAGCAGCAGCCACCAGGGTAGCAGTGCAGGATGCTGCCCCAGGCACGGGGTCAGGAGCAGTGAGAAGCTGGGGAGGGAGCCCCTGTCGTCAGATGTCCTAGTGGGTGGCCTGAGAGGAGGAGCAGAGCTGGGGCCTGTGGCACCCACCCTCGTGTCATTCTGTTCAGCAGGCACTTCCTGGGACCCAGCCATGTGCTAGACCCTGGGAATGCCGAGACATGGGGCAAAGCTCTTGCCCTCAACAGACTCATCCAGTGGGGACAGGCAAGAAAGCAAAGATGCAAACCAAGAGTGGTGAGAGCTCTCAGCTCCGCGAGGAAGGGATCCAGGTCTGTCTTGGGCACACTGCTTCTTCCATGCATCATGGTGCCTGTCCAGGGTAGTGTGTTCACAGTCAGTCCTCAGTGAGCGAGTGGACATAAGCACAGATGTTGCAGCGCCCCTAGCCCTCCTGGGAATTGGCACCGTCCAGCAGTGAGGGATGTGGATCTCACCATCCCCAGAGGCTGCAGCTGAGGGGCTGCCTTGCACTGGGCTGGAGCTAGGGATGTCTTTGTCTCTAAGGTGCTGGGATTATAAAGGCTTTAGCCCACTTCTAGGCTCAGGGGCACACACTGGGGAGTTTGGCTTTGGTTGAATTCTTCCCCATGTGCCTACAATCACCTGTCATATCTGCCCCGATCCAACAGGGGCGTGCCCTCTGGTTCAGTCCAGGTGATGGTGACCTGGAAGTGCGGGCCTCCCCTCCCTGTGCCCCTTCCTCCTGCCCCCATCCCATCCCATCTCATGCTCATCTCCATTCTCTCCGCCGGTTGCTGTTGGCCGCATGCTCCATCGCCATCTCCCACACCAGTGTCCAAGAGACGCAAGGCCCATCTGCGGCGTCTGGATCGCCGATGGACCCTGGGCGGGATGGTCAACAGGCAGCACAGCCGAGGTGACTGCGGGAGCTGGCTTCTCCTCCCTCGCAGCGACCGCCTGTCTCTCGCTAACACTGCTCTTTCTTTCCGGGCTCTGCCCTCTGCCCTGTGACCTCCTCATTCACCCAGATTCATGGGCCAGGCTTTTTTCTCATCTACTGCAGCTGGTGCGGGGTGGGCCTGCTTGGGAATCGGGCTGGCACTGGGGGTGGCTCTGGCTTTTGTCAATATCCTGGGTTTGAGGGTCATGGAACACAGCTGGGGGTTCCCTGAAAAGGTACAGGGGCTTGAGGAGGGGGACAAGGGAGTCTTGGGTCATTCAGGCAGGGCACGCTGGCCCTGGAAGCTGTAGATTAAAAGAGCTAAGCATGTCTAGCCCTCTGCTTGGGCCATCCCACTCTCCCATCCTTCATGGCCTCCGTCCTCTGAGAAAAGGTTCCCTCGGCCAAAGTTGTCTTATCAATTGCTTGGGAACAAAGCAGAAAGAAGGACCAGCTCCACAGAAACTAGAAAGGGAGCAAAGCCAGACCCAGCCTGGCACCAGGGTGCAGTCCAGTGGCCTCTGCTGAGGGGTCAGGTCCAGCCAGAGGCAGTAACTGCTGGGGCTTCAGGAAGGGCCTGATCCAGGGGAGTCCAAGGGGGCTCCAGGCCTGGCACATGGGCTGATCAGATGTTTGGGGATTTAGTGTTTTCTCACCCAGGATCTCTCTAACATTCAGGAACATGGGAGGTAAGGGAGCAGAACAAACCCCCAGGGTGGGCTGCTGAATAAAGCCCTAAACATCTGCAGACCCCGTGGGCCAGGGGTTGGCCAGCCCCACATAGAACAGGGTGTGTGTGCTGCTCTCAGTGACAACACAGAGAGGGGTGTGTCATAAACTCTGGCCTTTCTGGAACGCAGGGACACCCCGTGTTCCCCACCCTCACAGCTTGGTTCTAAATGACTGTAAGAGCATGTTTTGGTGTCTGCCCCAGGCCCAAGGCAGAAGAAAGCCTGGACTCAGGTGGCTCCAGCCTCTGGCTGGCTCAGCATCAGGCACGTAGCTCGGGCCAAGAGGAGTCCGGCTTGTCCTGAGGGCAGGGCCTGGGCTGAACCTATGGGCTGACACAGGGCTGGGGGCCGAGTTGTAGAAGCAGCAAGAACAGGCCGGACATACCGCAAAGGCCGCCCTAAAGCTGGGATGCAGCCCAAGCTTTGGTGGCAAAGGAGAGTGGGATGTAGGTCTGGAAGTGCACAGCGGGATGAAGGTTTAGCCTGCTCCAAACACCCTCGCACACTGGGCCCCAGACACGACCATCTCTACAACCCCCCAGACACATGCAGCCAGAGAAGCTCTGCCACACACACAGCCCTGGTGGCCACGGGTATGACTGTGTGCCCTCCCCGACACCAGTGCATCCACAGCCCCAGGCTCACAGCCACTCAAAGGTACAGTTATGCAGCTACACATACACTGTGCCGTGTGTCTGCTGTTTACAGTCACAAATGCATCGTACATGCAACTGACTGCTCACAGCCATGTCACATGTACCTCTGAAGCAGCACTCACAGGGACACATACAGCTTCATACGCAACGCCGTGCACTACATATATCCCAGTCGCAGACATACAGTGGTACGTGGAGACACAAACATGCAATGAAATGCCTAATTCTTGGTCCTAAGAATTGTAAGCAAATGTAAGCCCCCCAGCTCTTGTGCTCTCTCTTTAACTCTCTCAAATAAGAGACCTAAACAACATAATTTCCTAGCCTCAGCCCGATGGGCTAAGTTAAACCAGGCGGCCAAGAAAAACTTGCAGAGAGTTGGCTGGGAGATGCTTACTGCAAACAGCAGAGCTGGTGGGGGAGGCAGGCTACAGGTCGTGGAGGAGCTAGACAAGAGAAAAGCTGAGCTTCCCCATGGCCTCCGCTCCCGTTCCCTCATCCAGCCAGCCCCTTGGAACCAAAAGGCCTTTCTCAGTGGGGTTGGGTAAGTTGTGGGGGCAGGAGGGGAGTGGGGAGACTGCTGACAGAGGGGAAAGTGTCGGGGAGAGGAGGCTTCTGTGGTTTGGAAACAGCAGAGCATCCAGCCCCTGCCTCCAAAACCAAAGCAGGCCTGTTCCCATCCCCCACCCACCCACCCGGCTGACCGCCTGGCCAGCCCTCCCCAGGGCAGGCTGCCACTGTCTCCTGGTGGCGTGGTCAGAGTGCCCACAGCCCCAGTGCTTCCCAGAAGCCCTGAAGAGCCCACGAGAGCTCACAGCCTCCCTTCCCTCAACCCCATTTCCGAAGGGACATCTCTTCCAGAGACCCTGACCACCCTGAGTCATGCAGCTGCCCGCTGAGGCCATGTCTATCTGTCTGGGCCTTCTCTTATCTGGTGCCCCCAGATGGCATTTGTGGCCCAGGCAAGTGCCTCTCCCTTAGGACACCTGTGAGTCGGAAAGCCTGAGACCCACAAGGCCCATGTCTACATGGAAAGTCCACGCCTCTGCCATCTGAGCCAACTGGGTAGAAACCCAGGATCTAGGAAGACCTGGTCTGGCTGCCTTGCCCTGCCAGGCAAGAGGGCTCTTGAGTTCTAATCCCTGGAACCGGTGCAGGACGAGCTTCCCAGCCAGGAGTTCTCAGCAGCAGCACGTGAACTCCTGGACATCTGTGGCTGCTGCAGCTCCAGGGCCCCCAAGAACCTTTCGCAGGAGCAGCTCAACTTCACCAGCCAGAACTGATATCCCTGGTTCTGCCTCCACTCCCAAGAGGTCAGGAGAACGCCTAAGCTTACATGGCCCACAGGATTCTGTCTTCCATGCACCCCAGGAGGCTGCGAAGGCTGGGGCTGGGCCCACATGAGATGGTCTAGACCCTGTTCTCTGCCATGAGGCAGGCAGGGCTCCTCTGATCTTCCCACGAGAAAGGCTGTCATTTCTCCCTGCAAATACAACCTTGCCTAGGAAAACCTTAATGATGGCTTCCTGCTCGAACCACAGACTTTAAAAATAGCCCAGCTGAACAAAGGCAAAATGTGGAGCCCAGGCCTCGCCTCATCCTAACCTCAGAATCCTGGATTCCCGGAGCATGGCACTGCCCCTCTGGCTGCCACTAGGCCAGGATTTGCCATGCCTCACTGGAAAATGGAGCAGAACCAGGAGCAGGCAGGAGAGTGGAGAGTTGGACTGTGGAGCCCTGAACTTCTCAAAGGGCCGAGTCAGAATCTGGCTGGGCAGGCTTCTCAGGCCGCCTTGGCGGCAGTCCAAAGCATGGCTGGGTTGGAATCTGAAAGCCTCCAAAGTAAGGCCCTCCCTGAGTTGATGCTGACCAAGTTCTGCAGCAGAGAAGGGCGTGCTGAAGAATCCTGCAGGCTCCATGGGTCATCACCCACCTTCTGCTTTTGGGCAGCAATCTGTATGTGGCTTGCGGCCCATCAGTTCCATTCTTGCAGCCAGGCCAGGCAGCCACAACCACCCCAAAGGGAACTGCTATCTCGGCTCAACACAGGGCTGCAGACAGGACCCGATAATCCAGGGGAGAGTGGGCAGATGGCCCTCCTGCAGCTGGGGGTTGGGGTGGCAGCTGCCTCCCACCCCCACGACAGCCAGTCTCAGGCAGGCTGCCTGGCAGCGTCCAGCTGAGGAATCCAGGGGGTGGCTGTCACAGCTGGGAGCCAGGAGGGGCGGGTGTCCCAGAGACCAGAGGCCAGCAGTCTGCACCAGCATCTTGCTGTTTTGAGCTCACAGCGCTTCCCATCAGTACCCTTGCTCAGTCTTGCCGGGTTGTGATGCAGTCAACAGTCTCCCACTGTTTGCCAGGCACTGTCTCAACCCCTGGGGAGCTCCCAGGCCAGAGAGGACAACACGGACTCAGTGTGACCCTCCAGAAGGGCATGGCCAGATTGCCGCTTCTTCCTCCTCCTGTCTTAGCTCCTTGTTCCCCCAGAGGGTGAGGTGGGGGTGTGTTCCATCCCAAGCAGACCTCTACAGAGGGTGTCAGCCAGGAGGCAGGGACTCTTGAGCCAGCCAGCTAGAAGCAGAGCCAGGGAATACTCAGCTGCGGGGTCTACCTGTGAGGGGTTTCCTGGGACAGGCAGAGCTGGATCCCAGCAGGCATGGAATAAACACCCTCCTGGAAGCCTGATCAAGGACCCAAGAGGGAGGCACGCAGGCCTCCTGCCAGGAGGGAGGCTGAGAGAAACCAGGGGAGACAGCATGGTGCCCCACTCTCCCCACACCTGCCCTCCCAAGCCTTCCTGAGAGTCTGCAAGGCACTTCTTCCCCAGTGCCTAAGGAAGACCTTGGGCAAGACCCTGAAGTGACATCGTTGGAAATAACAGCAGGCTGCCCTCCAGAGGAGCTATGCCTTGGCTGTGTGCTTGGCACAGCATGTCCTGCAGAAGCCACTTGAGCACACTGAACCAGTAAGGGCCCCGAGGTGCTGCCTAATTGTGCTGTGCTGGGTGTTCCCACGCTCATTTGGCCATCGAACCCTTGTCTTAACAAAACGCATATAACCGTTCCCATGACACTTGGGTTCTGTGGACTCCTCTTGGGAGATTACATGACCAGGTGTTAATGGATCAGCTGGGTGCTCAGGGAAGGCTTTACCAAGGAGGTGTCCCTAGAGCCTCTGCAGGTCAGACAGAGGAAGGATGCAAGCAAGATGTTGAGCTGGGAGCAGGCTAGGAAAGTCTGTCTGGGACACAGATGGAAACAGCACATTTCAAGGAGAGGTGGCGTGCCATGGGGCCGCAGGCATGCGAGGACACCTCAGGAGGGGTTGGCTTCTCCTAATCCTGCCCTCAGCCCAGCAAGCTTCTGCAGCCCTGTGGACCGCATGGTCCCGGCAGCCTTGCTGCCATCATCAGGCTAGGAGAGCCAACTCCCTGCTCCCAGGGACTTGCCTGGCAACCTGGGTCCTGGCTGGCTTTGGCACACACTGGGAGCAGCAGTGACCCCCTACTCCCATGGTCTCCCTGCTGCTACATCTGGGGCCTGGTCCTTCCCTCCCCTGGAGAAGCCAGAGCCAACCCAGTGCACCGTGGCAAGCTGCTGAGCAATGGCCAGGCCAGGGCAGGAGGAGGGGACAGGAAGCAAGACCTCCACCCTGACCTCAAATAATCTTGCTTTCTTGCTCCCATTCCCAGAGGAGAAGTATGTCACTGTGCAGCCTTACACCAGCCAAAGCAAGGACGAGATTGGTTTTGAGAAGGGCGTCACAGTGGAGGTGATCCGGAAGAATCTGGAAGGCTGGTGGTATATCAGGTAGGGAACACTTACATGGATGAAAGAGGTGCCTCACCCACCCGGGCCCTGGGCAGAGTGCAAAGTGGCTGTGGCCACCTGATGGCAGGTAGATACTGGCAGCTTTGTGCCCATGGCAAGGGCTGGCTGCTCCGCCTCTGCACAGCTGAACAGCTCAACCAGAGAGTGCTCATCTTGCACATTTTCTCCCGGGACACACAAAGCAGAGCTTGAGCCACAGCCAGCGGGGCACAGAGGCCCCGGCTCAGCTTGCAGGCTGTGGTGCAATCCCTTCCCACGCATCTGCCAAGAGTTCAGCACATCTGAATTTGGTTTTGTGTGTCCGGCCTTGGCTGCCTAGCCTGCTCTGCACCTACGGCTGCCTGGAGCACTGGCGTCCGCAGGCCTTGCTGAGGTCCCAGCAGGCAGCCTCTGCTGCCCAGGCTCAGCACTCAGAGAGGTGGGCTGCGGGGGCAGGGGCAGGCACAGATGCAGGCCTCTTGCAGCCATGTCCCTGGTGGATAGGGACTGGCCATCCAAACTGCAGGGCTGGCTGCAAGGGCTGGAGCAGAAGTCGGGCCTCAGCTCAGACCATCAGAGGCTTCTTCCTTCTCTTGCCCCTCCCTCTCGCAGGCCTAATCACAGTTCCCAGCCTAGAATCCTATTTAAGGGTGTGGGTAGGGAAGTGGGGTCTTTCCTGATCTTCTGGAAGCTAACAATCCTGTGGATGTCACTCACCATTACCCTGCCAAGACCTGCCCTTCCAGGACCCCTGCTCTCAGGAAATGCTTTTGGCATCCTTGGAATTGGCTCAGCTGTGATGACTGCCCACCTTCTGTCTTCTCTGCCACTTACCCAGCTGACAGAGATAGTTCCATATCCATGGGCTGTGGGGACCCCAGACCCACTGTGGGTAGGACATACATTCTAGGTGGTTTCCCACAGAGGGGACAGGATTGTGCAGTGGCGTCACCATACCCCAGGCAATGCGAGTACTCACGCGACAGTTACTCAGAACATGATACAACATGATGGCTCTAAAGCCTGGTCTATGCTGAGGTCACTGGACACATGGAGATAGCACCGTAGTGTGACCTGATGGAACACGGCTCCATCACAGTCGCCACCCCTGCTGCCCCTACCCCGCCTCGCCCCGGAGCCCTGGTGCATATCAGTCAGGAGGGCTGAGACGTCCCTTTCTGTCCCGTTGGGTGGGATGGACTGTGTATATGGACGTATGTTGTGGAAAGCCACTGCCCCTAGACTTTTATGTTCTCTAAGCAATGGAAACTAGAGCCAACCCAATAATCTGCCAGCCACGAGTCTCACATGAGAAAGCCAGGAAAGATTCTGGCAGGCTGGTGGCCTAGCTCACTTGCCTGAAGCTTATCTACAAGGCTGCTTCATTATTTTATTTTTTAGTTTTCTAAAATAACCAACAAAGTCACTCTGAGCTGCTTCTAGTCCATTCCTGTCCCCATGGCCTAGTCTTACGGCCAGCAGGAGCTTGGATTGAGAAAACCCTGCTGAAAGGATTCCACCTTAAGAAGGCTGCCAGACACCCCCTTAAATATGCCATTTCCCAACATTCCAGGCTCTGCGTTGATCCTCATTTCCTTTCTTCTCCTTCCCCCACCCCTACACACACACATACACACACACACACACACACACACACACACACACACACTCTCTCTCTCTCTCTCTCTCTCTCTCTCTCTCTCTCTCTCTCTCTCCCCCCCTCTCCCCATCGCGCCCTTTCCAGCTTGCTTCCCTCTGGAGTCATTTCATTCTCCAGAGCTGGAAAGCAGATGTGAGCAGAGCTGGACCCAGACACACATAGCCACTCCTGATTCCCTCGCGTTTCTTCTCCTGAAATCTGATTTTACCCATGTAACACTGAAGGAACACAAATAGGAGCACTCGGGGCCCTAAGCAGGCCTGACTGTCACCTCATGAGCCCCCTCTCCCCATAGCTCCACAGTGTCCATGTAGAAGAACCATCAGCGAGGGCCAGTGGGCTCATCTTTGTCTCTTCTCCAAGATGCAAGAGCCCCAGGCTGTGGGCCAGATGCTGCTAAGAGCTCGCTGTGTGACCCTCTGCTGCCTGCTTTGCTTTTCTGAGCCATGGCTGTTGGCTCACATGAAGATTAGGTATTTTTACTAGTCGTTCCCATCCACCCTTAAAATTCTGTGCTTCTGTTTGCACTCATTTGCACTCAAGACAGGCCCCTGACTCTCACCCACGTGTTAACTCTCCTCTGTCTCCCAAGCCCTGGGAAGGCAAGCTTGGGTCAGCCTGCCTGTACATTTCTGAGACATGAACGTAAGAAGCCACCTCCTACCTGCACGTTTTCTGCAAAGCTCAGACATGTCGATAGGAACCTCAGCTTTCATATTCCTTTTCTCCCACCTAATGAGTGTCCAAGAACAAGGTCAGATCAGGGAGACAGGGAGGTTTTCAGACATCTGGCATGGAGGAGCCATTCCAAAGAGCCAGATGTGTTCTAGAGAGCAGATGGGGACATTGCAACCCAGACCTGAGGGTACTGGCCAACAACTACTGGACCAGGAAGTGAAGTCCCCATGGGTTTGGGTGAAAACTCAACACCATGGGGAAAAAAAGGAAAAGCTTGTTTTCAGAAGTCATCGAATCACCAGAAATTAAGTCAGCCCTATGATTTGCCTTTTGCCTTTGTTTATGAGCTTTTGGTTTTCTTTCCTTTTGTTTTGTTTTTGTTTTGCTTCGGTTTGCATTTCATCTAGTCATGTGCTTTTGTCTTTTCACTTATGGTTTCTGCTTTTGGAGCCCCACATAGACTTTTTCAACCCCCAGCATTATGTCAATCTTTTATTTTTTCATTCTGCTATATGGTGTAAAGCCAGTGTCTGTCTTGTTTTTCCTAACTGGGTCATTAGTTTTCCCCAGACCACTTACTACATTTTTGGAGATCAGGTCTTACTCTGTTGCCCAGAGTGGAGTGCAGTGGCACGATCATAGCTCACTGTAGCTTCAAACTCCTGGCATCAGGCAATCCTCCCACATTAGCCTCCCGAGTACCTGGGACTAGAGGTATGCACCACCACACCGAGCTAATTAAAAAAAAATTTTTTTTTTGGTAGAGACGAGAACTCACTATGTTGCCCAGGCTGGCCTTAAGTGAGCCTCCTGCCCCAGCCTCCCAAAGTGCTGGAATTACAGGTGTGAGCCACCTCGCCCAGTCCCCAATCATTTATTGAATAATGCATCCTTGTTCCACTACATTAAATTGAGTCTGGCTTACGAACGTGGTCTATGACAGTCTATAGCGGATCCACCTACAGTGGCACCACAGCTCTCCCATTCAGTCAGCCTTCTTTGGAGACATCTTAGTTGATCTCAATGTGTCTGTCCTTCGGGATACATTTTTAACAGTGACTCTATCCCTGCATATTGCAGAAGAGAGACAAACTGAGCTCCAGGGAAGGGACTTCTGCAAGGTGCCATAGACTAGAACTCAGACTGCCTGACTCTCACCTGTGGAATCAACTCCCTCTCTAATCCCTCCCCTTCCTACAGGGGATTTAACTCTACATACCACATCCACACCTTCTCGTTCTTATCTCTCCAGTTCTCCTCAACTGATTGGGAAGTAGCAGGCCATTATGAAGTCCTCCTTTGGGGCAACCCAAAAGTTGATAGATCTGATCCCAAGTTCCCACGTTTGCCTAACTTTGCAGAGAGTGAGAGCCCACCCCAAGAGCGATCAGACAAAGAAAAAGGAGTGCAGTTGGGCGGGGGGGGGGGGCAGCGGGAACTGGTGTTCTGGGTCTTTTCCACCTACTCTTGGTGCCATTTCTCTCCAGAGTAGTGGGATTGCCAAGCCTTGCAGAACATGGTAAGGAAGCCTCCACTGGGCAAGGCCAAATGGATCCTAGGGTCTGGGAGTGGGTGTGAGGTCATCCTGCTCCTCCCCACAGATACCTGGGCAAAGAGGGCTGGGCACCAGCATCCTACTTGAAGAAGGCCAAGGACGACCTGCCAACCCGGAAGAAGAACCTGGCCGGCCCAGTGGAGATCATCGGGAACATCATGGAGATCAGCAACCTGCTGAATAAGAAGGCGTCTGGAGACAAGGAAACCCCACCAGCCGAAGGCGAAGGCCATGAGGCCCCCATCACCAAGAAGGAGATCAGCCTGCCCATCCTCTGCAATGCCTCCAATGGCAGCGCTGTGGGCATCCCTGACAGGACTGTCTCCAGGTTGGCCCAGGGCTCTCCAGCTGTGGCCAGGATTGCCCCTCAGCGGGCCCAGATCAGTAAGAGTCTCTCTAACCTGGGTCCTCACTGTAAAGCTCCTTAGAGAATGAGCATGGGTGCATGAAAGGGGGGGGGGAAGGGTGCAGGACCCCATGGCATTTTCCTCCTGGGCTACAGACTGGCCTTTGACCCGCACTCTGTCAAAATGTGTCATGCTCATCACAGGAGTGTGAAGGCAGAGGAGTGTGATGACTCAGGGGCTCCCATCTGCTCCACAGAAGCTAAATCACAAGGATGTAGGTGATAGCGTTCCCTCCTTCTCTACCGAAGAGCCACCAATGGTTACTCTGCAGATACACGTGTTCCAAGAACAAGAAACATATCTTTTCCTTATAGTAAAGGCTTTATAAGTCAAGATAGATGATGTGTAGCTGACTTTAAAAAAAAAAAATAAAGACACATTTCCCTAGGCTATTGAATGTGGGCGCTGTATGCACGGCTGCTCTGTGGAGTTGACGGTCTGTAGAGAAACATCTTTCTGGGCCTCAGCAGCTCCTTCCCTATGACTTTCCACTGGTTACTAGAAACCTAAAAGATGTGGAAAATAAGGCTTTACCACTCTGCACAGGCAGTTTCAACAGGGCGTTCTTCAAGAATCACCTGCATTCCTACAGGAGACTCCGGGCAATCTGGCACCCTCCATCTCTGGCCCAATGTTGCCTTTTGTCGTGTCTTAAAACTTCTGTGTTATAGGAGCCTAGCTTTTGTTTGTGTCCAGACATTCTTAAAATCTGGAGGAAAGCTGTTTCTTTAGTTTTGCTCCACTGGGTTAAGTTAGCTCTCATGCGCGAAATCTTTTAGGCAACCAGCTGGGAAACAGTTGTTGGGCACCTCCTCTTGCCTGGCACTGTGCTAGCTTCTATGGACTTAATAGTGAGCAAAAAATAGACATGGTCTGTGCTCCTAACTTTGAAAATCTGATAAAGCTATACACCCTTTACCCTGAAAAATGCCCACATATCTGCACATTTTGAAAAGTGCACATAATTGTAGAGGGTTCACAGATTCCCTGGCAGCACAGCCAAGGTAAAGGTCTACAGTTTCCCCTTGAGGAAGCCCAACTATAGTGCCCGTAGTAACTTAGAGCATCAAGTCCTTCATAAAGGCTGAGCAAAAGCATGAACTTGCAAGGATCAGGAGTTAGTTTCACCTAAGGCAGGCAGGTATAGGCACTGTGGCCCATTGTCTGACTGGGATTACTGAAGCCATGTCTCTTCTAGGCTCCCCAAACCTAAGGACAAGACCTCCACCACGCAGAGAATCCAGCCTGGTATGTGTACTAAATCTCTCTCCCTTTCCTTCCTATTCTGTGGATGCACTATAGCTGCCTGATCAACTGACTATCTTGCTGCAGAGCCTCTTGATCCAGGGGTTTTCCAGGGCCTTGCTGGGGCTTCTAGTTTTGTAGAGCTGGGGGCAGGGAGGGAAGCCGCGGATCCCAGCCTTCCTGGGGGCCTGGCTGGACAGTTTATAATCGGAAACACACGGCACTCCAAAGCTAAATAAATCCATCCCTCTCACTGCATTGGCAGACATAAACATTTAGACTGCCCGGCAAAAGTGTCCAGCCGGGGCATTGCCAGGGGCTGGAAATGGGGCTGCTGTCCATGCTAGCCTGGACGCCTTTCAGCTTTCCCTGGTCAGGAATGCCCAGTGGAGGTGATGGATGTCAGAGTCTGGGAGGGCAGAGGGCAGATCAGTGAGCCTCTTCCAGGGAGGAGTGTGAGTGGCCAGGACTGGCTCATGCCTAAGCTTCAAGAGGTTAACACTGCCAGGGTCCCTGGCCCACATGGGTAGGGTTTCCTGGCGTCCAGACCTTCATGCAGGCAGATATGCAATCAAGGGTGCGGGGCTTGGGTGCCTGCAATGCTGGTGGCAGGCCGAGAGCCCTGGAACAAAGAACTGCTAGTCGGCACAGGGGGATGTAGTGGAAAGAGCGGGTCTTCGAGAGCGCCAGGCGTGGATTCCTGTTCCACTTCTGACACTTAGAGGCAGAGAGGCTGTAGGTAAGTCACTTGCCCTCCACAAGTTTCAGTGCCCTTATTTATCAGGTGGGACAGTACTAGCCATCTCGTCGGGCTGTTGTAAGGGTGAAATGAGAGGATGTCTGTGGAGGGCTAGCAAACAGGCTTCCGTTTCCTGCGTCCCCTCTGGCCTGCTTGGTACTACTACCTGGTGCACTGGATTAAGGAGGATTCTGAAGTCACATCTGGGCCGAGCAGCAAAAGTTACCGTGGTCAGTGACATCAGCCTTGGCTAGGGGGCACCAGTCTGTGGAAGAGTAGGCCCTCCTTAAAAATACAGTTTTTAAAGATTTCATCCCTGGAAATGAGACCCTCCTTGCCCTGGCCATGGGGCCCACTGGGGTTTCTCTTTTTCCCCTTGTGTTTTATATGCCCAAACACTGTATTCTCCCTTCCTATCATCTCTTCTAGCCACGGCTAATTATTTTCAGGCAGACTTGATTTTGGCAAGAATGGGGTAATTCCTTCCACACTTACCAAATGCAGGGATTGCTGAGGCAGGGCTGCTGTTTCCAGTTAGGCCCAGCTGAATCCCACCTGGCCAGAGACGTGGCCTGTGCTGTGTCTGCGCTGTCTCTGCGCACATGCACGGCTGCACAGCCAGGTCCTGGGACCGGGAAGGGTGGCAGATTCTCACCCGATCCCTCAAACCAGCTTCCTCCCACCCCTCACTCACTCTGACCCAGCTGAGTTTCAACTGGCAGGGTTAGGACATGCAGAGCCTTGAAGAATGAGGAAGGCTGGGAAGAAGAGAAGTTCAGGAGGAGTGCTGAGCTCCCGCTTCTATTTATTGAGATCTCTCTCTGCCCCTGGCCAGGCCCAAAGTGTTACACATTATCTCAGGGATCCTCTTCATGATGCTGGTATTAGTTCCAACTTACAGATGAGAGAACTGAAGTTCAGAGAGGTCAGGGGCTTTGCCCAGGGCCACGCAGCTGGCGAATTGCTGGGATTGGGATCCAGAGCCAAGGTTAAGGTCTCTCCAGGTCTTCCTGCTACACCAAGCTTCTCATCCCCTCGTCCCTCCCACCTTTTTTTTCCAATTGCTTTATTTGAACCTCTTTGCATAAGGGAGAACATAAATAGCAGGGTACAAAGTCCATTTTAGCTGAGGAGAGAAAAGACCATTGAAGCAAAAACGTACAATACGCAAGGACAAGGGGTTGTCCGTTTGGTTTCCTAGTGGGTGTTCAGTGCCTTAGACCAGTGTCTGGCACCCTGTAGATGCACAACACACAGTTGTTAAGTGAATAGGTGAGGCTCGCAAACCATGGGCAAAGGCCAGCTTCTAAATGTCCTTGAATGTCATGCTTAGATGCTGCTGTGCCGGTGTCTGAAAAGCGTTGAGTATCTCCAGTGGGTTCTGCCCTGCCCACAGAATATTGCGAGTTTTATTTAGTGCCTGCCTATCTGGCCTCGTCATGATGACCAGCTAAAGACTTTGCTCAGCCAACTGCACTGCCTCGATACACACCCACCCCAGACTAGAGACCATTGTGCTCCTTCACCCTGCCTGTGCTACCGAAGTCCCAGCTGCAGCCCTCGCCCCTAGACTCCAGGACAGTGGCTTTCCTTCCTCTCCCACAGCACAGTGTGCAAGGGCTTTTTTAGAATGATTTCTCTCCTTTTATTTTTTTAATTTCAGAGACACTGTCACTCAGGCTGGAGTGCAGTGGTCTGATCGTGGCTCACCGCAGCCTCGAGCTCCTGGGCTCCTGGGCACAACCTATCTTCCCGCCTCAGCCTCCCGAGTAGCTGGGACCACAGGTGCACAGCACCATGCCCACCTAATTTGTTTGTTTTGTTTTTAGAGATGGGTCTCACTGTTTGCCCACGCTGGTCTCAAACTCCTGGCGTCAAGCAGTCCTCCCACCTGGGCTTCCCAAAAGCACTAGGATTATAGGAGATTTCTCTTTTTAATTTTCATTTTGTGACTCAGCTATTGAGGCATCTGAAAATTTGACCTCCAGAGATGTAAGATTAGAAATTACTGTCTTAAAAGTGAGGATTCTGTGCTGGGCAGGGTGGCTTATGATGTAATCCTAGCACTTTGGGAGGCTGGGGCAGGCGGACTGCTTGAGCCCAGGAGTATGAGACCAGCCTAAGCAACATTGCAAAGCACTATCTCTACTTTTGTTTCTCTTTTTTTTTTTTTTTTTTTTAAGCAAATTCCTCCAGATCCTGAGAGAGGCCATCTCTAAAACAAACAAACAAACAAAAAAAACGGTGTGGTGATATGTGCCTATAGTCCCGGCTACTGGGCAGGCTGAGGTGGGAGAATCACTCGAGCCCAGGAGATGGAGGCTGCAGTGAGCTCTGATTACTCCACTGCACTCTAGCCTGGGTCCCAAAGCAAGATCCTGTCTCAGAGTGATGACGATGATGATTGTAATCGTAATGTGAGCATTTTGATAGCTCAGACAAGCCTCCCGTGAATCCTGAGTATGAGAAAGCCTCATCAGAGCAATCCCCTGCGGGTATACCCTGAGACTCCGGTGATAGATATATACTTAGGCTAGCTGCTGTCCGGCTGGTGTAAATAGCCATCCACACCTTCTGGGGACTGAGTTGGGGGGACCAACACTTGGCCATGTTACTCTTCTGATTTGGGAGGGTTTTGCCCACTGTGTCTTCTTCAACCTTAGGGGTTCCAACTGCCAAAGCCACCAGAGCCCCCTTCCGTTGAAGTGGAGTACTACACCATTGCCGAATTCCAGTCGTGCATTTCTGATGGCATCAGCTTTCGGGGTGGACAGAAGGCAGAGGTAAGCCTCAGGCCATGAGGCCGAGGTTTTTAACTCATCATGGCAGAACTGCACTTCCCATTTAGGCCTTGCTAGTAAGACTCCTGAGTGGCAGCCAGGAAAGGTACAGAAACAAGCACCACAAGGATGAGCATCTGCCTGGTGCCAGCCAGCCCCACAGCCTGGACTAGATCCCAGCTCTCATGCTCCACCCTGAGCTCACAGGGCTCGTCTCACAGCGACACTTCCCAGAGCATGTGCGGGAGCTTGTGACAGGGGCCTCAAAACAAAGGGCTTCTGTGGTCAAATGAGCTTCCAGGACAGTGGATTAAACAACATCCAACCCGTTTGTTGTTTTAATTTCAGGGCTTCCTAGAGCCTAGGATACAAGGATGTCACTGGGAGTGTTATCTACAAGGGGACTAGAATAGGCAGCACTACCCTACAAGTTTTTCTCCCAGGAGCACCTCGGGGCCAGGATCCTGCAGCGCCCCAGTAGGAAATGTGGTCACGAGGATGTGGACCAGGCAGGTGGAATGAGATACTGGGGACCTGGGCTCTGGCCAAGTCATACCACATGACCCCTGGCCTTTGATGCAGTCACTTCTCCCGCCTCCCCCCCCCAACTTCAAGCATTTCTCTCTGCAAATGGGGTGATAGATCCTGGGACGCCCCCTCCCAGCCTGTCTTCCAGCATTCAGGCCACTGTATTTTGTGGCTGGTGCTGAGCATGGTATTCCCAGCAGCAGAGAAGAGCTGTAACTCGGTCAATTCTCTCAGTGGCTTTGTGTAGTAATTGAGTTAACTTCAACTAGTACAAGTGATGTACTATCAGATTCACTGGGCAGTCTCTACCTCTAAAGCGGTGACATTCCCAATATGAATGTTTTAAATCACATGCCTGGAACTTGGAACTAAATTTCCAAGAAAAATCATCCTCTCGGTGCTTAGGTTTCCAGGAGAGTCTAAAAAGCATAATGTGGCAGAACCGTCAGGTTCAAGGAGGGCTTGAACTGTAGGTCCAGGGCTGGGGCAGGGTGAAGGACAGAATGAAGGACCCAAAGAAGGAGAAAATCATCTTTCTCTTTTGGTGGAGTACAGAGGACTGGTCTCTTCTTGCCTTTGCGTTCTCCATCCTTCCCTCCCTCCTTGGCCTCTTTCATGGTGCCAGTGTTGTCACGCTACCCCTCCCCACCCCAGGATCTCTCCCACCAGGAGTGTCCCACAATCCCCAATTACCTGCCCTTTACGTTCCCCAGTCCAAATGGACCCCAGCACAACCAGCAGTCACACTCTTGGCCATTGGTTGATCTCAAAAGTTAAGGACGAAGCCCCTTAAGCCAGTTTATACTAACGTGGAAATTACTGAAAGTCCTCTACACTTCCCACAGGAAACCATTCAACCCATAGAAACCTCTTCAGCTAGCGGGATTTCATTGGGATTTCAGTAAAATGGCCACAGGTGGTAGACACTGGGAAGAGCCTCTGCAGAGAGGCCCTGGCCTTGGGCCTCTACCTCCCAGTCGCTTCATCTGCATCTTCCCATTCTCTTCTGACCTTAGAGACCCTTCCAAAGGCCTCCTAGGATGGACCTAGCAACATCGAGGGTACAAGGAGGGAAGGGGCAGCAGAAGGGCAGCGTTTTATTCATACGTGTCCTTAGTGAGTCTACTGGCAGCATCATAGGGACTGGGAACAGTGCAGTTTAGCGGAAGGAGTGGCCAGCTCAACCCAGGTGTTAACACAGATGTGGAGGACCAGGGAGGTAACTTGGCAAGGGGAACCCACCAACCATGAGATGCTAGAGACCTACGTTTGAATTCTGGTGCATTACTTACTCTGTTGGTTCTTGGGCCACTTACTCAGTGGCTCAGTTTATTATCTGTAAAATGGAGATGATGTATCTCCAAGCCAAAGTATGACACTCCTACTTCGGGATGTCATAGGGTCCCAGATCCTCCCAACTTACTGGCTCGTCTGCACTCATCCCCCAGGTCATTGATAAGAACTCAGGCGGCTGGTGGTACGTGCAGATCGGTGAGAAGGAGGGCTGGGCCCCTGCATCATACATCGATAAGCGCAAGAAGCCCAACCTGAGCCGCCGCACAAGCACGCTGACCCGGCCCAAGGTGCCCCCGCCAGCACCCCCCAGCAAGCCCAGGGAGGCCGAGGAGGGCCTGCCAGGGGCCAGTGAGAGCCAGGACTCCCCACGGAAGCTCAAGTACGAGGAGCCTGAGTATGACATCCCTGCATTTGGCTTTGACTCAGAGCCCGAGCCGAGTGAGGAGCCCGTGGAGGACAGAGCCTCAGGGGACAGGCGGCCTGCTCAGCCCTGCCGGCCGTCACCGGCCTCCTCTCTGCAGCGGGCCCGCTTCAAAGTGGGCGAGTCTTCAGAGGACGTGGCCCTGGAAGAGGAGACCATCTATGAGAATGAGGGCTTCCAGCCGTATACAGAGGATACCCTGTCAGCCAGAGGCTCCTCTGGGGACAGTGACTCCCCAGGCAGCTCCTCACTGTCCCTGGTCAGGAAAAACTCCCCCAAATCAGGCTCCCCCAAGTCATCGTCACTCCTAAAGCTCAAGGCAGAAAAGAATGCCCAGGCAGAACTGGGGAAGAACCACTCCTCAGCCTCCTTTTCTTCCTCCATCACCATCAATACCACCTGCTGCTCCTCCTCTTCCTCCTCTTCTTCTTCCTTGTCCAAAACCAGTGGCGAGCTGAAGCCCCGCTCTGCTTCAGACGCAGGCATCCGTGGCACTCCTAAGGTCAAGGCAAAGAAGGATGCTGATGCGAAAGCTGGGCTGACCTCCTGTACCCGGGCCAAGCCATCAGTCCGGCCCAAGCCATTCCTGAACCGAGCAGAGTCGCAGAGCCAAGAGAAGATGGACATCAGCACTTTACGGCGCCAGCTGAGACCCACAGGCCAGCTCCGCGGGGGTCTCAAGGGCTCCAAGAGTGAGGATTCGGAGCTGCCTCCGCAGACGGCCTCCGAGGCTCCCAGTGAGGGGTGTAGGAGAGGCTCATCCGACCTCATCACCCTCCCAGCTGCCACTCCCCCATGTCCCACCAAGAAGGAATGGGAAGGGCCAGCCACCTCATACGTGACATGCAGTGCCTACCAGAAGGTCCAGGACTCGGAGATCAGCTTCCCCGCGGGCGTGGAGGTGCAGGTGCTGGAGAAGCAGGAGAGTGGGTGGTGGTACGTGAAGTTTGGGGAGCTGGAGGGCTGGGCCCCTTCCCACTATTTGGTGCTGGATGAAAACGAGCAACCCGACCCCTCTGGCAAAGAGCCAGATGCAGGGCCTGCCAAGGACAGGCAGAACGAAGGCAAGTCAGACAGCCTGGAGAAGATTGAGAGGCGGGTCCAGGCGCTGAACACCGTCAACCAGAGCAAGAGGGCCACGCCCCCCATCCCTTCGAAACCCCCTGGGGGCTTCGGCAAGACCTCGGGCACCCCAGCAGTGAAGATGAGGAATGGTGTGCGGCAGGTGGCAGTCAGGCCCCAGTCGGTGTTTGTCTCTCCACCACCCAAGGACAACAACCTGTCCTGCGCCCTGCGGAGGAATGAGTCACTCACAGCCACTGATGGCCTCCGAGGTGTCCGACGGAACTCCTCCTTTAGCACTGCTCGCTCCGCTGCCACCCCCGAGACCAAGGGCCGCCTGGCCGAACGGGCCGCCAGCCAGGGTTCAGACTCACCCCTGCTGCCCGCCCAGCGCAACGGCATCCCCGTGTCCCCCGTGCGCCCCAAGCCCATTGAGAAGTCTCAGTTCATCCACAATAACCTCAAAGACGTTTACGTCTCTATCGCCGACTACGAGGGGGATGAGGAGACAGCAGGCTT
The DNA here is from genome assembly GCF_009761245.1 of Sapajus apella. Taxonomy (NCBI): domain Eukaryota; kingdom Metazoa; phylum Chordata; class Mammalia; order Primates; family Cebidae; genus Sapajus; species Sapajus apella. The sequence goes on along the minus strand of NW_022436953.1, from coordinate 7,173,053 downwards.
CCAGGAGGGGGTGTCCATGGAGGTTCTGGAGAGGAACCCTAATGGCTGGTGGTACTGCCAGATCCTGGATGGTGTGAAGCCCTTCAAAGGCTGGGTGCCCTCCAACTACCTTGAGAAAAAGAACTAGCAGAGGGCCTGGGCTCTTCCAGCCTCATTGTGCCTCTCTGGCCGCCCACTGGATGAGCGGTGAGACGAACAAAAGGAAAAGGAAAAAAAGGGAGGGGTGGGGGCTGGACAACATTCAACCCTGCAGAATGGGTGACCTCAAAGATGCCCCGCATCCAAGTTGTCCTACAGGTGGAAGGTAGGGGATGGGGGAGCCCACACTGAGCAAGGAAAGGAATGGACCAGGGAGTCCCACGCCTGGGACCCAGGGCCAAGAAAGCTGAGACCCCCTGTGCACTGTGGGGACTTCACTAGTGGATTACATGCCATTTGGGACAGGCCATGTGGGAGACCCCAGTTGTGCCTTTGCTACAGATCTGGAAAAGACGTGGTCGTGGGGGGCCTCCAGTGTCCTGTCCCTGCTTGGACCAGTTTTGGTTGCTGGCATCTTGCCACCCCAGGTAGCCCTGGTATTGTCCTTATCTGTGTTTGTGAATTGTGCTGGTTTCCTGGGCATTGCCACAGGTGGGTATATTAGAAGCCACCTCTGGCTTTGGGGCTTGGAGGAGTCTTATGAGCTCAAGCCTGTCCTGGGCAGGCCATTGTCACTGTCAGTTGAAGAAAAAGCAGTTTCCAGGTGCCAGCAAGGACCATCTTTTGTAGCTGTCACTGTCCTGGCCTTGAGAAGAGAGCGCACTCTCCTCGGGCATCCCCTGGAGGACACAGTACCACAGTTTACAGAGACGGTGTGCGAAGCCACCGGTCTCTTCATAATCTGCACAGACTATTTTGAGTATTTCTGGGCGGGCAATTCCTTTGCATGTTTCGGGAGAGGTCTATTGATTTGGGGCTTATACGTCAGGCCTTTGCGTCTTATTTTAGGGGTGGTTTGGGGGCTTGGGTGGTCGGCCTCACATGGGAAGGGGATGGTTAGTGGATGGGGTTTCTGTTGTATCTTGTGGGTGGGTGATTTTGCTTTTATTTCACATTCTTCCCCTCCACAAGCCAAAGTCGTTTCATTTGGTTTCCACTGTGTGGACTGTGCTGGAGCTTGCTGCCTGCCAGAAAAATGGGGGGCTAGGCAAGCCCCAGGTCGCAGACATGGTGAAGCAGAGAAACTGTCCTTCTGGTTCCTGCACAACCTCAGAGGGGCAAAAAACCTCCCCAGGAAGGAGGAGGATGTTCAGGAGCCAGACTTTTGGAGAGAAGGCAGCTCCCAGTCTGCTGGGTGACCGCCGTTCTGCATGTGTTCCCAGCCAGGCAGGGCTGGAAGCCTTATGTATGAAGCGTGGAGAAGCAGTCATCGCCCCCACTATGGGCAGAGGGGACCCGGCTGGCCCTTTGGGGGTCAGACTGGAGCCAACACAGCCAGTTGCCTCCTCTGGCCTGTTGGCAATGCCACAGGTGCCCAAGAAGACGGAGGATCCCTGTGCCAGGAGCCAACCTGGTCTTCCAAGGGGCAGTGCCCCAGTGAAGACAGAAGCGAGAGAATAAAGTTCCCTGTAGGTCCTCGGTCACCTTTGGGTTGTGTTTTTCAATTGTTGACATTTCAGAGGGGACCCTCCAGAAGCCCAGCCGGCTTCCCCCAAGGACTGCCCTTTCACTGGGAGTGGATTTCCACACGTGCCTTTGATTTCAGACAGATTGGGCTTCACAGCCGCCGATTCAGCTGCCAGGGTCCCTGGACTGGGGCGGGGGTGGTTTCTATAGAGGAGGAAAAGCCCTCCCTCACCTTGCTCCCCACCCAGGCAGGGCAGATGGGACCCAGCGTCTCAGTGCCTTCGAGACCCACTCCCACCCCTACCACACCCCATCCCAGAGGCCTTGCCTGGGCAACCCCAAGCCCCTGTCCCTCGCCATACACTGATGCCTGGCAGCTAGAGCAAACGGCTCGTGTTCTTTGTCGAAGGCCTGTGGTGAGATTGTTTTGTTTCCTTGTTTTGTATGTTTAAAATTGAAATTAGTTATTTTCTTCTGCTGGACAGTATTAAATAGAGCAGGATATTGAGTTAATCTGCTAGACTGCAGTACTAATGGTAGTGGTTTAGTGTCTTCATATTATTATTTGTACTTATTTGAACAATAATGATAAAGAAGTGGTTCATTATTTTTTAATTAATGCACTTTAAATAAGGTGGAATGGAAAAAACTCAGAGCAAAGTGCATTACTTAAAGATGCAGTATATACTTTTCTCATTTTTAAACAGCACATATTTATTAAGAGAAAAAAGTAATTTATGACTATTTAAAATAAAATTTAAAAGTAGAGTGACTGTCAGGTAAAGAACCTTCCATGTAGCTATCTTCCAGGGGGAGGGCCCCGCAGCCTCGCTCCTCCCGTGTCTGCACTGAGCCAGTTCAGTCACTAGTGCACCAGCCAGGCAAGGACGGAGTGCAGAGCATGTCTGCCAAGCACAGAGCATCTCAGTCGGACTGGACCACAGTGCTCCCCAGAGCCTGCTTTTCCTGCCCTTCCTTACCACCTGCACTGCCTCCCACATTCTCCCATCCCTCAAGGACCCCCCCTCTCCTCCATCCCCCATGCTCTAAGTGATAGAGTCATTAAAAAGCAGGACCGAAGAGACCTCAGAGGTCACGCCATCCCATCCCTTCCTGTTACTGCGTCCCAAGGACAGGAAATGACTTTTCCAAAATCTCACAGCTAGTTAATGGCAGATCTCCCCACTGTGTTAATCCTGTGCTCCTCCTCACCCCCATTATAGTTTATTGTGTGGTCATGTTTACATTGTGACATCCAGCCCCAAGGATGGCTGGGAGTTGCTCAGGCATCCAGGAAAAGTGGGGAATGCTGCCACCTGGTGACAGCATGTAGATTTGGGCAGTAAACAGGGATTGCATGCCCCAGTCTTCCCCCCTCGCCCCCTCACCCCCCCAACTCACAGCACAAAACCCTGCAAACCCAAAGAGATTAATACTTGAAGCAAGAAGGGTGCATGCCAGTCCTTCTCAGAAATGGCCAGGGGATACCAGGCCTTGTGCCCCTGGACTCCCAGCCCTAGCCAGGGTGAGAGGGCCTTTTCCTAGAGCTACTGAGCTGCTTTGTGATGCTGGAGGATACTGCCGGCAGGAGGCGGAGGGAGGGAGGGGCCTAGGGCTCTGACCCGTCTGGAGGAAAACCAGATCGGACTAAAAACGGAAAAAGAAAAAAAATCTCTGCAGTGTCCAAACCTAGTTTCCCATGAGTTGCGATTGAAAATGTGAAATGACACTGTATTGCTGTATACTGCAACTTTAAACATAATGAGCCCTTCTGAGGTCATTATTGAGGTTCATATAATGCCCGAAGATACAGCATTTGGTGCTTCGTTTTCCTTTTCGTTTAAAGACCTTTTTCTTTTATTTCAGAGGGAAAAAAAGTCTTCATTTCCCACCCACCTCATCCCTCTTTGTGACACAGGCCTGGCTATGTTGCCCCTCTCCTCCTTGCTATTCTCACCAGGCCACGGGACTTTGGGGGCAGCGAGAGCATGCTGGAAAGGGGCAACCCTGAGCAGCAGGTGGGCCCCACGCCCTGTGGGTTCCCCCATGCCCAGAGACTAGACGGGCTCTCTTGCCAGGCCTCAGCCCTGTCTACCCCTAGCCTGGCCCCAAAGGTTTCTTTCTTCCCCCTTGATTTTCCATCTTGACGAAGGCATTATATAGAATCATTTTAATCACTTTCAGATGTTAGAGCAGCATATTTTACTGGCATTTATATCCATTGCTTTCCTCAGCAAGTCATGTTACTACTTCTATCATCTAAGGAAAAAGACAAGGGAATTTCAGTCAGGCATTATTTTCATATTACTAGTGTTTGCAGAATAGGTGTAGAGCTATTTAAGTTTAGGCCTTGGTTTGGTAGTTTTTGTTTTTAAGGGGAAAAAAGATAAAGTAACCCCTATTTTTCCTGTTATTGTATTTAACTAATATATTATTTCTTTAAGGTTACTCACTTCCTCTCTCCCCTACAAATACCTTGCATTCTCAATCGTAAATGGAAACAATCTGAGAGACAGGAAAAGTGCAATATTACCAAGATGGATGCCAGGGCTCACTGGGGACAATGGAGGGAAAATCAGGGGCGCTCGGAGAGCAAGATCCAAGGAGCCGGGTGCTAAAGGAACCCTAGCTGTAGAACAGGTGGGTGGGTTGATGGAGTTTGATCTTGTAGGCTTCTCGTCTCCCCCTTCCTTAGGAAGATGATAGGGGTCCCTGCCAGATCCACCCAGAAGAAAGGGATTCAGGCAGGGGGCCCTTGACCTCCGGGGCCCCAGTCCCTGGAGCAGAGTCAGGCCCTCAGGAGCTGTCCTTTGTTTTGATTTCTGTTGTGGTGCAGCCAGCTGCTCAGAGAGACCTGTCCTAAAAATGACTCCAGCGGCCCTCTCTCACCCCCATGTCCTGATGTTTGGGCTGTGATCCTTCTGGTGTATGTGTGAATCTTTCTAAAATTGGGTGCCATCAGTTCAATTTCTAGGCAGGAAGCCTAGAGGTCACCAAGTCTTTTGGGGGGGGATGTAAGAACCCTGAGCCGTGCACACCCTGTGAGACACCAATTCCCATAGCAGGGCCTGGGGCTGAGCCTAGCCCGCCCATTCATCTCAGCGACTTCAGCCTGAGAAGTAAGCCCTGTCTGTGCTCCACACCCAGACAAGATAGTATGAATTCTCCTCCAGGAAGAGTCGGGGTGGGGGGGGGGGTCTATTCAGGTTTCTCTGCAGACAGAGCTTCCCACAACAGGTAACCAATCTGGCCTCCTTCCTCAGCACCAGTAGAGAAGCGGCAGAATGAGAAGGTCTGCTTCTTCAAGTCCCCAGAGCTCTGCCCCTCTAGGTGACAGGGACTTCCCTGTGGCTTCTTCCCCCACCTCCAGTACTGTATGCTTGCTGCTCCAACCCCCTATTTGGTGAATTTCTGCAGACATGGATCTCTGTGCCCAGAGTGGTACTCTGCCCTGTGTGAGTCTTTCCCTAGATATCCATCTAGCTATTCAGTCTTTGAGAATTTCAATGCAGAGCTCTCTGGGAAGAGAACTGTCCACATTGCTAAATAAGATTCCCTCACTTTTTTGAGGGCCATGTGGGGTGTGTGTGTGTGTGTGTGTGTGTGTGTGTGTGTGTGTGTGTGTGTGTGTGTCTGTGTCTGTGTATGCATGCGCGTATGCAAGCATTGGTAACTTCCCACTTGAACTAAGTAACACGGGGTTAGAGGAAAAAAAACAATACCCGGCAAGCTGTCTCCATTGAACAAGTCCTCAGCAATGGGCAGGTCCCAAGGGACTCAGCTTCTGGCAGCAAGTGTGTGCGTCATTCACACACATCATTCTGGCTGGAGAGTGCAATGTGTTTTTTTTCTTTTTGTAAGTATTTAGTTGGAAGCTTCACACTGGCATTAACAGGTCTAGCAGAAGCAGCCTACGCAGTTGTCCCAAGCTCCAAAATGAAGATGTGCAGAAGAGATGCCATTGGGTGTAGAAACACTGAGTTGGTTCAGTTAGGTCACCCCTGCAGATGTGTTATCAAGTAGGCTGACTTCTGCCCCTCAGCCATGCCATGAGTATGAGAAGCCCCTTATAATAAAAGAGCTGCCCGCCCCTTCGTCCCTGTTTCGGAGGGTGAGTCAGGTGGTCAGGGTGAGAACTTGCTCAGAGTGTGCCCAACAAGACATGGAAGTACATATACATCTAGTCCTGACTGCAGGGCCAGACCCAGCACTTCCTGGAAAGTGTGCAGAGGGCTCTGCTAGACCTTACCGAGTTTCTGGCTAAATCATCATCCCTGTTCGGTGCCATCTCATGTCTCTGTGGTTCCCAAGATGCATGATCAGAGCCAGTGAGAGGACAGGATCAGTGTTCCATAGCTTTGGGGGAAATGAGTCCCACTGCCAACATCCCTCCTGCAAACCTGGGTCCCCAGGCCGGTGGGCACACTGGTGCTTACAGACTAGGTGGAGGGTTCTACCTTCCAAGGCCTTGATCCCAGCCTGCCTATAAGGTTGGGCTTAGCACGCAATCCCCCTTCCCCAGTCCTTTTTCAGAGTCTCACTTTCCACCCAGGCTGGAGTGCGGTGGCAGAATCTCAGCTCACTGCAACCTCCGCCTTCTGGGTTCAAGCAATTCTGCCTCAGCCTCCTGAGTAGCTGAGATTACAGGCGCCCGCCACCATGCCCAGTTTATTTTTGTATTTTTTAGTAGAGACAGGGTTTTGCCATGTTGGCCAGGATAGTCTCAAACCCCTGACCTCATGATCCGCCTGCCTCAGCCTCCCAAAGTGCCGGGATTACAGGCGTGAGCCACTGCACCCGGCCCAATCCTGTCTTCTTAAATCTCAAGTTTGCACTTGACAATCGGCACCCTCTCCTACTCCAGTCCTAGAATTCAGTGGCCTTAGAGAATGGAGTCCCCTGTACTGAAGGGCCCTGCCTTGCTCCCAGTTCCGTCGTGACCAATAGGCTGAGCCTCAAGAGGTGAAAGAGAAGGAGAGAGGAGGAAGAACTATTTAGAGCAAAAGGATGGCTCGAGCATGTTAGAGGCAAGTGAGAGGCACGTTGGTGAGAAGAACGTGTGCATGTTTTTAGCTGGGGCCTACTGTCCCTTCACTAGGGAAGGAGGCTTCCAGAAGAGGATGTCTTCTAGGAAGAAAAGGTGTGTGAAGACTGAAAACGGGTTTGGAGTTTTGTCTGTTGGTTAGAAAGAAGGAAGAAGTCTGCTCTGCGTGTTTCAGGAAGGAGAGTGCAGGTAGAAGGGAATTCAGTGATTCAGCACCCAAGGGTCCAGCCACAGCAGGTTGGAAAATCCTCCAAATTTGGCCCCAGAAGCTGGCTAGGAAAAAAAACTGCCACTCATTGGGCCACAAGCTGGGTCCCCATCGGTTCTCAATGGTCACTGATTTACTTATCTGAGAGGGGAAGTCACCAGCAACAAACCAATCTTTGAGTTTGCAGGCCCTGATTCCAGAATACATGCATCCAGCTCCCAGGTTCTCAGCTGGTTTTGCCCACTTCCCCTTTGACTGTCTAATCCAAAGCTAGCTGCTCAAGTTGTATGACTCAGAGACCATGACCACAATGGGTCACACAGTAGGCCCCACCTGCACAAACTAGAATCAGAGTTCAGACTCCATTGGGCGTATCTGGGAGGAAGGCAACCTCCTTTGTCATCCTGTTGGTACCAGTCATCTTTAAGTATCTCTGACACCTATGGTGGTCCCGTTGGCTAGGCCTGCCATCTGGTATGAATTAGACAGGGTATGATGAACGTCGTCCATGGATATACCTGCCATTTTGCAGTGCCTTATAACCAAGGCATACTCCCCATAAGAGTTTACTGCAGAGAGAACAGCAAAACAGCCACCCTTGAATTTACAACTCGTTATCTGCAACAGGTTTTCTTTAAATCCAGGACACAGGATGGGAAATGAGTTTCCCTGCCAGGTACTCAGAGGTCTGCAGGAAAGTGACTCCCAGGCAAGGCAGATTTGAGTGATCCCTGAAGCGTGGGCATGTGGACTGCATGGCTGGGTGGGGATTGCTGGACATCTCTGGAGCTCCAGAACCTTGGAGAATTCCTCATGGAATTCCCCTCCCAGCTCTTAGTGGGCTCTGTGGGGTCAGGAGGAGCCCTTCCTCCAGGTTTTCCTTCTTTCCTCATCAGCAGAGAAACTGGAGAAAAGGACATTAAACTCAGTGCAGTCACTCCGAGTGCTGAACTATTTCCAGAATCACTGGTGGTGCTAAACTATCTCCATGTTTCTAACATTTTTAATAGTAGAGTTGGGTTTTTTTTTTTTTATCTCATCACAAAAATGCAGTGTCCCTGGGGAAGGGACCAGCCCCCTGGCCTACCACTTCCCAGGTGTCCTTTATCACTTTGACAGGACTCTTTGGTCTGCAGAAATGCTCTGTCTTGGCATGCTTCTAGACTGTAAAATTTGGGTTTTGTTTTGTATTTTATGTTTACATGCATCTTATATTTCCCTGAAAACTAAATAAAGTTTTGGGCCTTTTTAACCAAACAGAATCACCTTTTAATTCTCCCTGTCACCAGAAAACCCATCCGGCTGAATAGCAAATGTCCCATTATCCCAAACTGCAAGGTGGACTCCAGGATCCCAGGGCCCTCTGAAAGAAAAGATGCTAGAGGGTAGGGGCAGGTAGGTAAGCTCTCGCTTAAAAAAATAAGGTCTCACCCTGTCACTGAGGCTGGGGTACAATGGCATGATCATAGGTCACTGCAACCTCGACCTCGGACTCAAGCCTCTCAGCCGCCTGAGGGGTTGAGACTATAGGCGCACCACCATGACCAGCTAATTTTTTTTTTTATTATTTGTAAAGACAGATTCTTGTCATGTTGCCAGGGCTGGTCCTCAAGTTCCTACGCTCCAGCAATCCTCCTGCCTCAGCCTCCCAAAGTGCTGGGATTCCAGGCATGAGCCATCACGCCCAGCCAGCTCTCATTCTTGCTGGTGAGAATCGCGGTCAACCTCCTCCAGCCTCTTCCCCACTTTGGGGAGGCTTTCTGGGCAGTGGCCAAGGCTCTGAAAGACACAGATCTTTAGGCCAAGGACCCACATCCAGCAGGCCTAGCTGGCCCCTTAGCATGGCCCCCTGACCCTCTCCTGCTTTTGCTGGACCCCAGTAAGCAGGACAGCTTAGCTCTGATGCAGGGAACAGCCCATGGCTGTGCAAGGCCACGCAGAGGCTGGGGAGCTTGAGCATCCTCTGAAGGGACAGGATGGGCAGGCAGGTGTCCCACGTGCCTCTGAGGCCTGGTGCTGCCAAACAAGCTCAATTCCAACACTGTGCCTACACCTTGGGGCCAGTCTGGCTGCCTCCTCCCCATCAGCCGTCTCCCCCAGCTTTCCCCGCCACAAAGATCACTTAGCGCATCTAGAACACTTCTCCAAAGGTCTCTATCCAGAGGCCTCCCTTTTCTCCTCAGTGGCGCCACCCATTTGGCATAGGCCTCTGCACTCACCAGTGGGAACACAGCTGAGCTCCCGCCAGATGTTGGGGTCTGAGCCTGGGGAAGAGGGGTGGAAGCCTTGTCCCCAGGGAGCTCAGAGCACAGCCCCTGATGACCTGAGTGGAGCATTTGTCATCACCCTATTAGCCCCTAGGTGGCGGTGCACACCCCACAAGCGGCAGATGTGGGCTCTGGTCTGCCTTAAGGGGAACCCAAGCTTCATCGTGGAATCCCAGGGCGCCTTCCCCACCACACCCTGCTCCTCACAGATGCAGTGGTGTCTCTCAATTTACAAGACTCACTTGGCATTCTAGCCTCAAATCACGCTGTAGTCCCCCACTCCAGGGAGTCTTCCCTCATTGCCCCAGCCCACCCTGAAGCCTCAGAGGCCTGCAATTACCCCTGAGGGAAGGGCCACATCTCCTGCTGACTCCCTAGTATCCAGGACACCAGCCCGCCCCCACACGTGCACACACACGATGGCCTTCCTTCCCCCACCCCCCATGCTCCACGCACAGCACAGCCCTCAGGCTGGTACGAAATCACCTTTATTCACAATCACAGCGACCTGAGTGCACAAGGGCAGCAGCAGCCACCCCTGCACTGACAGAGGTAATGGGATGATGGTTTCCTCTCCCAAACCCTTGGCCTCTGGGATCCCTGGCTGGGAGGGCCCGCTAGCCAGCCCCCCACCTGCTTCCTCCCACAGAAGAGTTCTCCCATTGTCAGTGACTGGAGAGTAGAGACCCATAGCGGAGCGGTGGCTTCCCCATAAGCCCACTGCAAGGGCAGCACAAAGGCCCAGCCCGAGGTCCTGGTATACGACCCCACGGCAGTCCTCACTGAAGAACTCCCGAGTGTCTCACAGAAAGCCTGCTCCTCCCTCCCCAAACCACCATTTTATAGAAGTGGAAGCTGTGGCTCCAGGCAGCTATGACTTGGCCAGGGCCACACAGCTGGTCAGTGGTCACGACTAAAATGCATGCCCTGCCTGCCACACAGAGGAGCAGGCTCTGATGGATGCAAAACAAAAACAAAAAGCCATCTGAGGGGGCAGAGGGCTGGGAGGCTGGGAGAGGCCAGGGCAGGCAGAGCTGAGAGGACCAAGCTCAGAGCAGATGGGCGCTCCCTCCCCAGAACTCAGAATGAGAACCTGGAAGTGCAAGAGGCAGTCCCTGCCTGCTCATTCTCCAGGGGTGGAGAGCCTTCCCTACGAATGAGCTCCCTGCCCCGCCATGAGAAGGTCCCCCTCTCCTGTTCCTGGCCCACGCTGGGAACCCTGGCCCTCCTGAAAGTTTGATGTCCTTATGGAGGAGGGACCTCCTGGGCCACCTGATGTGCCTGAGCCAACCATGATAACCGAGCTCTGACCTGGGAGGAAGGGCGCTCTGTGGCTCTGGGTGACCACCAGCCCCAGGGCACTAAGAAGGCTCAGTCTGCCTCTGTAAATGGACACTGTTTGCCAAAAAGTCTCCCAATTTGGTACCTCCTTATGAAGTTGCAATTCTTGGTGGGCAGGCTTGGCTATGAGCTTTGTGGCTGGAGTCAGAGGAAGATATTGAGTGATGACTGCCTCAGCCGCACCCTCTCCCAGGTAGCCCACACACAAGGGCAGCTTTTCTAGGGGCCCAGGGGATAGGAACTCACCTACAAACAAACGAACAAAAACCCAAACCCACAAACCAAATAAATAAAAATAAGGAAAAAAGCTGGTCTTAGCCCAGGGAAACCACATACCCCTACCCAGGTCCTTGGCCCATCCCAGGTAATGCCACAGGCTCTGACAATCAGCCCAGGCCCTGACAGCACAAATTGTGGGGAACAAGTCAGAAAGGGTAGCTGCAAACCTGTCCTTAGAGACCCTGGCAGAAGACCAACCCTATCCCCCAGCGCATACCGAAGGGCTACCCCTGGGCAACGGCATCCAACAAGACGAGGGGGCAAAGAAGGTTACGGCCAGGCCGGGGTCCTCCCCTCTCAGCCAGGAGCCTAGAACCTGGAGCCCTCTGCAGCCTGTTCATGTGCCCATCGACTAGTGGGAGAGACATGGCGTCAGCCTGCCCAGGATGGGAGGCACCCACCAGCCTCTCACCCCCAGCTGCCATGCCCAGTGGGCAGGGAATGAGGAAAGAGAAGGCAGGCAGAGGTCAGAGGGGGACAACAGCTCCGGAGGTTGAGCAGGTTGCAGACCACTCAAGTTGGCTGAAGGAGCAAATGAGCCTAAAATCCAGTCCACACTGCACCAGCCAGGCCACATGCCCCGGCTCAGGGCTGCAGCAGCCCACAGGAAGGTCCCCGTTTTCTGATTTTCACAAAGGTGCCACACGGACTACAGCGACCTCCTAGAAACCTGTCCCAGATGGGGAAGGATTCGGGCAGGCTGAGATCCCAATTCAGCCCTCAGCATGCAGAGAAGAGCTGGATGCAGAGAAGGGAGAGACAGTGAGTGTGGCCTTGTCCCCTCCCCTCTCCATCGGTGATTTGCCTCTGCCCCTCCCTGCCTGATACCCCCCTCTCCCCAAACTTTCAAGGGCCTCAGTTTCCCATGTTTAATGGAGGAGGAAAAGTTTCCAAAATGAGGAAGAGAAGGGGCCCCACTGGCTTGTTCCTCAGCTGGGGCTGGGCGGAAGCCCGAGGAGGTGGGCGTGCGGGGTGGCCCACCGCAATGGGCTAGGAGCTGCGGTAGGTCTTGATGATGTCCTTGATGGGGCGGCGGCAGATGGGGCAGCAGGCGTGCAGAGCCTTCTTGAGGCGCAGGCCACAGGTATAGCAGAGGCACATGTGGCCACATGTGTAGATGACCGTGTCCACCGCGTGTTCATAGCAAATGGTGCACTCATCGCTCCACTGGCCCAGACCTGGGGTCACTGGTGACTCAGGCAGGCTCACTGGTGAGTTGGGGGCTGTCCCTGAGGACAAGGGGGCACCAGTCAGGAGGAGACATGGCCCAGCCCGGCGTTGGATTCATGGGAAGAGAGCCCCCGGCCTCTGGTGTCCCCTTCCACTTATCAGGATCTGCCTGTTCACCCTAACAACCCAACTGCCAGGGCACAATGGAAAAGACTGAGCTCTGAGCAGCCCCACTTCTGACCCGCTCTACCCCCAGACAAGGGGACAGAGAGGCTAGCAGGCAGTGAGAGAAAAGACGGATGAAAGAAAGGATCCAAAATCTTTTAAGGCAGGTCCCTCCTGAGCTACCCTTTGGCACTGCCCAGCTAGGGGACAGGAGGGGATGACCCCAGAAATCACCCCCAACAAGGGTTCACTGAGCCCAGCTCTGGCTCCAGCTACTCTCCACTCCCAGCCCAGACACAGAGGCTGCATCCTTGCCACAGTCCCACACCGTCCACCATGGAGCAGAGGGGCTGGCCTACTTACCACCAGCAGAGCTACCCAGAGGGCCAGAGCTGCACGTGCTGAGCAAGGGGTCAGAGAGGCGGCTGCCCAGGGCACTGGGCGAGGTTGGCGTGGAGGCGGGGGAGCAGGGGAGTGATGGGATACCCCGCTCTGCCAGGATGGTGGAGCCTGTGAAAGGGGAGGGAGGGAAGGATATGCTAGCCACCTGCCAGGGTCAAACTGGAGAAAGCTCCATCCCTCACAGTGGGTTCCCAGACCTGACCACACAGCCCAGCCACAGGGCGGAAGGCAGGATTTTGCTGCCTGGCCTCTGTTCTCACCTACAAACTAGAGGGCCACATCTTGCTTGCCTCTTGTTATACCAGCTGCTCCAAACTAGGCCCCTGCCTGGCATGTACTCCACCCCTTCCTATGCATCCTTTCTGCAAAGTTTCCTGGGCATGCAAGTTACCATCTCCCTCCCCCACAGCCTCAGCCTCCTGTTCAGAGCCCTGCGCTCTTCACCACTGTCCCCAGATATCACCCACCTTCTCTGCACGGCAGCTCTGCAAAATGCCTTCACCCTCTCCTGCCTTGTTCTGATCCTAGATTCTTTCCTTCCCTCCTTCTTTCCGTCACTTTTTTTTTTTTTTTTTTTTTTTTTTTTTTTTTTTTGAGAGGGAGTCTTGCTCTGTCGCCAGGCTGGAGTGCAATGGCACAATCTTGGCTCACTGCAATCTCTGCCTCCCGGGTTCAGGAGATTCTCCTGCCTCAGCTGCCCAAGTAGCTGGGATCACAGGCACACACCACCACACCCAGTTAATTTTTTTGTACTTTAGTAGAGACAGGGTTTCACCATGTTGGCCAGTATACTCTCGATCTCCTGACCTCGTGATCCACCCACCTCAGCCTCCGAGAGTGCTGGGATTACAGGCGTGAGCCACTGCTCCCAGCCTTCCTCTCCTTTTTAACAATCCTCCCTTCCTCTTTCCCTCCTTCCTTCTCTCCTCCCTTCAATAAATCCTTACCAAGGGCCTACGAGGTACCAGGCTCTGTGCAGACAGAAAGCTGGAGACAGCCCCCTGCCTTCAAAGAGCTGACTGTCCAGGGAGCCTTTGGGAGCTGTCCTCAAACTCCTTCCTCTGGGCCACCTTGACTCCCCCCAGACCACATTACTCCCTCAAGTACACGTGTACACACACACACGCACTACAGACACACAGCTACACAACCACAGAGCTGGGATATTATTTGTTCTGTGCCCAGGACTCCAGCTTTGTTTCTACAGTAAAACCACGAAGCTTGCTTAGAACAGGAAATCTTATTCACCTGTGACTCTCTCATAAACCCTAACATAATGCCCTGCACAAACCTAAGTGCCCAATGAGATCTTTATCAGCAGCTATTAATTCTAATTCATTTAGTGGTGTTATTAAGTCTAAGAATATTCAAAAGATGCCCGAAGGCATCTCTTCCGGTGTTGTTTTTCCAAGTTAATCATCTCCTTTCAGGAGTTCACACCTATTTACTTTTCTTGCCTTGCTGCATTGGCCAGCGTTTTCAGAACAATGTCTATAAACCATCTCTATTATATTCCTGATTTCATGAGAAATATTTCCAATGTTTCACCAATAAGTATGGAGCTGGCTGTACGTTTTGTGATACACATGTGTGAAGGAAATAACCTTCTATTGTTAGTTTACTTAGGCTAGCCACAAAGCCAAGCATTCCTCTATAAGGTTAATAATGACCCTTCATATGTTGTCACTGGTTTCTTATTCCTTTGAAGTCAGTCAGGATCTTCAAACACCAATTTGCTGCTTGAGATGCCCAATTTTCCAAACAGATCAGGAGCACTCTGTTGAATGTATATTGAATTCTGGGTGGTTCTTCTTCAACACCCACCCTGACCTATCTCCCTCTTGAAAGAGATAAATCTGGATTTTTTTTAAGCCTCCCCTTTGCTCCAGTCTAGTAAGCCTCTTTGGGCAATAGAAGCCTTACTGGAAAGCTGCTTAGCTATTATTAGATGGTGCTGAGGGAACAGAGTACCTCCTTACTCTTATGTAATTTCCTTTCTCTGAGATGTAGTATCTCCTGGTCAGTGAAATCAGCTTGACTTTTTTTTTTTTTTTCCATCCCAGCCCAATTTCTTTTTATCCATCCTGAATTCTCATCCAATCCTGATTCCTCACCCAATCCTGATTCATCTGCCTGCCTCCTTGCTGATTTTCTCTCTTTTTTCTTTCTTTTTCTGAGACAGAGTCTCACTGTTGCCCAAGCTGGAATGCAGTGGCGCCATCTCAGCTCACTGCCTGTCAGGTTCAAGTGATCCTCCTGTGACAGCCACCCAAGTACAAGTAACTGGGCTTACAGGCGTGCACCACCACACCCAGCTTTTTTTTTTTTTTTTTGCATTTTAGTAGAAATGGGGATTTGCCATGTTGGCCAGACTGGTCTTGAACTGCTGGCCTCAAGCAATCCATCTGCCTTAGCCTCCCAAAGTGCTGGGATTACAGACACGAGCCACCATGTCCTCAAACTCCTTCCTCTGGGCTGCCTTGACTCCCCCCAGTCTTTTTCATTCCTTTTTTATGTTTCACTCCATCTTTATTTGGTCTCTTTCCAGAGTTGGAGGTCCCCCGTGTTTTTTTATCTGATTTTGCATGCTCTCACAAACCAACAGCATTACATACATTAACATATGTGCATTTATTCACATGTGCCTATACCCAGTATGCCAATCTCATACAGTACCTCATGCTCATTCATCTACACACATTATCTCATCTATCTACTTCCTGGGCTGAGGTCTAGGCTAGAGGCTGTGAAGCCCAGGGGTCTCCAAACTTGGGTAAGCATATTTGCTAAAGAAAAAAAATTCAGATGTCCAGAACCTGTCCAAGATTTACAGAATTAAAATCTCTGA
Source organism: Sapajus apella (assembly GCF_009761245.1). Classification (NCBI taxonomy): domain Eukaryota; kingdom Metazoa; phylum Chordata; class Mammalia; order Primates; family Cebidae; genus Sapajus; species Sapajus apella. The sequence continues at coordinate 7,157,724 of NW_022436953.1, read as the reverse complement.
AGGTGGGATCCACGAATCTGCACTTTTTTTTTTTTTTTTTTCTTTTTTGAGATAGAGTTTAGCTCTTGTTGCCCTGGCTGGAGTGCACTGGCATCATCTTGGCTCACTTTGCAACCTCCATCACTTGGGTTCAAGAAATTCTCCTGCTTCAGCCTCCCAAGTAACTGGGATTACAGGCACGCACCACCACACCCAGCTAATTTTTGTATTTTTAGCAGAGACAGGGTTTCACCATGTTGGCCAGGCCAGTCTCAAACTCCTGACCTCGGGTGATCTACCTTTAATAGGTCCACCAGGTAAGTCTAAAGAAACCCAGCTGAATCTGCACTTTAACAGGTCCTCCACGTGAGTCTAATGAAACCCAGCTAATCTTCACTTTAATAGGTCCTCCAGGTGAGTCTAATGAAACCCAGCTAATCTTCACTTTAATAGGTCCTCCAGGTGAGTCTAATGAAACCCAGCTAATCTGCACTTTAACAGGTCCTCCAGGTGAGTCTAATGAAACTATCTCAATCTCACAGAGCTGGTTCACAGACCAGCACTTTGAAAGCATGAACACCTGCTCACTCTGGGGTACACAAGTACCAAGAGACACTTTGTGAAAAGATTTCTGGTCAAATTAGTTTGGAAAAACTGTACACCAAAACCGCCATCACCCTCTCCTTAATCACACGGCATATTAAAGGCTCTGACAAGTCTTGCAATAAAGAATCTTCCTCCCTTCTTTTCTTAATTCAGTGCACAACCCCCAGGCCTTTCAAACCCTGTGTCCTCCAGAAAAGGCAGGCCCAGAACTCTGCAACCCCACTTCCCCCAAGGCTGCCCACTCAGGGATTCCCCAGAGTCCCCCAACTAGACACCACCCTGCACCACCTTACTACTGACATTCCAGCCTCTTTTTCTCATCTGGACTCACAAACTTCCTTAAAGATGGGGACCTTTATTTCCATTTTGGAGAAATGGTAGCCAAGACTCAAAAAAGTTAACTGCTGGGGGAAACCTTTTTTCCTCTCATTTTTCAGCGGTCACTGGGTTGTGTGCTTCTGGACTGTTTATGTGTCTGTGGGACTATGGGTCGATCCGATTCTGGCCATCAAACTCAATAATCCGCGCTTCCCCCCACCTCCCCGCCCAAGGTGAGTCTCCCAGGTGACATTTGAGGGTTACTGACTAGATGACCGAGTCCCGCCCAGAACTCCCCTTAGGTGTCCGTGATTCCTTAGCAACACCATCATAAGCCTGGGGGGAAAGGGAGCTCACCCACTGTCCCCTACCCGGAATCGTCCCCCCATCCAAGAAAGGCACACGCCCAGGCGCGGCTGCGGGCACTCACCGAGGATGCGGATCTGCGTGATGGCCCCGTGCAGGCCAAAGAGCATCCAGAGCGGCTGCGAGGCGTCCACGCACAGCTGCATGCCGGCGGCCAAGCCGTTGTGGCTGAGGTGCAGCTCGCCGTCGGCGTTGACCACCAGGCCCAGGATGTCGCCGCTGTGCAGGGGCCCGGGCACGCGGCACACGGCCCAGAACTCCTTGCGGTCCACCAGGGCCTCGGGGCTGAAGGGCAGGTCCGCCGGCCGCAGCGTGCCGGGGTCGCACGTGGTGACGCCGAACGACAGCGCGCCGGGCCGCGCGCTGCCCGAGCGCGTGACCTTGACGAAGATGGTCTCGGCCACGCGCACGGGCCGGCTGGTGAAGACGAGCGCGCGCTCGTCGCGCCCGTGCTCCACGCGCGCCACCGTCTGCTCGTCGAGGATGCGGACGTGCGCGCCGGCGCGCAGGGCGTGGAGGCGCAGGTCGCCGTCGAGCTGCGCGGGTAGTGCGCGGCTGTGCTGCGAGTTGAGCGAGTTCTGCGGGATGGGACAGCCGGCGGCAGGCGTGGCCTCGTCGCCGTCGGCGACCGGCACGTTGAGGTCGCACAGGCTCACCGAAAGGCGCGCGTCGTCCGCCTCGCGCCGCAACGACGGCCGCCGCAGGGCGGTGAAGGAGCGCGGCCGCAGGCAGTCCGGGAGCACCAGCTCGCTGTCTGCACGGGAGACACGGGGCGGCGTCACGCAAGGATCCCGGGCAGTGGCGCCTGCGCGCCCCGCTGCCCCGACTCTCCGCGCGCACCTGCGCACCGTTACAATTTCGGATGGCTAATGGAGTACACGATGCTCGTGACTTACATTAGCAAGCACAGTCAAGGAACGGCTCGTGCGGGACATCTAACTGTTTAAACAGAGGAATTGGTGGGGGAAGCACCGAAACTTAAAACATGTGGGTACTTCCAACTTGCTTTATGCATAGGTGTATACTCCTCTTCTACAGTAAACGTGTATTGCTTATAATTTAAATTTTCAAAAATTTAACTCCTGGGCTCCCTTCGTCTAATGCCTACCACCGAGCACTCCGTTGACAAATAGTAACCGTCTGTCGAGTGCACTGATGAAGGCCTAACACCCCACCTCCGCAAACACACACACTCACACCCCCTCTGTTTAAATTGTCTCATCTAACCTTAGCAATCACCGTTTAAGGCTACCATTGCCACGTTAGGACACAGGCTGGGAGAAGTACATCTATCCAAGATATCCTTTTGAAAGTGGCTTAACAGGGAATCAAACTCGTTCTTTTTTAAAACATACACGTTATAGAAAATACGAAACGGTATTTTGTAGAAAATTCAGTTCAGCAAAAAGAAAAAATAATCGCCTGTAAGCCCACCACCCAGAGAGAAAAGCATTTTTAATATTTGGATGTATGACCTTTCAGCCTTTTTAAAGGTGGTATTTTTGGATAATTTTGTTGTTTTTGAGACAGGGTCTTGCTGTGTGGCCCAGGCTGGAGTGCAGTGGTGATCTCTCAGCTCACTGCAACCTCTGCCTCCCAGGTTCAAGCCATCCTCTCAGCTCAGCCTCCCAAGTAGCTGGGATGCACCACGACACCCAGCTAATTTTTGTATTTTTTTTTTTTCTGGTAGAGATGGGATTTCTCCATGTTGCCCAGCTAATCTCCATCGCCTAGGCTCAAGCGATCCTCCTGCCTCAGCCTCCCAAAGTGCTATGATTAGTGGTGTGAGCCACCATACCCAGTTGGTTCCTTTTTTAATGCAAAAATTGTGTCATGCCATATACACATCACACATGACCTGTTTTTAACCTTTTATATGTAATACATCACTTTGAAAATGTAATTATGACATTGACCCATCTCCCCAAAAAAATGCACATTCTCACTAAATTCTGTGGAAAATTTCTCAGCATGCATGAACTACATGAAGCCATCCATGGGCATGGACTCCAGGCTAAGAACGTGGTAGCTTTTTTCACTTGCTATATCCTGAACACCTTTCCATGCCAATAACTGTTTCCAATACCATATTCTTCTAATGGCTGTGTTATGTTCTGCTTTATGGAGTCCTATAACTTACACTAAAAGTAATCACTGTGTTTCATGAATTACCCCTGCAATTCATCCTTACAGCAGTCCGTAGAAGTGCTCCCGTTTTACAGATAAAGCTTAGAGGTGTTATGACAGCCACCAAGTGGCAGATCCAGGATTGAGAAAAGGTCTAACTCCCAATGCCACATTCTTCACTTCCAGACCCTCCTTGTTTTTTGAAGCCCTTCTGTGTGAGTCAGTCTCTCCAAATTTGGCTGGTGCCATGATAAGCCACACCATCCCTTCCTTCCAGCCTTCTCTCAACCTCTCCAAGGGAGAATCTGTGCTTTCTCTTCAGGAACGGGGTTAAGGATGGCTGGGGTTCTCAGGTATGATAGCAAAGCTTGGGGGATTGGTCTGGTAGGGACAGCAGACGCCAGAATTCAGCTCCAGCTAAACATAGACATGGTCGCTAAACCTCCCTCTTTTCTTTTGCCCTTTCGCTGCCCCTTCCAGGAACTGTGTTGTCTGGCCCCCAGAAGGCTCTGGGTGTGGGCCCTTCCCTTCAAGTCTCCTGAAGCTCTGGAGAAGCCTCCTGGGGCCTGGCTGATTGGGGTTTCCAGGAATCACGTTAGCGAGGAGGAGGGAGCTGGCCAGAAAATGTGATTATTCCAGGGAATTGACTCTGTGACAGTGCTGGTGCAGAGAGGCTGGGGGGCTGCAGAGGCAGAGTCCAGGAAAGCCTGTGCAGAGGGGAGGTGGGAGAGACAAATGGTGCAGAGCTGGGGAAGGCCTGTGGGCCAGTCTGGACCCTGGGGAATGGTCCCTGCTCCCTCACCCCTCCGGGAGTCCAGGGACTGGCCCTTGGGAACTCCAGAGGGTGGAAGACAGAGGGGAAGGGGCAGTAACAGTAGGGAGAAGAGGAATCAAGTCACTCAGAGATACCCAGCCAGAGCCTCCAGGAACACAATTGTCACAGGGCCCCACACAATCAGTCCAGAGCTCCTGGCACTAGGCAGACCCTCAGAACAGAGCTCTGAATGGAGCTGGATGCAAGCTATCCTGGTCTCTCTGCCCTTGCAGGAGTCCTCATCTACTTACACATGCATACTACCAGGTGCTCACTAACTCCCAGCCAACCTGTTCCACTGTGGAGTTCATCTGTCTTTAAGAGTACTCCCTTCTCTCAAACCAAAATGTATCTTCCTATATCTAACCCACTACCTCCTGGGCTGCCTATCAGCCCAGTACTGAAGACAATTCTCAGGGAATTCTCAGACTCCCCACATACCTTCCAACCTCTTAGACAATTAACAGAACCAAACTCAGTACTCTAGATGTGCACCAACTGGCTCAAGGCACAGTGTGGCCATCACCTCCCTTGGTATGTATGCTATACTTCTAATAATGCAACCTAAAAGTACATTAGGTTTTTTTCCGTAACCAACACTCCTATACTAGTAGGCAGGACAGGAGCACAGTTAAGTGCAATGAATTTGAAGTCGTCAGCCTAGGGTTAAACCCTGGCTCTGCTATTTCCTGTATGACAAGGCTATATGGCTGGAAAAATAGCTGAACTTCTTGAGGCCTCTTTGGCAGTGAAATCAACATCTACTGATTTACATAAAATCTGTATCTAATAATCCCCTTAAAAGAGAAGCTGTGAGGATGAAAAGGAGTCAGGTACACAAGGCACCTAATAGGAGACCCAGCATAGTCATTAGGTTAATATGAGCCATTGTTATTGGCATGCGAAATGCCACATGATTCAGAAGAAAGTGCATGGGCTTTAGGGTGATCCAGGTCTGGATCAGGCCTGGGTTTAAATGTCTGACTCTGCACTTGGCTGGCCGGGTAAGCAACCTTCATTCCAGCCTCAAATTGTCTGAGGACAGGTGGACCTGACTTTTAGTTGAGACTGTGCTCAACCCAAGCAAATACTAATATCTGAAGCGATCAGGTAGCTTCTGGGTGCTGGGAGTGGTCCCACTTTACCTCTGATCTTTCCAACAACAACTCAAGGCAGGCATTATTACCGCTGTTCTCTAGGTGAGCAATTTGAACCTGAATGCAGGACTCCACATGAGTCATGATGGGCACCCAGGAAATATTCAGTGAATGAAATCACTGAAGTCCAAGAAACAGCAGCTAAAACACAGAGGTGAGAGGATAAGGAAGAGAGGAAGGAGAAACAGCAGAGGATGTACAAAGAGAAGAAGAGGGTAGAAAGAAGATCCCTTTAGCCTTGCTTGGAATCTTGCTAGTTGGGAGGGGAGGGATGGAAGCCGCTGGGAAACAGCTAAAAACAGAACAGTGCCCAGCCCAAGTCTGTCTTCTCTCCCCCTCCAACCCTCAGGGTCAGGAGCAGCTGCAGGCAGCCAGCGGCTCCAAAATAACCATCCCATCAGTGAGCCCAGCTGTGTTGAGGCCCTGAAATAGATGAAACTTGAGACACAGGCGCTGGTCAGAGTACCCTCCGCAGAAGGGACTGCAAAGGTCACAGTTGAGTGAACCGATTCCAAGTCAGGGCACTGTCTGGGACCCCCAAGCCATGGGAGAACACCATGGGACCAACCTCAGCCCAGGGCTGCACCACTTGATGGGTAGGGCTTAGAAAAACCAGATGGGCAACCTGTCACCCCAAGCCATAGGGTAGCCCCACATTCGGAAGCAACAAGTTACATAATCGGTGCCAGGACACGCAACCACCCGCTTTGGAGGACACAGACAGCACAAGGCCATGAGGAGAAGCCACTAAGCTGACTCCCCTTGCATGTCCCATCATTCAGGAAACAACCTGTCAGTCTTCAGCTCTCGCCTGCTCTGGTGCCCAGCAGTGGCTCTACAGACACTCTGGGCTAGAGCAGAAATAAGCAGGCCCTGCCACGACAGGGAGGTCCGGGGCATGTGTTTCCTCTCCTCTAGGTGGTGCTGGGGGCCCTACTCACTGACCTACTGTGTGCCCAGCCCTGGGCAGGGGGTCTGGGAGAGAGAGGAGCCAGGACCTGGGCCCTGGTAGCCAAGAGCCAGTGAAAGGGGCAATGCTTAAAGATTTTTTTTTTTTTTTTTTTTTTGAGACAGAGTCTCATTCTGTCACCCAGGCTGGAGTGCAGTAGCACAATCTCGGCTCACTGCATCCTCCGCCTCCTGGGTTCAAGCGAGTTTCATGCCTTAGCCTCCCAAATAGCTGGGACCAGGTATATATCACCACGCCTGGCTAATTTTTGTATTTTTTTGTAGAGACAGCGTTTCAGTATGTTGCCCAGACTGGTTTTGAACTCCTCAGCTCAAGTGCTCTGCTGGCCTTGGCCTCCCAAAGTATTGAGATGACAGACGTGAGCCACCACACCTGCCCGGAAGAGCCAGGAAAATGTTTGCATACAATTTACATACCAGACTCTCAGCATCTAGGATTAGACAGGACCTTAGAGGAACTAAGGAACTAGGAAATCCATTTATCCCTGTCAATCTCTCGGCCTGGCTAGAGGCTAGAATGCCCTGCGGTCAGGAAGTTTACCGCCTCCCAAGGCTACCTATCCCCCACCTTGGAATAATTATGACTTAGAAAAACTCTCCTGGTGGGAATCCATATGTGTCCCAGATACCCTCCCTGGGGCTCTCTCTGAGTCTTCTCTGCTTTACAATAAATATCCCCTTCAGGATCAAGATCCCCAACTAAGGCCAAAGTCCCCTTCCTGTTTCAGAATGGGTTAGGGAAGGTATTCTGGATGACACAGGAGTTGACCTGGGCTGGAGGACAGGAAAGTTTCAGTTGACAGAAGGGAGAGGTTTCCAGGTGAGAAAACTGTTAGCAAACACCTAGTGAAGAGCAGGAGTGGGAGGGAGAGGGGACAGACTGAGGCGGGCCCCAGGGCCAGCTGTCGCCCAGAAAGCCATCGGCCCTGCCATACACTGCCAGCAGTGCAGGGTAACCAAGGCAGGACCTGGGCATGGGGACCTCAGGGCAGGCCTCTGTTGAGGCAGAGCTTGCTGTCAGCCTGAGAGTCTTATTTGTTGATGTTCTCACATCCGGAGCACGGGCTGATCTGTAACCGCGGGTCAGGCTGCAGCCGCCCGGCCTGCTGGCGGGTATCTGCTGGCCCCTGTTTGGGAGGCGCTGCCTGTCCTTTACTGTCTCCATAAACATCCTCCTGCTGGTCTGCATCTGGCACGGGGCATGGGAGGGAGGAGGGGAGGGCGGGTGCCTGGCTTGGACAGGCAAGGGGGTTCTACACTCCTCCCAGCACCCACCTCCACCCCCTCCCTTTAAACCCAACCACGAGAAATTTAGGAGAAACAAACATGCTTTCTGGGGCTCACAGAGGGAAGGGCAGAACATCCTAGAATCACTCACAGTCACAGACTTTAAGATTCAGAGAATCTTCGAGCCACGGGATCTCATAGATTTATGGAATCATCTGGTCTAGTGGGTCTCAAACTTTTTTTAAAAAGCAATGGGATCCTTTTGTCCAACAGAACCCAAAGCTCTGACTGAAGTCTAGGGGATGGGCACAGCACCTGTCCCCTCACCCGCTCTCTGCCCTTCTCTGCAGCCTCCAAGGCACCTCTGTGGAACCCCAGTGCTCTGAGGAACCCAGCTGGAGAAGCACAGATCTTGTTCCAATTTTAACTGCATGGTTTTCCAATACAGGGACTTGGGTTCAAGGCTCCCTCTTCCAGTTGGAGAGCTGATTTGAGGGGTTGGCTTTTTTTGACAGGAGCGGACAGTGTTTTTAAATTAGTTATTCCTTTTTATCCTAAAGACAAAAGCCCTTCACATTTGTGTAAATGCGTTTCCACATCTGTAAGGTAAGTGGGGCATGTTTAATTATGCCCAAATAATAGATGAGGAGGCTGAAGCACAGAGAAGCTGAGAGCTGCCCAGAGCTAGTGAGTGGCCAGGTCAAGTCCTGATTCAGTCAGTCTCCTGCATCTGAAATGATGGCTTTGTCCCCAATACTGCAAGGCCCAGCTCCTCCCTCCACATACAACCTACCTCGAGCCCCACCACTCTCTCCAAGGCCCCCAGTACAATCTCTTAGGCCCAAGAGATACTAGGGGCAAACATGAGATTGCCATTTCTGTAAGTTAAAAATAATCCAATGCTGGCCATTACATGTGATTCAACTTTATATATATCCATTGTGGTAGAAAACTAGAGTGCACAAGGAACAACCAAACCAGATGAAGCCCTCGGGAGCCTCCGGGGAACTACAAGGCAGGCAGACCCACCTTCCCCGCCGAAGCTGGCATACTGGGCACCGCACTGCCCATCTTCCTTGTACCAGCACTGCTGAGCCCCTACTGGCCTATCTGTGCCCAACATGTGCAGCTGATTGATGCCTTGGGCTCCTGTAAGCTCGATTCTGGAAGGCACAGGACCACAGTCCCTGCTCTTGTCAGGTATCCAGACTTAATAGGGAAATCAGATGGACTCACATCTATAGAAGCTGGAAGGTAATATAGCCTAAGCTCCTGGATTCAAATCCCAGCTCCACCAACTGCCGGCTGTGTGACCTCGGGCAAGTTATCAGACCTCTCTGAGTCTCTGTTCCTTGTCTTCAAAATGGGCACCATAATACCTTCCTTTGTATACAAAGAGGATACGTGCTGTCTCCTTAAAGAGCAGGACAATATGTGACTGAAAGCTGCTTCTACCACTTAGGTCTCCATGTGCTTCCACTGCTCAGGAGGAAGAGGGTCATTTTGAATGGCGGAGGTCTGGGAAAGCCTCCTGGTGAAGCGGAGGCTTTGGTGTGGGGCGCTGATATAACTGGCAAAATTTGGGGTGAGCATAAAGGAAGTGCCAGAGAGCCTGTGAATCAGAAGGAAAAGCAGGACTTTTTCTTAATCAAAAAGAAATGAAAATCATCAGAAGAAAGAAGAAATCATGCTCGGCAGCCTCAACTATTTCCCCCAGTTCAAGAGCTGGCTCAGGCTCCTTAAACTAATATTTGCCTCTTTGCCCCTGGCAGTGACAGCTGAGGGTAAATATTGGTTTATCCTGGGAAGCGGAAGCCCCAGATGGCAATGTGGTCCTGGGCTGGGGATCACTCACTCCCAGCTAGGTGTGCCGCCTAGCTGAGGCACACCGTAGATAGGGGACTTGACCCAGGCCCTATAACCCACCCAGCAGCCCGTGACCCTCGGAAGCCCACCCTGAGAGTCTCTCCTCAGTAGGCAGGCGTGGGTCTTTTACCAAGACCTGGGAAGCTGTGCATGGTGAGGGATGGAACAGAATGCCATAAGCCCTCAGGAGCCCCCACCTCATCCCCTCCTAGAACCCTCCAGGGCCCAGCCCCACCAATTTAGATGTGTTGATAACCTCCTCCCTCTGACCTTACCCCCAGGTCAGCCTGAGAGATCTGGGTTCCAGGCCTGGCCTGGCTGATGAGCAGCTGGGAGAGTTTGTGCAGGCCCCTCCCCATCTCTGGGTCTCATACTTCTCCACTGTCAACCAGCCAGTCCCGCTTACTGAACATCCTGATAGCACAGAAGCTGCTGGAAGCTTTGGACTCTCATGGCTCTCTCCCCTGTGATGTATACATATACTCACACCCGTGCACACCCCTCACCTCCAGAAGTCACCCACTACCTTTCCACTTCATTCCTTCCCCTCCCGGATCTGCTCCCCTTCCGGCTGCCAATTCCCCACCTCTGTGCCTGTGGACACCCCTCCATCTGAGCTAAATTGTTCCTCAACCAATCCATTCTTTTCACCTTGCTTGGTTCCTTAAAACTTGTCTCCTACAGGAAGTCCTCCTGGATTACTTTCCAGCTGCACTCCCCTCCCACATATGCACACAGTTTTACTCTTCAGCTCACACCTGGTTGCATAACTGAACTTGGACCGCCTTGCATCAGTTATACGATCCCCAGGGAAAACACTATTCCAGGAGAGTGGCTGGGTTTTCGATTCTTCTGTCTCCCACCTGTCCTCACATAGTGCCTAGGCTGTGGTGGACACTAAGGGATGCTCTGGAGCACCCCATAAGTGGGCTCTTGGCCTAGCAGCCTCTTGCCGGGACTCACAGCGCTCTTCCTGAATCGACATTTCTGAGAGGATCAAGGAGACCTTGAGACACAGGGATAGCAGCTTCTTTCTCCATGTATTAATCACCCCATAAAAACCTGTGTTTATTTAGTTGCTGGCGAGTCCTTCTCCCTGGAGGTCGGAAGCTGTTATTCTTGGAGATACTAGCCTGGGCTTAGGCCAGGGTGCCCCAAAGAGAGAGGTGATCTGCTGAACTCCAGCGTAACGGGGAGGAGAGCCTGCTGGGGCTGTAGCATGGGCACCATTGTGGGCTTGGATTCTGGTCAGGGCAGGGAGGACCATCTGCCGGCGAGACACTAGCCCTTGCCTCTACTCTGTCTGGGGACACAACTCATCCACCCATGACCTGCCTTTCATACCTACTCTGTGCCAGCTACCCTGGGAAGCTTCTGGTCTAAGGAACAAACACAGAGCAGTTGCGGTTGGGAGGGCTTTGACCACAGGTTCCAGAGTGGACAGGGACAGGCCTGGCAGAAAATCCCCGAAGATCAGACATTGGTTTGGGGGACAATCACCCAAGGAAAGACTGACCCAGCCTCAGAGCCACCAAGACAGACAGCGACCTTCTTCAGAGGAGAGACAGCAGAAGGGAGAAGAACACCAAGGCCAGGGAAAGCAAGAAGTACAAGAGGATCTAGGTGGAGGGAGCGAGAACAGCCCAGAAAGATACAGATGCAGTGAAGGGGCAGGCAATGGAGAGAGGGAGGGGCGGGAAGTGGGGCAGAGAGGAAGAGGAGGCAGGGAAGGAGGCTGACCCTGAGGCTGCCTGGGGTAGAGGGGAGTATCTCAGAGGACGGGTGCAGAACAAAGGTGGAGAGATCATGCCCACCTCAGGAGATCTCTGGATGAATCTCTGTGTGTCTCTGTCTCTTTACCAGAAAAAAAAAAAAAAAATCAGGAAGAATAAAATGAAGGGATATCTTAATCTGCCAATCGAAATTTAGGGGCCATAATCAGTGTTTGAAAATACCCAGGGATTATGGTGATTTACGGCTGGGACAGAATCAACTGGGCCTCAGCCTTATCGGGTATGCAGAGAGGAGCCTGTCGGGACCTCCAAATGCAACTGAAAACACTGCATGTGAACCCATTTATAGTCACAGGGGATGGGGCTGGAAGGTCAGGCCACCTGGGCTCTGGCCCAGGGTGGGCCTTTCAGATTTTTCTCCACGCCCTCCTCAGCCCCTGAAGGTGGGACGCCCCATGCCACCTGGCATGTTCCACTTCATTCCCATGTGCCAGGACCCTCCTGGAACTTGCAGGCCCAGCCCAAGCCTTCTCTTCCAAGAAGCCCTCCTGGCCTCCATCCTCCCCCACTGACCTCAGCCTCCTCCGACTTCCTGCCTCCTTTTATGTTTAAGCCAGCTGGAGGGTAATGGGAAAGGCATTGCTTTTGGCATCAGAACACCCAGTTCAAGTCCCGGCTCTGCCACATCCCTACATGGGCAAGCCAGGCCTTGCGTGGGCCTCAGTTATCTCCCTGCCAGATGGGGATAAAAAACACTCCCTGTGGGGCCTGCTTTGGAGGGGTTAAATGAGATAACTGGATAGAAACCATCTCGGCAGATGGAAGGGCTCCCATGATCACAGCAGTTAGCAATTTACTGGCTACTCTTGGGTTGGAGTGCTGGCATTGTCTGGAGTGTTTGCTTCATCTTCCTAACTTCCCCCTGAGCCTGGGCTGTCTGTGGGCAGGGCTGGGTCTACCTCGGCCCCACCTATCTGCCCTTTTCTTCATCTAACAAGGCATCCATCCTCCTATTCGTCCCCCCACTACTCTCCCCTACCCACCTCCGCATCCTCTGCAGGTCAGGCAGAAGCCTCCACCCTGGAGAGCTGCCCAACTGGATGAGATGTGGATTCCTCCCAGTGTTGCAGGGAAGAGGACCAAGGCTCTACCAATGCTCAGAACTGAGAGAAGCACCAGCACCACTTAGTGGCACACAGGATGGAGAAGAGAATTCCAAGCAGGAGGGCTTCAAGGAGGAGAGGGCTTTGGGGCTGGCCTTGAAGCCAGAGTGGGGACTGTAAGGAAGGGCACTTTTTGCTTAGCGAAAAGCAAGAATGTTGCCCCACTGTCTTCACCTGCCCACCCCTCAACAAGACTGTGGCTTCCTCAGGAGCAGAGACATTCTTTGTCTTCCACCATGCGGTTGAGTCCTGGGCTAAGTCAGAGCCTTCAAAACCATTATACAGATGGGAAGACTGAGGCTCAGGCAGAAGTGGTCAGGTTAGAGCTTAAACTCAAGCTCTGGGACTCCCGTGCCTTGAAGTCTGGGGCCCTGAGGACATGAGAGCAACACCGAGGCATTCGCTCTAGCCTGAGTTAACAACTGCCCTCCCTAGCATGGGTGGGAACGAATGACAGCCACTGACTCCCTACTGTGCATCAGCTGCTCCTCAAGTCAGCTTTTGAGCCTCCAAAGAACCCTGAGAAAGCATTTAGCCCCACTTTACAGATGCAGAAACTGAGGCCCCACCCCTAGTACAGCAAAAGGCTAGGCTCTGCCAGTCTGTGTAGCCCAGGGGCAAGAGCACGGCCCTTTCTGCCCCCAGCTGCAGGTACACCCATTTCACAGAGAAAACGCAAAGCACCTGGGCTCCCTTCCGCAGTTGCTGAGACCCAGAACAGCCCAGTTCCAGGCTCTTAACTTGTCGTTGTGAATGTAGAAACACTTTTATTGAGTCAAAAAACAGAAAGTTCCCAAACTACCAGCTAATAAAAACAGCTTCCTGGTGTTCCGAATGCAACAAACAGAAAGGCTTCTGACTCATTTCTTTGTTTTTACCATCACTGACTTTTTGCTCAAATAAAGGTGTTGTGGAAAGAAGACCTTCACTGTTTCTAAACTCTGAAGTCAGAAAGGAAAAAAAAAAAGTTTTTCAACCACCTTTATGGCCTCTTTCTCTGCAGGGAGAGGCGGGTAGAGATGGGGGATGGAAGGAATAAGTGTCACTCGAGTGTATACTTGGTACTGGGGACTGTGCTGGGCACTTTACTCACAGCCTCCGTGACGGAATTTAATCTTCCCACCAACCCATTTCACAGACAAGGAGGCTGAGGCTTGTGTAGCCTTTGCCTGGAGACAAAACCAGTTTGCCAATGGCCTGATTTGTAGCCAGATCTACGTGTGCCCATGTGCACCTGAGGGCCCATGCACAAGGAGAGCCAGGTGGGAAGGAGCCTGGTCTGGGAGTCAGGTTATCTGAGTTCTAATCCCACCTTAACCACCAACTCACTGTGTGACCCAAGGAAGTCAGAGATTCTCCTGTCCGCTCCCAGTCCCGGCATGTGTGCCGTAGCAGGGAAGCTGGCTCCTGAGCGTGCCAGGATGCCTCCTGAGGCTCCTCCTCCTCGGTCTCTCACTGTCCTGAAAGAGCCTAACTTACACTGGGGACCCAGGAGCAGCCAAGAGTCTTAGCTCCCCCAGTGCCTTCTGCCCCCAAATCCCACCCTTTCATCCAACATCCCTGGAAAAAGCACTAGGTGGGCTTGGAACCCAGCCTCCTGGGAGGTTGCAGAGCCCAGGGGCTGAGAGCTGGCTTTGGAGCTGGACCAGACTCAGGGCTGGCTCTACCCCTCCGGGGCCGGGGCACCTGAGACCATGATGCAACCTCCCTGGACGTGAGTTTCTACCCAATCGAGGGATCTCCCTCCCAGGGTTGCTGTAAGAACAGGCAAGAATGAAGTGCCTTGCACATAGTAAGTGCTCTGTGAACTGTGGTTGTGTTGTAACGATTAATTTAATTACTTCTGGAGTGATGGTCTTTGAGGCCGCCACTTATGACTGTGACGGGTGCACACTGCCCAAAGCACCACCTGAGATGCTACAGAGAGCAGAAATCACACCCAGGTTCCCCTGTAAAGCCTCAGGCCTGGAGGAAAGGTGCTCTCTGCAGTTCACACCAAGGCTCCCAGGGTTGCCCCTGTTCCCCTTAGCGCCATCAGGGAGGGCTCCCTACGCCTGATGGGGTTGAACAGTGTCAGGCTGCAGTGCCCAGAGGCTGAGGGGTGTCCCCTGCACCAAGGGGCCAGAGGGGCAGGCACTCACCAAGCAGCTGGACGCCCCGCGTGAGGCCGTAGACATCTACCAGGGCCCAGAGCGGGTCGGCCGTGCGGACCCCGCTGAAGAACAGCATGACAGCTGAGTCGTTGATGCGGTGGAAGACGCGGCCCTTCTTGTCCACCCAGAACGCGATGATGTTGCCCTCATCGGCAAACTCCTCGGGTAGTGCCTTGGCCCAGAAGCCACTCTGGGACACCAGGTCGGGGCAGGCGTACTTGGGCAGCGAGTCAGGGTGGATGCGGGACGGGTCCTTGCTGGTGAAGCCCAGCCGCAGCGCCCCACTCCAGCAGCACTGCTTCTTGGTGATCTGGGTGGCAGGGGATGGCCTCAGCCTACCCTCTCCCACTTGGTCAGTCGGACCAAGGGCAGCCCCCCTTGGGTGGGCTCCTTGGAGTGTCCCACGGCAGCCTGCCCAGCATTCCAGCACCATTCCCTCCCCGAAGCCCTCCCGGCTGGGAAGACAGCAAGGGGTTCCCGTGGCCACCGCCCTCCCGGTTCCTTCCCTGTCACACAGGGAGGTTGAGAAAGGCATAAGAAAGAAGGAAGAGGGGCAACAGAGAGGAAAGGCGAGGGCAGGGTGTGGCGGTGAGGGTGGCAACAGGCAGTGGCTGAGGGACAGAGTCCAGAGGCCCGGGAGTTGCAGTGAGGGAAGCAGGAAGCGTGAGGGGGTGGGTGTGGGGGGCAGGGACGGGGGCGGAGTGGGGAGGCAGGCCCACCTTCAGCCTGACTTGCTCGTAGATGAGGACTGGGCGGTTGCTGAAGGTGATGGCGTTGCAGAAGCTGGCCTGCCTCTTGACGGCCTTGTGGCTGAGGTCCATAACAATCTGGGAGCCCTTGGTGTGTGGGTGGAAGAGCAGCGGTGTGGCTGGGAGCCCCCCACCTGGCAGCACCGGTGGGCAGTGCTTCTGCTTGTGGTGGCATCGGTGAGAGGTGACAGGGAAGGGGCCTCCGATGGAGTCTGCAAAGGAACAGGCCACAGTGTCAGAGAACTTGACGGGTCCAAGAGCCAGACCAGGGTCCCCTAGGGAAGGGCAGAGGCTGGGCATAAACAGAAGTTACCCGGAGCCCAGTACTTCCACCACTGCCGCCACCCCTTGCCACCATCCTTCTGCCACCATCTCTCACCATCTCCCGCTCCACCATCCCCACCATGCTCTATTGGTTCACTATCCACCACCTCTCCCCTCTACCTTCCCCATCACCTCCCACCTCCACCCTCTCCCACCTCCTCTCCCCACTGGTATTACCACCACCCTCTGCCTTTCACCACCTGCCATGGTAGCACAGCACCTTTACCACTGCCCTCCACCACCACTCACTGGCACTCCACCATCCTTGGTTTGTTCATTTATTTTACTCAATAAATATTTATGACATGTCTGCTGAATGCCAAGCTCTGTCCTGAGCACTGGAGACACAGACGTGAAACATGCACGGATCCTGTCCTCAGGGCCATCACTAACTGGCTCTGTAACCTTGGGGAAGACAACGCTTCCCTCTCTGGCACAACGGGTGGCCTCTACTCTGTGGCTCCAAGACAAGTCTCAGCAGCACAGGCAGCATTAATTAAAACACAGCCTCAGGGTCTAGGGGCTCAGGTGGAGCCCCCAAGATCCATGCCCTGTCCTTCAGGAAGCGGAGCCCGCCCATTCTGTCATCTTGGGGAAAGAGAGCCTTGAAGAATGGAGGAGAAGGGGGTGGAGCTGTAGAAAGCCACAAAACGTGACAGAGGCCTTCTGGGATGTTTCAAATTTTGGTCCTCCAAGGCAGGAATTTAATGATGCAAAGAGCTCGGCATTGGGCCTCCCTAGAGGAGGAGGAGGGGTTTCCGGGAAGGAGATGGAAGACGGAGAGAAGGGAGATGGCGAGGCCCGGCCCTCCACCCAGCGGTGTTGGCTTTGGTCTGCATCCCTCTGCACCACTTTGCATCTCTGCTCCTCACTTCCCCGGAGGCCCCAGACAGCAGTCTCCACAGCTCCGGGCCAGCCAGACACCCTGTGCATCAGCCGCAGGCCTCTCTGGAGCAGCTTCCTGCCTGCCAGGCTCACTAGGAGGGGGTGGCACGAGGAGGAGTTCACCTTGTCCTCACCAAGGAGACAAGACGGGAACAACTGAACAGGACGAGAGCTTTGGAGCCGTCAGGCTGTGAGGGCTGGAAATGCTCATAAGAGACCCAGACAGTCTGGAAAGGCTGCCTGGAAGAAGCTGAATGGCCTCTGAATAGTGCAGGGGAGGGTAGGCCATTTCAGGGAAGGGGACAGTTGGGGCGAAGGGCAGAGAGTGGCACTGGCTACAGGTACCCTGCCTAGAAAAGATGCCCACTGCGCTCAGGCCAGCCTCAGACGCAGCTTGACTCTTGGTTTCATAGAATATGTGCTGGTGAAAGGCAACATCACACATTGTTGAGGTTCACATCCACAGGTAGAAATGGAAGCAAAAGAGAAAAATAACCCCTGCTGTGTAGGTGGCTAAACACCATGGTACATCTACACAATGGAATAGTACTCAGCAGTAAAGAGCAATGAACTACCGAAGTGAGTAACAGCATAGGTGAATTCCACAGTAATGATGTGAGTGAAATTAGCACATTAAAAACAAAGCAGGCGGAGCATGGTGGCTCAAGCCTATAATCCCAGCACTTTGGGAGGCTGAGGCGGGCAGATCATCTGAGGTCAGGAGTTCGAGACCAGCCTGGCCAACATGGAGAAAACGCGTCTCTACTAAAAATGCAAAAATTAGCCGGGTCTGTTGGCAAACGCCTATAATCCCAGCTCATCGGGAGGCTGAGGCAAGGGAATGGCTTGAACCCAGGAGATGGAGCTTGCAGTGAGCCAAGATTGCAGCACTGCACTCCGGCCTGGGGGACAAGAGCAAGACTTCATCTCAAGGAAAAAGAAAAAAAAAAAGCAGTACACGATCCATGGAGCAACTGCAGGGCCTCCTTTCCCTTCAAAATGCTTCCTCTCCTTCCATTTTTATCAAATTCTAGAAAGTGCAAATGAAGCTGTAGTAATCAAAAGCAGATAAATGGGCCAGGCAGTGAGGCAAGATCACATCACTGCACTCCAGCCTGGGCAACAGAGCAAGAAACAACAATAACAACAAACAACAACAGCAGCAGCAACAAACAACAACAGCAAACAAACAAAAAGCAGATAAGTGGATGCCTCTGATGGCGGGGTAGAGAGGCAGGATTATCAAGGAGCACAAGGGGACATTTGGCAGCGTGGCTGTGTTCCTTATCTTTTTATTTTTAGTAGATGTTTTCAATGGCCTATATGTTGCTTATCTTAATGTGGTAATGATTTCATGGGTGTACACGTATGTTAAAACTCAACAAACTGGACACTTTAAACACGTGCAGTTTAGTGTACGTCAATTACATCTCCATGAAGCAGTTTTTTAAAACCTGCTGAGCCCAGCTGCTGCTGAGAGCCTTTCCTTTGGGGTTCCCCCTCCCCAGCCTCCACTCAGAATCCATGGAGCAACTGCAGGGCCGCAATCCCTTCAAAATGCTCCCTCTCTTTCCCACCCATCCTACTAGAGGTCTGGAGCCCTGAGTAAAGGTCCAGAAAACACAAACTCTGGGCAAGGACAGTGGAGACACAAGGGGCCAGAGACCCAGACCCTGGAAGGACAATCCCCAAGGCCTCCCTTCCAGAGAGGACCCCTGTCAATCCCAGCGTGGGTAGGGGGTGGAGAGTGGGGCTGGGGCAGCATAGGCCCAGCACCCTGGCTGGCAGCAGAACAGATGGAAAAGGTGGGGTCAGGGGGACTCTGGTCCAGGGGCACCATGTGCACCCAGGCATGTGGCCTCCAAAAGACACACTCTTGGGCACACAGGTACACCTGTGAGCATGCAAAGGTAATCCCAACCCTAGGCCATTCATCCTCTCCTGTATCCCTGAGACCAGGAACTATACATGTACACGTGTACTATGACACACACGCATATTCGTATATACATGGATGTGCAAAACAATACATACAAAACACATGCCTATCACACATGGGTCATATGCATCAAATAATAGTGGTAGTCATTTGCCAAGCTCTGAACTAGGAGTTTTACATACACTTACTGTTTCACCCTTACAACAAACTTACAAAATAGGGAGAGACATTATGAACCCATTTACAGATGACAAATCTGTGCCTCAGGGAGATTAAGTGGCTTGCCCAGGATCACATAACCAGTAAGAAAGGGACCTAGGAGCCAAACCAGCAATCTGACTGCAGGGCCTTTGTTACTGACCATTAATAGGCCAGGTGAGGTGGGTCACACCTGTAATCCCAGCACTTTGAGAGGTCAAAGCAGGAGGATCACTTGAGACCCAGGACTTGGAGATCAACCTGGGCAAAAAAGCAAGACCTCATCTCTAGAAAAAATTTAAAAATCAGCTGAATGTGGTGATGCATGCCTGAACTGAGTCCCAGCAGTCCCAGCTACTCAGGAGGCTGAGGCGGGGAGGATCCTTGAGCCCAGGGGTTGAAGGCTGCAGTGAGCCATGATCATGCCACTACATTCCAGTCTGGGTAAGAGTGAGATTCTGTCTCAAAAAAATAAAAAGGCATTAATAGCCAAGAATTCATGGATTTGGTATGCTGAATAAAATTTTAAATGCAAATTAAACAATGCTCATAACCTATAAACTATGGGAAAAAAATGTTCCTTCAGGGGTGGTGTGGCTCATGCCTATAATCCCAGCACTTTGAGAGGCTGAGGCAGGTGGGTCACTTGAGATCAGGAGTTCTAAACCAGCCTGTCCAATATGGTAAAACCCCATCTCTACTAAATATATAAAAATTAGCCAGGTGTGGTGGCACATGCCTGTAACCCCAACCACTTGGGAGACTGAGGCATGAGAATTGCCTAAACTCGGGAGGCAGAGATTGCAGTGAGCCAAGATAGCACCACTGGACTCCACCTGGACAACAGAGCAAGACGCCGCCTGAAAAAAAAAAAAAAGAAAAGAAAAAAGGTTACTTTATGTACCACCTAAAACCATGTCATGTAGCTCACAGGGCAATACATGGCATTCTATTACATTATCTCCATGATACATGTATGTATGCCACCAAAACACAGAAATGTAAACCATGTCCTCAGCCCCCTACATTCCTGTTGGGATATGACACAACCTGGAAATCCAATGTTGAGAATGGTTTGGCAATTTCTCATAAAGTGAAAAACACCTAACATAGGTCCCAGCACTCAACACTTCTCGGCATTTCCCCACGAGAACTGAAAACATGTCCACACAATGACCTGTACACAAATGTACAGCAGCTTTATTCAAACAAACTAGAAACAACTCAAATGCACTTCAGCTGGTGAACAGTTAAACATGTGGCACCTCCACACAATCACTACTCCACAATAAAAAGGAACATAACCACTGATAGACACACACACAAAAAACGGCTCTCAAAAATATGCTACATGAAAGAAGCCAGATGCAAAGGACTGTACGCTGTATGATTCCAACTGTATGATATTCTGGAAAAGGCAAACTTGAGAGAGACAGAGACCAGCAGGTATCAGAGAATGAAAGCAGGAGCGAGATTTGACTATGAAGGGACATGAAGGAAGTATAAAAACTAGCCTGGACAACACCATGAGACCCCATCTCATTGTCCAAGTAAAAATAAAAATAAAAAATTAGCCAGGCATGGTGTCTCACACCTGTAATCCCAGCTACTTGGGAGGCTGAAGCGGGAAGATGGCTTGAGCCCAGGAATTTGAGGTTGATTGAGGAATGCGAATTTGAATTTGAGAGAGCTATGGTAGCACTACTGCACTTCAGCCTGGGTGACAGAGCATGATTCTATCTCTTTTTAAAAAAAGGGAAAGAAAGAATGTTCCATATCTTGAGATTGTGGTAGTGGTTACACAACGTACACATTATCAAAACTCACACAACTATACACTTGAAAAGGACGAGTTTTACTATATACACATTATACCGTAGTTTATGAGGTATAATGTGTATATAGTAAATATACACTATATTTAGAAAATATATTGTATATTTAAAGAATAACTGGCTGAGTGCAGTGGCTCATGTCTGCAATCCCAGCACTTTGGGAGGCAGAGGCAGGCTGGTCACATGAGCCCAAGAATTCAAGACCAGCCTAGGCAACATGACAAAACCCCTTCTCTACAAAAAAAAAAATACAAAAATTAGCCAGGCATGGTGGTGCACACCTGCAGTCACAACTACTCAGGTGGCTAAGGTGGGAGGATCACTTGAGCCTGGAAGGTTGCAGTGAGCCGTGATGGCACCACTGCACTCTATCCTGGGCAATAGAGCAAGACCCTGTCTCAAAAAAAATTAAATTAAAAAATAAAATCTATAATACAACTAACAAGTCACATCTTCGTTCAGATGGAGAGAAGAGAGGCTGCACTTTCTGACCACCATGGCACCCCCATCAGCTTCCCTGGGCAGTGCCTAGGATGTGGCCCTCTACCAGGAGACTCTCAATGCTTAGCTGGACCTGTCACCCTAACCTTTAAGTTTCTTCCACATCCATGAAACAGAACGGGGGTTCCCTGCCCAGGTATGGAGAGAGAGCACTTTGGTAGCTGCAAAGCCCACTCACTGACTACCGTGCCTGTCTTCTCCTGCCCACAGTGTGGGCAGGCCAACAGGACCGCCATGGAGGCCAGGCCCGCCCTGAGCAGGTGTCCTCAGCCCCTTCTCTCCATACTCAGCTCCCTGTGTGATCATCGCCCACCGAGCCACTCTGGGGAGAACACTTGAAAACCCTCTCTGGTATGCCGGGTGTCTCCTGCCACAGACTGTGGGCTCCTGTCACGTGGCAGGCCCCAGCTGCACTCCTGACCTGTCGCTCTCTGCTCCTGGCTCCAGGGGAGCCCCTGAGCACCCCTCACCCAATCTAACAATCCTGCCTCAAGAATAAGCACCCCTTGGTTCTGTCCTCTCCTATCCATCCTGCAGCTACAGCCCTAACTCAGACCTCGACACTCTTCTGAACCAGGGCCAGGGCCGTGATGCGCTGTGCCCAGTAGTCCTCCAGGGGGCGCTGTTCTCATGGACTACCAGTGTCCAATCTGGCAGCCGTCATCAGGATGACCCCTCCTACCCCACTGCGGCGTCCCTGCTCCTTCTACGCCCTCCTCCATCCCAGCTGGCATTAAAATCTTGGGGGTGAAGGGGGGGTGGGGAGCAGAAAGCAAAATGAGAATGAACTAAGCATAGCTCTGATGCCAAGGGTCCAGAGGGGGCAGCTTGGGGTGAGGCTTCCTCCCTACACTATCCAACAGGGTCCTCCCAACACTGGGACAATCACCCCTTAAGGTCCCTATTCTACGAATGAAGGAGTTGGATTCAGAATGGTTAAGCCAGTCACTTGTGGTCACAGAGCAGTTACGTGGCAGAACTGGCACCTGAGGCCACGTCTGGGGTCCTTTACCCTACTCAGCATCTGGTACTGGTGCTCCTTTTCTGCATTAGTCCAAGACGGCAGGTGCTTCAGAGAAGGCTGTGTGCAGGAGGGGCTGGGCAGCCCGGGCTGAGGGAGCAGCTGCAGCAAAGGGCCTCAAAATGCAGGGCGTGTGGGCAGCACAACTGCTCCACAGGGGCACACACAACTGGATAGAGCCCCAGTTGTGCCACCTGGCTCTCAGCTGAGCTCCCAGGGAGAGCCCTCAAGTGACAGATTTACAGGCTTCTTGTGAGCCCCAGTGGGGGCACCCTCCTTCCGCGAGGCTGCTGCTGACAGGGTGGAAACTCCCCCCACAGCCCCATTCCTCCTGGGCATTTATGAGCTGCCAGACACAAGCCTGGCTGGCCCTCCAGGTGACCCTCAGCTGGCAGACCACATTCCTGCCTCTCAGCAGGGTCCCAGGGCAGATGCCTGGACACACATAGCCTCCAGAGTGACCTCCCCATGGCCCCACCAAGCTCTGCCCCAGAACCACTGGCAGAGCCCCAGGTGCCCCAGGGTGGGCTCAGCTGGGCTGCCAGGGAGAGATTGGGGGGAGCTCGCCACCCCAGTGGAGAGCAGAGGCCCTGATACTGATAGCAGTGCCCAGCCTCTCACAGCTTCAAGGGCAGTGTCTTGATTTATGCCCCCAGCGGCACTCTGGCACAGAGCCTCTGAAATTAGGTTTACACATTGAATGAGGAGCCCAGATCTGAACCCAGAGCTGGCTGCCTCCAAACCTAGCAGCTTTGTCACTAGCTATAAGACCTCTGGGAGCCTCACTTTCCTCATCTGTAAAATGGGGTTATGGCAGACCTTCATGGGATTCTTGTGACAATTAAAATAGATGGTGTATGTAAAACTCAGTTAGTGGTTGCTATCATTATTATTCTTCTTCATATCACTCTGCCTTCCTGCCCCCACACCTTTGCTCAAGCCTGCCTCACCTGCACCTCTCTAAACCCCACCCACCTGTCAAGGCCCTGTTGAAGCCCACTGCATCCAAGATCATCTTGTTCTGAACCTGCGGTCCTGAA
The DNA here is from genome assembly GCF_009761245.1 of Sapajus apella. Taxonomy (NCBI): domain Eukaryota; kingdom Metazoa; phylum Chordata; class Mammalia; order Primates; family Cebidae; genus Sapajus; species Sapajus apella. The sequence goes on along the minus strand of NW_022436953.1, from coordinate 7,134,754 downwards.
AACCAGTGCTGGCATCGTCATCTTCATCCAAGAGACAGTCTTGTCTCACTTTCCGGGCAGTGGGGCAAGGCACAGAGAATGAGCATTGGAAGCAAGAGGCCCTGGGTTCCAACCCTGACCAGGCCACAGACTTGTTGTGTGACTTTGGATGAGTTGCTTAACCTCTCTGGACCTTATTTGTTTCTCTGTAAAATGAAGTTCATCATAGCTGCCCTGCCCACATCTCTAGGCTGTAGTAAGGCCTCGGTAAGTTTATAGATGTGAAAGAATTTTGCAAACTTATCATTTGATCCCAACATAAGGTCTTTTTTAAAAAAATTAAAGAAAACACAACCACTGCAGGAAATGATCAGCTCATTTCAGCCCAGTGGGAGACCAGGAACTTCAGTCTTATTTTACCCCAAACGTTCTAATCTCAGATCGCCAGCATGGTCCTGATTTGAACTCGCTTATCAGCATTAACGGAACAGGGCTCCCTCTGGGGGAAAGGATTTAGGAGTATGGTTGGAAGGCTGGGGAGGAGGACAGGTGGGGATGGAAGCTGGGGGACAGAGATGATTGTAAAACTGGGCAGAATTAAACTTCTTTGGGTTCCCTAAAGGGGCCTCTACCTCCCACACCTGCCTCTGACTTCCAGGCTTGGCCCAGCCCCATATCTGTGCTGGGAACCTTTGCTTCCCCCATGTATCTGCCTTTCTCATGCATCCTTCAGACCTAGATTTTTCCCAGAAGTCCCTCTGACCCCTAGACTAGGTTAGGGGCCTTACTATGGACCTCTGAGGACCCCATAAGCCCCCTAACAGAGCACCCATCACCAAGCAGCCTTTCCCAACCCTGGTTCTTACACAGGATTAAGCCCAGTTGCCCCAGGGCACTCGTATGCTATGCATTGACTTGTCTCTTCTGCATCCAGAATGGTTTTGGTTATATGCCATCCTCGGGAGAGTTGAGAAGTCACTCCCATCAGTTTCTGTGTTCTGCAGAGTAGCACTGCGCTGGGAAAGGCTGCAGGGTTATTTGTGCCTGTCTGTCCCCCTGATGGACTGTGAGCCTCCCTAGGGCAGAGACCATTGTCTTTTTTATTACTGTTTTTCTATAGCCTAGTTCACAGCACATAGTAGGTCCTCAATAAAAATTGCTGAATGAATTGCTAGTGTTTGATTCTTCTATCTACTGATGAATTGGCAGGAGTTCAGGCAGCACCCACCTTGTGTCTTGCCCTTTCTGGTGTCCAGTGGAGAAATTAGAAAAAGAAAGGAATGAAGGGAGCAGCTCCCTTCCCTGCCTAGCAAGCCTGACTATAGCCGTGCCTGCTCAAGAATCTTCACTAGTTCCCCGCTTGCCAGCAGTAGAAGAGAAGCAGATAAGGAAGGCCCTGAGGGTTGATTCTTTCTTGTGTATCAGATGCTGCAGCATTTTTCCTTTATACACAACTGATCACACCCTCCAATCCCTGCAAGGCAGGTATCTATGGGAACAGCCTCTACAACAACTATCCCTGTGTCCAGCCCTTGGCATTCAGGCCCTTGTGTGACCCCCTTCCCTTTAAGCATGGGCTGGGCCTAAAAAGTAGCTTCTAATGAATAGAATAGGGAGGAAGTAATGGAACGTCACACCCAAGACTGGGTTATAAAAAGACTGTGGCTCCCATCTTGGTTACTCTCTTGCCTCTTCTGAATTGCTCCCTCAGAGGGAAGCCAGCCGCCATGGTGAGGGGCCGCCCCGCAGAGAAGCTCATGTGGTGAGGGACCAAGGACTGCCCATAGCCACGTGAGTAAGCTTGGCAAGCCTTCTGATGCAGCCACAGCCAACAATGTGACTGCAACCTCACGACAGACACGAAGCCGGAGGCACCTAGCTAAATAGTGCAAAGATTCCTGAGCCACAGAAACTGGGAGATCATTAAATGTTTGTTGTTTTAAGCTGCTAAGCGTTGAGGTGATTTGTTAAGCAGCAATAGATGACTAAAGCAGTATCAATAGTCCCATTTCACACATAAGGAAACAGAGGCTCTGAGAAGTAATAATGCCCAGGGTTACACAGCTGGTAAGTGGCAGAGCTGGGCTCTGAATGCAGATCTGTTGCACTCTGCAGAGGTTCCTCTGTGGGTCCCAGCTAGCTGGCTGGCATGCTCAGTCCCCATCTCCTCCCAAGTCAGTTTCTCCATAAACACCACAGCCCCCAGGCATGCCCAGGTGGAGGCCATGTTAGCACCCTAGGACCTCCCACAGAGTGCCTGGCATGCAAACAGCAGATCTTGCTGCTCCCTGGAAGATAAATGAACTCATCATGACAGGGTGGGTGAAAGAAAGTGGCAGGGAACGGGCAAGACTGGCACCTTCATTGCCAAGTTAATCCCCAACTGAGCCTTTTGCTCTCTCACTCACTTTCCCCATCCTGACATTTCTAGCAGCCAGAGGTGTATACAGCTGTGCCTCCCAATTCCTCACTGCTGGGAGGAGGACGAGTCCTCCTCCTCTCCCTCAAACATTAACTCTTCAGGGCTCAGCTCCCAATCCCTGTCCCTGTCCTCCCAGCATCTCCCCAAAGCCTCCCAGGCCAGGCCTGGAGAATGAGGGGAAGTGTAGCTCAGTAACATCAGCAGCCCTAGTTCCCCATATCAAATCCAGTCACGCACATGTACATGTGTGGACACACACAGATGGCAGCTGTGCCCCATGGCAGACACGAGCACAGTTATGCAGGCCCACAAGGGCTGGGGGACACAGAGATAGCAGGTGAGTGTGTATGTGTGTATGCGTGTGTGCATGTGTATATGCGCATGTGTGTATATGTGTGCACTTGTGGGTATGTGTGTGCATATGTGTGTATAGGCATGCATGTTATGTGTACATACATTGTGTATATGTGTGCATGTGCATATGTGTATATATATGCATGCACGTGTGTGCATACCCGTATGTATATATGCACACACGTGTATGTGTGCGTTTGTGACATGTGCACATGTGTATTGTGTATGTGTGTGCATGTGTGTGCATGCACGTGTGTATTGTGCATGTGTGTGCACATGTTTGTGCATGTGCATGTGTGTGTGCGCGTGTGTGCGTGTGCACTGGCAAGCACACATAGGCCTAGAAGAGCCTCCACAAAAGCCTTCATAAAAGCACACTCCACCTGTGGAGTGCTCACTATGTGCCAGGTCTACTGCCTTTAGCGTCTACCAGCTCACTTAATCCTTCCTATAACTCTATAAGGCAAAACTTACCCTTCCCAATTTACAGAAGTGGACGCTGAGACGCAGAGAGATGAAGGGACTGATCCCAAGTCACACAGCCAGCAAGAGCAGAACAGGATTCAAACTCACCAGGAGAACACCTGCTCCACTTTCTCTTCCTCTTCAAATGCTGCCTGGCCTCCATGTCCAGCCCTGGCCTCACCTCCCTGATGTTTCCCCCACCCACCCCCTCAGGCCACCTTCGGCTCCAACTGCCCTGCCCTCCAGCAACAAGGGCCTCTGTCCACCCCACACTTTTCCCCCTCTAACCACTGACCCAGCATCTGCTGGGAGCCAGCATGCCAGGAGCCAGGCTGAGGTAAACGAATGCAGAGTTGTAATGACCCAATGCCCACCTTCCTGGAGCATACAGGCACAAGCAGGGCGTGGGGTTGTGCAGGTGTGCACCTTCAAGCCACAGAGCTCCCCTTGGCCTAAGCCCCCAGAGCTGCTGCTGGGAGATGGGCGGCTCCCTCTGCTAATCTTGGGTCTCACAAGGCCACTGGATGCGTTCTCTGCTGCTGCCTGCTTGAGGATTAAGGAATCCAAGAAGGGTAAGCGGGGGACCTGCCACAGAAGGAACAAGGCCTGGCTTCCCCGCTGAGGTACCAGCTGTGTGGCCTCAGTTAGCCATTTCCCTTTCCTGGCTGCAGCATCTCCCTCTGTGACAGGAGGGGGTGGGAGCCAATGTCTCGGGTCCCTGTACCCTGGCATCCTCTGACACTCAGGGTTGTTAAATCCAGAGACTGACCTGGGGGTGACACATATGTCTGGGTGCATGTGCGTGTGTCACCCACACGTCAAGCATCAGCAAGGGGTCCATCCCTTGCCCTGAGGGAGCGTTGAAGGGAGAGGCAAGAGGAAGGGCAGAAAAAGGAAGGAGAGGATGGCAGAGGCGAGAGGAAGAGGGACCTCCTCGTGCCACTGCTGCCTTCCTCCTCTCACCCCACTTCCCACCCCTGCCAGCCTGCCCTCAAGACCGGGAGCAGCTCTGGAAACCTGCCGATGGAAGAGATCAAGCGTGTAACCGCTGAAACCATTTTCCAAATGGGAATTCATTTCCCCATGGGTCTCCTGCCAGGCTGGTCCCAGAGGAGCCTGACTCCTCACCACCAGCCCCACTACAGACACACACACACACACACACACACACACACACACACACAGGCATAGCACAGGCACAGAGCACCACAGATGTGGCTGCCCCCACAGGGAAACGCAGGCACAGCCACACGCAGTCACTTCAATCCACAGTTAGAGACACGTCACACAGGTACACAGAGATCCAAAACACAGATACCCATCTGTTGACATCAGAAGCTCAGAGAGCCAAAACACATCCACAAACAAAACACACAACTAGATAACCCCCGACACACATACAGAGTCCTGGGTCTTCCTCTCTCACCCACCTTAAGGCAGCAATCCAAAATGTTTGTCCTGAAACAAGCCTTAAGTCCAAGGCCTTAAAGAAAATACAATCAAGGACCATTTCAATGTGTCCTCAGGAGCCCAGCTACAGGCTTCGGCACCCCTAGGAAGGAGCACCCCTGCATCTCCCGCTGGCCCCAGCTCATTTCCCAGAAGAAGGTGAAACCAGAGCCACCAGAGCAGTCAGTGTGTGTGTACAGGTGTGGGCACGCCTGGGTGTGGACGCATGGGGACGCATATGCAGGGGTTCTGGTGAGGGCGGGGGTGGCTGTGTAGGCACAGGCAAACACTCCCTCTCCATGCCCTCCAGCTCCTGTCCCCTCTATTCGTGCAATGGCAAAGGCCAGGACGAGCTTAGGGGAGGCCCCACCAGGGTGCACAGTTCTGGCAAAACAATGGAGGCCAAGGCAGATGGGGCACTTGATGAGCGCTCACTGATGGCCACCTAGCCTGAATGCCCAATTCCTAGAGTTCTCAGATCACCCCAAGTGATCCTCCTGCCCCCAGGGAAATGGGACAAATGACAAATGAGAGGGAGGGAATATGACCCTGGGCCAGGATGCCTTTCCAAGCCCTCCTGCTTTTCCTCATGTTAAGTTCTCTGCTCACATGATTCATATAATCTTGTTTTCTTTTTTTCTTTTTTATGTTGCCCAGGCTGGTCTCAAAATCCTGGGTCCAAGCAATCCTCCTACCTCAGCCTCCAAAGTGTCTGGGATTGCCTGGCATGAACCACCAGGCCCAGCCTGCATGGCAGTTGTAGGAGGAGGGTGCTTTCACTAGCCTCATTGACAGGTGAGAAAACCAAGGCTCAGGAAGACATTCGCTTCCTTACAAAACACATCTACCCACTCCCAGAGCAGGAGCTAGGGTGGCCTCAGGTCCACCCTCTAGGGAGCCTGTGCTCCAGGCAGCTGCTAGAGGACAGTGTACTGTGTCCTAAGCCTACTCTGAGGGCCTCTCTGTCCTTCCCAGACCACAGGCTTGCCCAAGCCTGACTCCAGTGGAAAATGCCAGTTGGCTCCAGACCCTCTGCCAACAGGCCCCGCCAGGGCCAGCAAGCCCCGAGGAGAGCCCCCACCACACAGACAGGCAAGGCCAGTCCCAGGTCAGCCCAATCCAAGTCTCCAGCCAAGGCCCAGGCCACTGGCAGTGCCCCTGGCATGGCTCCGGATTATGTGTCTTCCAGGGCCTTCCATCTGTCACTTAGCCCTCCAAGCCCAGGACGGAATTCATTTCCTTGTAGGAGAGCCAATGATTTGCTTTTCCTACATCTTTCCCTGTCTTTTTGTTTTTTAATTAGAAATTACTCTCCCAAAGTCCACAGCCTGGAAGGGAGAAGCCACCTGGTCATCAGTTCCGGCCGCGGCTGCCCACACACTCCTGCCGCCACCCTCCTTCCTTCCTGAGCCTCTCCCAGGCTCCTCAGTGCCCACTGGACTCAGCAGATGGACACTGCCCCACCTCCTAATATCCCATCTGAGCAGGGAGCGCGGGACACAGGGGAATGCGTCAGGGACTCCCCAAGGTCAGCCCATGCTATTCTGGCCAATTTGTAAAGGAACCCCAGTTCCCAGGGCCCAGAGAAGACACACAAGTCCCTAGGAAGCCTTCTCCTCTCCGGGTCTGCTGCCACATCGGCCATGGCGCTCCCAAGACCACACTACTAGAGCCAGGGGAACAGAGGACAGGGGTTGGGGCAAGCAAGAGCCCTACAAATGGGGAGCCAACCATTGGTCCCCCTCCCTCCCACACCTCCAGCTCCAGGCTGTGGGTCTGACTGTGGAAGTGAACTGCAGGGATCAGAAGTTCACTGCCTCCCCCACAGAGCACGCACTAGGAGAGGCGAGATCAGGCGATATGAGTTGCTGTCACTTGCACACCCGTGTGCTTAGGCACAAGCGGGCACAGGTGCACACCCACGGGCACCTTCAGTGCCTTCTCACCGCACAGGCACACACACACACTCAGCACACATGTGGGTGTCCATAGGTCTTTGCAGAGCTCCATCATGGAACCCAGTACCACCTCCAAGGCCCACATCCCAGGACTGACAAACAGGTCCCCCCAGCTGTCTAACTAACTGTGGCTGCCTCTGTCCCGGGAGAGGCAGGTAGGGACACCTAGGACCTTGCATCCCACTTGGGGGCTAGTCAGCACCTTGGTAAGAGGACATGGAGGTAAGAGGACAAGGAGATTTTGTGGGGAGCCTCAGCTGCCTGACCTCGCACCGGCTGTCAGGGAAGGCGCCCCTCTTACCGCTCTCCCCAGCTCTGTTGCTGCCCCCCGCCCCAGAGCCCACCACCAAAAGGTGCCCCTCACACAGCCCCAGAGCCCCACATGGAGTGAAGAGACAGGGGCACGACCGAGCCCTCAGCCCCAGCGCCCCTCCGCCCGGCCTCCCCAGGCGGTCCCCGGGCTGCGGTGGGCGGGCCGGCAGGCATCCGCGGGGCCTTACCGTGGAGAGTGCTCCGGGTGATCTGTCCCCCCATCTCGGGCGGCAGGCAGCGCAGCCACCTCTGCTGGGCCAGCCGGCTGGTCACCAAGTCGCCCTGGCCGGCACCTCCCCGCCTCCTCCCCCGTCTCCTCCCCCGCGGGCGGAGGCCGGCATGGCAGGCCCCTCCCGCGCCCCCACGCGCCCCCTCCCGCACACGCGCACGCCGCCCGCCTGCGGCCAGCCGGCCACACGCGCACGCAGCACGCACACCCCTCCGGCCGCCGCCTCCCGGCTCCCACCCACTCCAGCCTCCCCACCTCCCGCGCTGGTACAGCCGATGGGATCTGTCATGTTTATTTACATAAGGAGGAGGAGACTAGAGGCTTCCTGAAATAGCAGCAAGCTCCAGAAAGCAAGCAGAGGCGCGCACACGCACACACATCCCCATCACACACAGTCCCATCCCAAGGATGTAGTGACACACACACCCCTCCCCAATCACCCAGGCCGACCGACAGCCATTCATTCACCAGCTTCATGCACCTACTCCATGCAGAGGTCCAGCTAGGTGAGAGGGGACCCCCTGGGAAACATAACAGACATTGTCCCTGCCCTCAAGAGGTTCACAACCAAGCTGATAACCAAGTACTAACACCGTTTCTGTCTTCTTCCAAGCTCTGTTCCAAGGCCTTTGCAAGTATTAACTCCTTCAGTCCTCACAGGCTGAATGATGAGGTCAGTATTACAGTCATTATCAACAGGTACCATCTCTGGGATGTTGATGATGGTCTTACAGATGAGAAAACTGAGACAGAGAGATGCTGCTCACCTAGAAGGGGGCAAGGCTGGGATGCGAACCCAGGTAGTGCCGCACCAGAATCCAGGCTTTCCCCACACACACCAATCTATCCCTTTAATCATGCGCATACACATACACACATACCACACACCCCAACACAGACCTGCACTATTTGTCTGCATCAAGTCACACAGATGTGCATATATGTGGGCTCATAAGCATTCAGGAGTATTCACCATTGAGCACACTCAGCCACCTACTGCCCACTAGACATGTACTCACATGGTTACATGCACACCTCAAAATGTACACACTAACACACGCCTGCTTCCACAGACTCACAAAGTTTCCAGAGAAATCTTAAGGTGGCTACTGGCACTACACACTCAGGGCCTAGGGAAAGGTGCAGACAGAAGGGGAAGAGGGAGGCTAGGAGGTCGGGCCCCTCTAGCCCTGGGCAGGCGTGCCGGGAGCCCAGATCAACATCAAGAGAGCAGTTGCCATGCACTGAGCGTGAACTGTGCACCAGGAACTGTGTGGGTGGGAGCGGCTATGATTACGTCTGTTTTACGGAGAAGAAGGTAGAGGTTCTGAGAGGCTAAGGAGCTTGCCTGAGGTTACCCAGCAGGTCACAGGCAGGGCCAGGACTCGGGCAGTGTCTGGGACAATGTCATCATCCCACACAGGCTCAAGGGCCTCTGCCAGGACAACAGGACAGCACCCTCCTCCCTAACCCTGGCATGGCCCCAGCTCCTGTCCTCAATGTGTGGGATCTTGGACCCCAGGGAAAGGACTGGGTGGGAAGGGAAAGCCAGTGGGCAGGTTGGGGGACAAAGGGGTGGGGGCTGAGGAAGGCGCCATGGGAAGGCAGGGGCTGCCCTGCAGCAGGTGGAACTCAGAGGCCTGGGCCATGTAAGGGACTGGACTGGACTGGGTTCTGAGCCCACAGCTCAAGACCCTGCTGCTCCTACTTCTGAGCAGGTCTGGGGAAGGGGTTAGGAGAACAAGGAAGGACATTCAGGCCTGACCTAGAGTCATCAGCAGAGGGCAGGGCATGCCCTGGGTGGGAGAGCAAGCTCAGTCTGCCAATCCTCCTCCCAGCCAGAGGCATGCCCAAGACTTCTGGGAGAAGCCACGACACCCACACAAGGCAGCCCACTTTCCATGGGCACATGCCAGTTCGTGGCTGTGCAGAGTCACACACGCACACTTCCTGGCACACGTACCCAGTTCCCATGGGGGACAGAAGCTAAGTCAGTCTGACAAGGAGAAATGAAGCCAAATTCCCTTTGTCGGAAACGATCATAATAACAGTGCACGTGAGGCCTTACTGCGTGCTCTGTACTGCCCTGAGCGTGTTACACATTTAACTTGCTCAATCCTCATGAGAACCCTAAGAGATTAGTGTATGTGTATGCCCATTTTACAGATGAGGAAATTGAGGTCAAAAGAAGATGCTTTGGAGTCTGTTCCTGTAGCAGCAGAGTCACCGTTCTCACCCTGCCTGCCTTTTAACACACCCGACTGGGCCCTTGCCCACCAATCCCTTGCATATGGCCAGCCTGTCCTTCCTATGGCCCCATACCCAGACGCCAGCCTCCCTCTCACCTTGGCTCCTGCCTTCTCCTCACTTGGGCCCAGTCCCTTCCCACCACCCAGCACTGGAAACACCTCTTCTGGGAAGCCTCCCTAGGCCCCCAGGTAAGAGTGCGTCCCTGTTCCTGGCACTTATCTTTCCTCTGAGCCCCTGGGCAGTGACCTCCTAGCCATTAAATTACTCTGTCCTACACAGAGTGAGCCATGGCCTGGCTGGAGCCCTGTCTGCTTGCCCCAGCTTCTCCTCGGTGCACCTCCACCATTTAATTCAACTCTCCCAGCATGTACTGATCCCCTACTCTGTATCAGACACAGCTATGCACTGGGGGTGCAAGGGTGGTCCTCAGTGGCAGGTTCTGGTTCTCATGGACTTCCAGACCAGAGGGAAACAGATATTTATCAAGTAGCCTCACTAAGGAGCATGTCATCGCAACCTAAGAAAAAGTGTCGGAAAAAAAGGAGCAAGGCTCTGGGGTGCTCAGGACAGGCTTTCCTGAGTGAAGGCGAAGACAAGATCTGAAGGCTAATGGCCCTGTGCTATGGAGGTGGCTTAGGAGAATGAGGGTAACACAGGCAAAGGCCCTTTGGCTGGAAGGAGCTGGCATGTTCCAGAAGCAAGGCTGGTATGGAGCAGGATGAGCAGGGGGAACCTTGGGAAATACTCCGTTGCCCAGCCAGGATGGGTCAGGGGTACGCCAGGAGGGCCTTGAGGAGCAGCGTGAAGACTCTGGTCTTCGTCCTGAGAGCAACAGGGAAGTCCTGCAGCAGGGCGGCAACTGACCAGAACAGCATTTCAGAAAGTCACTCTCCTAGCTGGTTGTGAAGGATGAGAGGAGGCCAGAGGCCCCAGGGGAGGGAGCAGTAGCGGCATCCCACATCCCGCATCCGGCAGGGTTGGGTCTCACCTGACTTAGCCTCACTCCCCTCGGGCTTCCATCACTCCTGTCCCAGCCCAGGGCAGGCACTCAGAAAACATCTCACAAACATACCTGAAATCATTTTCAGACACAGGACTGCAGGAAAGCAGCCAAGTAGCAAGCAGGCAGGGATGGGAGCAGGTTGGGGGCTCCATGAGCTGCGAGTCCTTCAGGTGAGCAGCAGCCCCCACTCTGGCCACTTGAGTGAAACAGAACAGAGAACTGGGAGGCGGCCTGAGTGGCCTCCAGGCCTTCAACACCACAGTCTGAAGGGTTTTCCCCACAGACGTATGGGCCTGTTTCCCACAATTTCTTCCCCAAATGGGATGTGGCAATGTCCTGTGTCTGAAGCTTCCCTCTCCTGTCACTTCCCCAGGCAGTGTCCAGGACCTCTAGACAGGGAAGCAACCCTGGGATATGGCAGAAGAGCTGCACCCGTTCTCTGTTTTATTCACTGGGGCGTCCCATAACATTTCATCTGGGGCCAGGCACAGCGGCTCATGCCTATAATCCCAGCACTTTGGGAGGCCAAGGCAGGTGGATCACTTGAGGTCAGGAGTTTGACACCAGCCTGGCAAACATGGTGAAACCCTGCCTCTACCAAAAATATAAAAAATTTGCCAGGTGTGGTGGTGCACACCTGTAATCCCAGCTACTGGGTAGGCCAAAGCAGAAGAATTGCTTGAACCTAGGAGGCGGAGGTTGCAGTGAGCAGAGATGGTGGCACTGCACTCCAGCCTGTGTGACGGAGTGAGAGTGGATCTCAAAATTCATTTGGCCAAAGGATTCTGTTACTAAAAGGGGTGAGAAAATCACTAACATATATCATTTATTCACTTATTCATCCATCAACTATTCACTGAATGCCTGCTATGCACCAACTGGTGAGCAGGACCCAGTGCACATGCTGCAGAAGCCAGGGCTTAACAGGGGCATGGATGGGGAAACAGGCAGTTCCGGATCCCAGCAGGAGCAGGCTGGGATCGAGGAATGAGATTCTTTCGGCTCTGACTAAATGATCTGTGGTCCGTTCTATAGCTACACTTTGGCAAGGATGTGAAAGGGGAATAGAAGCAAATATATGGTAGAGGGTATAAATGCTATCATTTATTGATCACTTACTATGTGCCAGGCATTGTGCTAAGTATCTCATGTATCAACTAATCCCAAAACCTTCCTCCAGGAGTTATAATCATCCCCATTTTGCAGGCTATAAAACTGAGGCTTAGAGAGGTTATACTGAAGGGAAGACAAAGTAGGCTTCAAACCCAGACCAGCCTAACATCAAAACCCATGCTCTATCGAGGAAAGGGCAAAGGGCAAGGGCCCCTCTCGCTGAGGGAAGAGAAGACAAGGGGACAGTGGACCTTCTCCTTAAGGAAGCAGAAGGGTCCTATGTGGCAGCAGAGCCTAGACGTTTTCCAGTGGACAGAAGGAACAAATTCTCTGGGGAATAGAAACCCACAGATTCACAGTCACCAAGCTCTCTGAGGGAGAAGAGCCTCCAGAGAGCACTGGGGTCAGCCCCTATCTTCAGGCAGGCAAAGAAGTTCTGGGTCCATTTTCCAGGTGTAGCGAAGAAGGCCCAGTAAATGATAGAGACTTTCCCAAGGTAGCACAGTGGGTGGAAGGTAAGAAGGACTGGAACCCTGGAGTGATGTCTTCTGGTGCCATGCTTAGGAGGTATAGAAGACAACACTGGACAAGGGAGGGGGGAAACTTTTTATGGGGTAGGGGGAAGTGACTAGGGTCTGGGGAGGTCAGGAAGAGGACCGTGCTGGGGAGGAGCTAGGAGGCAGCCCTTGGCTGCTATAGTGTTTCCTTCATCAAGAACAAGGGATAATTTGATTGAGCTGATGAGTCACCTCATCAGCATTTGAGGCTTATGGCCGTCCTGCCAGGGCCCCATTCTCTCTACCCATTAGGCTGGGCCTGGCACCAGAAAATAGGAAGCAGGGAACCCCAGCTGAAAGCTTCCTCCTATGGCCAGAGCTGCTGCCTCGAGTCTGGAAGATCGAGGGATGAGGAGGGAGAGGAGAACAAAAGTACCCAGACACAGAGAGGGCAAGCCGCATGCCACAGAAAAACTGCAGCCAGGGAGCCCAGAGGGCGTCCTCGGGGGCTGGGACAGGTGCCCCAACTATGACAGCTGCCAGACGCCCAGGAGGATGGGAACACAACAGGTGCAGAGGCAGGGTGGAGACTGAAAGGGAATCTGAGCAAACAGCCTGGAGGTGAGGCCCCTCCCGGCCCAGGCCCACCGCCAAGTAGCCCTTTTTTGGCGTCTCTGAGACACAAACACACCTGCTTGTGCTCCCCAGTTCCAGGCCTCAGGGCCAGCCTGGCCAGCCTGGACTGGAAAGAGGGTCACCATCCATGCCAGGCAGAAAGGATGGAACAAGGAAGAAACCAGATTTCTATTCCCAGGACAGAGTGTGCCAGACAGAGCCCACACCCACAGAGCCCCTAGCTGGAGGCAAACATTTGCCTATGATAAGATCTGTGTCACAGGTCAGGAAGGGTAAATGGATGTGCCCACCCCACCCATGTGGAGGGTGAGAGCTCTGGTCTTCAGGTCGGGCAGGCAAGCTACTGAGCTTCTCTGAGCCTCCACTATCTCTTCTCCATGGTGGAGACCACGTGGCCCAGAAACTTGTGAGCACTGAATAACATGACACCTGTGAGGGCCACCACCCGGCTTCATCCAGAACAGCAATGCTTGAGACTCAGAGAACTCAGGAATCCACTTAGAACTGGAGGGACTGAAGTCTCTGCCCCAGCCTTGGAGAGGAGTGACTTGGGATGCAGGATATGAGAATAGCACTAAGAATACGGCCAGGCACGGTGGTTCACACCTATAATCCCAGCACTTTGGGAGGCTAAGGCAGGCGGATCACCTGAGATCAGGAGTTCGAGACCAGCCTGACTAACATGGTGAAACCCTGTCTCTACTAAAAATACAAAAATTAGCCGGGCGTGGTGGCACACACCTATAATCCCAGCTGCTCCAGAGGCCGAGGCAGGAGAATCACTTCTTGAACCCAGGAGGCAGAGGTTGCAGTGAGCAAAGATTGTACCACTGCACTCCAGTCTGGGTGACAAGAGTGAAAACCTCGTCTCAAAAAAAAAAAAGAATGCATGTTACCCAAGGAGGAGAAATAGAGGACCTGCTTTAGTAAGTAAGAACCATTTATTCAGTACCCACTTACCCTACACCAGGCACCGTTCTAAGCTTTGCATGTATGATTGCATTCGTGCCTCATATGCAAATGCCATTTCAGAGTGCTGGGTAGCAGTCGGTTTTTCTAAGGAAGTAGATTAAACAGTCCCTTGTCACCTGGTTAGTGCCGCTTTTGTTCAGGAATAGAATGAATTTGAAACTGGAAGCTAGCCTTTGTGCCAGCAATCACAAGTGGTAAATTAGCAGGGCCTGAATGCATAAGATTTCTCCCTACACCAGAACCTGGATGGGGAGGGTGAGGAAGGGCAGACAATGAAACTTTATGGAGGGAGGAGACCCAGGGTGACGCAGGAGACAGGGTGAGTGCAGGATGTGCTGGAACAAGACACGGGCCTCGTCCATCAGAGATGCGGAAACACACTCTGCTGATCCCTGCTGGGCTCGCCTGGATTATGAGAAAAGCTGGCAGCTGATAACAGGAAGTTAAATCCCTCCTCAGCAGGCAGAGATCCCTCCTGCATTCATCCCTCCCTTCACCTCCACCCCATGCACACACTCACACTCACACACACACCTTCAGCCCCACAGCTCAGCCTAGGCTCCTGGTGCCCACTCCTTCTTGTGCCAGGCCCCTAGCTTGCTGAAGTCAACCCAAAGCTGGGAGGCCCCGCTCCTTCCTCTGGGGATTCTGCTTCCTCTGGCTCTTGCTGGCTTCCTGCCCCTCCCAGGTCCAGCTTACAGAAGGATGGTGAAGCCCAGGACCAGGTGACTTGGCCTCCACTTCTGCTCCTGTGTCATGGCCCTGCCTCTGCCTGCTGCCCCTCCTGGGGCCTCTCACTCCAACCTTTGGGCTCAGATACTGGGTGTTAGTAGCTACAATAAAGTGACAGTACAGGACCCCACAAGGCTCAGCCCTTGGCTGGGGTACTTCAGGATGGCCAATGGGAGCCGGATCCCAGTGCTGTGACACAGCAAATACTACTCAATGCCCAATGCCACCAGTGTTGTCTACACTAGGGGCTTCACAGTACAGGTGGTGGTTGAGAGTAGGCTCTAGAGTCAGACTTCCCGGGTTCAAACCTTGGTTCTGACATCTATTAACTGTCCATTTCTTCTTCTGAAATACTGGGTTGATAGTAATAGTGCCTACCTCCTAGGGCTACTGGGGAGATGAAATGAGCTCATGCATGTGGTGTGCGCAGAACAGTGTGGGGTACATGAGAAGCACTACTATGTGGTAGCACTACAGATAAGCTACTCCTGACTTCTATACAAAGGCCCTGACCTTACCCTTCCATACAAATGGGGAAGCCAGGACACAGAGCTGGGAACTTGAGTTGGAATTTGATCTCAAGTCAGTCTGCCCAGAGCTGTTCTATCTGGAGGCTTCTTCCCCTCAAAGCTCTTCAGTCCCAAAAGGCCTAGTGGCCTGGCCTCCCCACCTCCCCCTCTGACCTGGCTCCCTTGAGGGGCTTTTAGCCCATCAGTGGGGGTCCTAGTACCTCCTCCTATGCAAAAACTAGGCAGGAACTCAACAAATAAGTACCCAAATCAATTCAGAAAATTACATCTGCTGCCAGTATCTTGAAACATCTGCTCTGGGCCCCCAGAAGGGGAGGAACTCTGCACCCTAGATGGGGACATTGAGGCTTGGGGACACTGAATACTTTGCCCGGGTCACACAGCTAATGCTCAGCTAAGCTGGGATTTAGACACACACCTACTGGACATCAGAGCCCAACACCTGCCCCTCTGCCACGTGGCCTCTCAGAATAATGACCCAGCTCTTAAAAGCTACGAAGCAATGTCACCAACATCTTACTGGATCTGCAAAAGTACCCTATCAGGTACCACAGGACAGATGCTCATCCCTTTGCATAGAAAGAGAAAAACAGAGGCTCAAGGAGATGGAAATGAATTGCTAAAGCTATAGAGTGCCAGAGCTGGGACCAGAACCCGATTTCAGACTCAAGAGTGCAGGCCCCAGAACTTTGTCAACTGCAGATGCTGCCCCTGAGAGCAGCCCCCTTCAGTTAAATCAACACAGCATCAGTCAGAGGGGCCCAGGGTCACTGCAGCCACAAATGTAAAATTGGAGCTGGACACGTTTCCAAATGTCTGTCATGCCAGAGCTTTGGGAGGCCGAGGCAGGAGGATCACTTGAGCCCAAGAGTTTGAGGTTACAGTGAGCTATGAATACACTCCTGGACCTGGCGTAGGTGACATAGTGAGACCTTGTGTCAAAAAAAAGCAAAGTGGAGCATGATCCCAATGTGGACTCCCCAGGAATTTAGCTGTAGTGTGCCACAGTCACTGTCCTGCTCTGCAGGAGTCCCTGCCACACATCCAGGCACCCACCTGCAGGCCTCGCCCCACCCAGGCTCTGGGCCCACTCCCACACTAGGGGTCAGAGCTTCAGCACCACACACGTCTCCAAAAGAGAAAGTAGGGTCTGAAGCAGGGGGTGCCAGTTCTCACAGGCCCCAAGGCATAAACCTGGAAATGCTCTGGAAAGAAAAAGGGAGTGGCAGGTCCTTTTCAGGAGCAGGGGTCTTAGCTCGGCTCCAAAACAGGAACTTCTGTTCTCTTTTTTATTTTTACTTTTTTTTTTTTTTTTTAGAGACGGTGGGGGGGGGGGGTGTCTCACCAAGTTGGTCAGGCTGGTCTCGAACTCCTGATCTTGTGATCTGCCCACCTTGGCCTCCCAAAGTGCTGGGATTACAGGCATGAGCCACTGCGCCTGGCCGGAACTTCTGTTCTCATACAGCAAAGGTGAGAGACCGACCACCTGAGGTCCAGCCACTGCATTATGCCAGCTCTGTGCCCACCACTACGGGCCATGACCTGGAGCCCACAGGATGCTGGCCATGACGGCTGCTGGACCACAGGCAAGATCCCCAGGCACAGAGGTACCTGTGAGTAACGGGGTCCACGGAGTGCCTCTCTAGAAAAGCCGGAGGCCTGCTTTGCTTTTTTTTTTTTGAGATAGAGTCTTGCTGTTGTCGCCTGGGCTGGAATGCAATGGTGTGATCTTGGCTCACTGCAACCTCCGCCTCCTGAGTTCCAGCAATTCTCCTGCCCCAGCCTCTTCAGTGGAGATTACAGGCACCAGCCACCACATCCGGCTGATTTTTGTACTTTTGTACTTTTGACCATGTTGGCTAGGCTGGTCTTGAATTCCTGACCTCAGGTGATCCATCCACCTCAGCCTCCCAAAGTGCTAGGATTACAGGTGTGAGCCACCGTGCCCGGCCAGGCCAATGGCTTTCATCCCCAGTGAGTCCAGGAAGGAACTCTGTCCCCTACTACTCCGCCTCCAGTCCTAGCCCCAGACTGAGTCCCTGACCCAAACCCCAGACAACTTCACATCTCACAGCCCCACAAACAGGGGCTTTTAGTCCCTAAAGACCTGCGGACTGTGGGCATATGGCTGGCTCAGGGCTGGCTGCCCCACCCTCCTGAGCCAGAGTTCAGGTGTGGCCACCAAAGGTGGCTGTCAGGACTGTGATATTCCTGCACAGAGGACAGCCCAAGAAGGACAGCCACCACAGGGTGACGGCAACGACAGAGACCCACTGCCCTTGCTCCTAGCTGTTCCCTGCAGCTGCCCCGTCTTTCAGCATACACATTCATCCATAGCTCACTGCCTTCCTTTCCTCCCTCTCTAGTAACTTGTCCCAGGCTCCTGCCCCCCAGACACCTCGCTCTTCGGGATGACTTCCTCCAGAGACCCCAGCACAGCACAGGGTCAACATTGAGAAAGCAAAGCCTTCCCTGGGAGTCAGAACTCCTGAGTCCCAGGCAGGCCCTGAGGCTCTGGGGTTTAGGGAGGGCAGCCCCTTTTAATGTCTCCATGGCTTCTCCCTCCTGGTGGTAGTGGTGGCAGTCAGGGCTCCAGAAGGTAGGCAGCAAATGCAGCTCCTGGGTTGGGCTCCCCCAGCGGGCAAATAGGGCAGGAGGTCTCTTCCCTGAGAGCCCCTCCCCTCTCTAGGACAAATGCTGCACCTCTCACAACCTCAACCCTGCTTATTAGCCAAGCCCACTTCCCCTCTGGAGAAGAGAGCTCTTTGTTCTCAGGGCAAGAGAAGGAGGTGGGCTACATCAGACTTTGTTTGGGGTCCACTTTCACTAACCATGACACCGCCTGCCATAAGTCACTGTGTGACCCTGGGCAAGTCAATTCCCTCTCAGGACACACTTTTTACACCTGTGAAATGGAAGCATTGGACTGGTTCACTTTATCTCCAAACCAGGAGTTCCCTGAATCAGGGCTGTGGGATGGGGATCATTTGCGGGGAGGCAATCAAGAATTTCTAAACTGTCTGAAGCAGCAGCTCCTTCTCCCATTCCCTCTTCCACCAAGGTCTGGTGGGAAACCCAGGACGGGCCAGCAGCACGTTCTTCACTGGAAGTGACTGCTTCTCGGTCCTCGTCCTGCCCCACACAATGTGGGCACCAGCCAGGTTCTGAGGCCCAGTTTACCCCTTGAGTTCTGCTATCCAGGCGGGAAATCTGGTGTCAGCCCAGATTCCCCCATCCAAGAGGTCACTGTGTCCTTCTCAAGTCCAACCCCTCCTTCCATCCCCTGGCTCTGCTCACAGTTCAGGCCCCCAGCATCATCCTACTCTGGACAATCATTCCAGCCTCCATCCCCCTCCATAGGGCTGCCAGGCTGGCCTCTGCCTGACTCATCCCTTTAGCTCCCCAGCACCTCAGGATAAACTTGACCCCCACTTTGGGGATTATTCAAGGTCCTCTGTGAACTGGCCCCAGCTCCTGTATCTGGCCTCACTTTCCATAACCCCCCACCCCATGTACCTACGCTTGGTGCACACAAGCCAGGTGTGTTCTAGAACATGGCACATCACATGTCCATTGTTCTTTGAACATTGTGCCTCTCCTTAGAGTGCCCCTCCCCGACACTGGTCCCACAAACACTCCCACCTTCCCTTCAGCCCCCAGCTCAGAGGAGCCTTTCCTCTGAGATCATCCCAATGCCCTGGGGTAGAATAGACCTCCCCTCTCCAAGGCTGTCCGGCCAGCCCTCTGTGCAGCCCCAGCCTGGCATCCATGGCAGGAGGCCCTTCCCAGGCTGTGAGCACCCTGATGGCAGACAGGTATCTTTTCTCTCTAGATTTTACCATCTGATAAGGTGGTCCCTCCCTAGTGCTAAAGTAGACTTCATGAAGAAAGGAAAAAAAGAGGGAGAGGAGAAGGGAGGGAAGATGAAAGCCTGGGGCCGATGGTGCAGGTTCTTTTCTCCGCCCTCATCTGCTCCTCTCCAGGCCTCAGCTCTGAGGTCACCCTCCCAGCCACAGTGCCACAGGCCCCTGTGGACCCAGTGGGTCCCAAAGTTGACAGACTGTCTGGCCGTGACCTCGAAGCACCAGCAGGGCCCTCCTTGTTCCTGCAGTACTACTTGGCAGCACCAGCCTGTGCTCACTCAAGCAGAAAGAGCCAAGAAGCCACGCAGCCAGGTGTGTCCTGGAACAGGGGGGAGCCAGAGAGCAGAGTCTTATCTGACCATCTTCCCTGAAGGCAGCAGAAGAGCATCTGCCTGCCCACAGCCACCCCACTGCAGGACTACAGGGAGGAGGGGCAGAAAACCTTTCGCCTGGCTCCCTCCCAGCTTCTCCCGGATTAAAGCAGCGGGGGACAGAGCGCCTCCAGCTCATTTGCATAAACCATTTATAGCAGCGTCTTCAAACCCATGCCTTCCAAGAAGAAAAAAGCCCACTGCAATTGCCTGTGGCTTCCCAGTCTGTCGTTTTCCCTTCTTTTTCATTTTTTGTTGTAATGACAGGAAGCTGTGCGCAAGAGAAATCTCTGCCCTGGCTGTTCTTGGCAGCAGAGGGAGCTGTGCTTTCCCTCCAAATTGAATGAGAATGATAAGCAGCCATCCCCTGGGTGTCAGTGACTTACAGTTTGCAAAGCCTGTGAGCACTATGAACTGTTTCAGGCTTCCCAGGAAGCACAGGAGGTGGCTATTGCCAGACCCCGTTTTACAGATGAGAAAACCAAAGCTGAAAGAGGGTAAATGACTTGTCTAAGCCACAAAAAACTAGTAAGTGACTGTAATGGACATGGTGGCTGATGCCCAACATCGATCTACACCACCCCAAGACAACAGCAGTCCTCAGCCCTGGTTGCACATCAGCATCACCTAAGGAAGGAATAAAATTACTGGTACAGTCAATTGTGGTTGCTCACGCCTGTAATCCTAGCTCTTTGGGAGGCTGAAGTGGGAGGATCACTGGAGCCCAAGAGTTTAAGACCAGTCTGGGCAGCACAGCAAGACCCGGTCCCTACAAAAAAAGTTAAAAATTAGCTGGGCATGGTGGTACGTGTCTGTAGTCCCAGTTACTCAGGAGGCTGAGGTGGGAGGGCTGCTTTAGCCCAGGAGCTCAAAGCTGTAGTGAGCAGAAATCACACCACTGTATTCCAGCCTGTGCAAGAGCAAGACCCTGTCTCAAAAAAAAAAAAATTGCTGACACCCAGCATCTACACTAGACCAATTCACAGAGAAATTCGAAGTGTGGTGCCCAGCTCCCCAAGGAGTTCTCACATGCAGCCAGGGTGCCATCCCCTGGCATAAGCCAATCATGATGGTTCCACCCCCCTTCCCAGTGACAGGGTCAAGAATGGCCACGTGACCCACTTCTAACCAATGAGCCATATATTTCCCACTGTGGAAAATCTGCTGGGACCCCTCTGAGGAAGGGATCCTTGCTCCACAGAAGAGCAGCAGAACAGAGGGGCCGTTCTCCTTTCTCTAGATATCATTGTGTTCGGCTGCAATTCTGGGACTGCTGTGGCCATGTCACTACTGGTCTAGAAGGAAGCCAATCCAAGGATGGCAGAGTAGAGAGATGGGAAGAACCTCATCATAAAGCCTTGATTCAACCAGCACTGAAACCCACCCACCTTGGGACATCCTGTTTTCTGCATAGTACAGCTACATACTGCTTAAGCCAGTCCATGCCAGCATTTGTTATTTGCAACAGATAGGCCTGAGACAACAGCAGTCCACCTTCCCATGTCCCTCACCCCAGTCATCCCCACGTCATCTGGGAAAATGGGCCTCTGGATCTTCCACTGCAAGGTGCACACTTGACCGAGGGCCCCAGCTGTGGAGCTCTGAAGTCCATCCCCATGTTTGCTCCAAGGCAACGCTTCCCACAGCTGACCCCAGCTGGTGATGCAGGGTGGCAGGGATACTAAGGCAGGCCCATTCCAGGGCGATGTGGGACTCCACCGGCCAGGGCCTGTGGCTCTGGCTGGACGACACCCCAAGGCTTTGCAGAACTTTTCTTAGAATTGCGCTATAGTCTGATATGCTCCCACCAAACTTCCTTCCTTTCCTACCCTTCTCCTTCGCTCAGGGTCCCACTTGCACCGAGGTCTGATGGCTCCCCCAGACTCCCCCAGCTTCCTCCTTATTTTTCCTCACACAGGCATTTCCCCTGGTTATATATGTATGCAGGCATGTATGTATGTATGTTTAATCCTCTCTTGATGTCTACTTAATCCATGACCTGTCTAACACATGGCCTGTATTACCTCATGCCTGGACTACCATGAAAGCCTCCCAAGTGGCCTACCCACTTGTGTGTCCCCTCCACCCATCCCTAATCCTTGTGACACAAACCATGCTACTCCTCACCTCAAGAGCCTCCAACAGTTTCTTATTTCTTATACTATCAAGTTCAATTACTTCTGCCTTTCTTCATAAGCAGTACTGACCCTGACCTGCCCTACCAGCCAACTCTGGCAGAAGACTGAAATCCATCCCTGTTGTTCCACTTATGTGCCTAGAGGGCATCCCCATGTGGGAGCAATCCTGGCCATTTGCAGCACAGAAATGATTGACATGGGCCATGCCCAGTGAATAGTGAAGCTGTCCTAAGTCTCAGTACCAATTCCACCCCTTTCCACAGATGTTCCTCAATGACAAAGCCTCCCTCAGCCTCACCTCCCTTCATCCCCAATGGAATATTTAATAAGAAAAATACATTTTATACACAAATCACCCTCCATCAACAAGAAGAGAATCCTCTAAAGACAGTTATGATAATGAAAATGATTCTTATTCATAATGATAATGATATTAAGCAGAAGATGATAAAGTTAAAGATGGTGGTAGTGTTGGAGAAAAAAGTCATGTTCAAAATAAATGTGAAGACTGGGTGCAGTGGCTCACGCCTGTAATCCCAGCACTTTGGGAGGCCTAGGTAAGCAGATCACTTGAGGACAGGAGTTCGAGACCAGCCTGGCCAACATGGTAAAACCCCATCTCTACTAAAAGTACAAAAATCAGGCTGGGCACGGTGGCTCATGCCTGTAATCCCAGCACTTTGGGAGGCTGAGGCGGGAGGTCAGGAGTTAGAGACCACCGTGGCCAACATGGTGAAACTCTACCAAAACTACAAAAATTAGCCGGGTGTGGTGACAGGCGCTGTAATCCCAGCTACTCAGGAGGCTGAGGCAGGAGAATTGCTTAAACCAGGGAGGCAGAGGTTGCAATGAGCCCAGATTGCGCCACTGCCTTCCATCCTGGGCTACAAGAGCAAGACTCTGACTCAAAATGATATAAATAAAAATACAAAAATTAGCCGGGCGTGGTGGTGCATGCTTGTAGTCCTAGCTACTCGGGAGGCTGAGGCAGTGGTTGAACCCAGGAGGTAGAGGTTGAACCCGGGAGGTAGAAGTTGCAGTGAGCAGAGATCAGGCCACTGCACTCCAGCCTGGGCAAAAGAACAAGACTCCATCTCAAAAAAAAAAAAAAAAGTGTGAAAGTAAAAGAAAATTTTAAAAGTGTGAAAAGCAGAAAAGCAGGGGTTAAAATGTTCTCACATTGTGATCTCAGTGATCTAAGCATATATGCAGTACAGCTGACTTCCTCCTGATGCACTGTTATGTTAACCAACTGTGTCCGTTAGGAATTGCATTTGGTTGTTAGTAATAAAAAAATAGAAATAACATCGCTTTTAAAATACAGTAGGTGTTTTCTCTAACATCGGAAAAGTCTACAAGTACACAGACAAAGCTAGTGTGGCAGCTCTGTAATTATCAGGGACCTGGGCTTCTTTCATCTTTCAACCCCATCTTCCACATGACGCTGCAAGGTTGCTTCATAGTCTGAAATAACTGCTGAAGCTCCAGCCAGCTTGCCCACATTCCAGTCAGGAAACAGAACACAAAAAACCAAAACCAAAGGACATACATTAGCTGCCTGCCCACTCTTCAAAGGAGCCTTATTCAAAGTCCACCCACCAATTCCAATTTGCATCTCATTGACCAGAATGTAGTCACATGCCTATTCCAAGCTGGACAAGAAGCTGAAATATGTGATCTTTTCATTGGACACCTTGCCCCCTCAAGTTAAAAACAGGGTCCTCAGCCATACGATGAACTCCATTTCCTCTGGAGAGCATTCTGATTGATGCTCTTAGTACATGGAATCTTCAAAGCTGGGGGTGTCTTCCCTGGTGTCCCCACACACCCCTTTACCCCCTCCAACTGAACTGCACACCCAACATGAGAAGCTGTGTTGTCCCTAAACTTGATAACAGGTTGGTATTCCAGGAAACTGTGACTTATTTAAATAGGACATAAAAAGCATTAAAAGTCTCACTTAAGAGAATGAAATGATTAGCCATAGACAGGGAGAAATTCATTGTAAAGCACATATCTAATAGAGAATCAAGAATATATAAACAATTCTTAAAACTCAAAAATAAGAAAACGACCTAATGAAAAATAATGGGCAAAAATTTAGACAGATACTTCACCAAAGCAAATATACAAATGGCAAATAAGCACATGAAAAAATGTTCATTGGCTGGGTGCAGTGGCTCATGCCTATAATCCCAGCAATTTGGGAGGCCGAGGTAAGAGGATTGCTTGAGCCAAGGAGTTCAAGACCAGCCTGGGCAACATCGCAAAACTCCATCTCTACAAAAAGTTCAAAATCAGCCAACTGTAGTGGCGTAAGCCTGTAGTCCCAGCTACTCAGGAGGCTGTGGTGGGAGAATTGCTTGAGCCTGGGAGGTCAATGCTACAGTGAGCTGTGATTTTACCACTGCACTCCAGCCTGGGTAACAGTGCAAGATCCTGTCTCAAAAAAAAAAAAAGAAACAAACAAAAAAGAAAAAATTCTCCAAAAAGTTTGGTTTGTTGGTTTGTTCGTTTGTTTGTTTTGAGAGAGAGTCTCGCTCTGTCTCCCAGGCTGGAGTGCAATGCCGCTATCTCTGCACGCTGCAACCTCTGCCTCCCAGGTGCAAGCGATTTTCCTGCCTCAGCCTCCTGAGTAGATAGGATTACAGGCATGCGCCACCACACCCACCTAATTTTTGTATTTTTAGTAGAAACAGGGTTTCACCATGTTGGTCAGGCTGATCACGAACTCCTGACTTCAGGTGATCTGCCCGCCTCGGCCTCCCAAAGTGCTGGAGCTACTCAGAAGGCTTAGGCACAACAATCGCTTGAACCCAGGAAGTGAAGGTTGCAGTGAGCCAAGGTCGCACCACTGCACTCCAGTCTGGGTGACAGAGCGAGACTCTGTCTCAAATAAATAAATAAATAGATTACTGATACACACCATAGCATTCATGAATCGCAAAGTAATTATGCTGAATGAAAGAAGCTACAGAAAGAGTCCATACTGTATCTTTCCCATTATATAGAACTCTAAAAACTGTAAACTCATCTATAGTGACAGAAAGCAGCTGGTGGTTACTTGATTATGGCAGGGGTGGGGAGTGCAGCAGGGAGGAGTAGGGGAGGGAAATTACTTAAGGCACAATGGAACTTGTGAGGGTAATGGAAATGTCCACTAACTTCTTGGTGCTGATTTCACAGGTACATGCATATGTCAAAACACATCGAACGGTGCATTTTAAATATGTGCAGTATATTTTTGTCATCGTTTAATAAAAGTATATTTTTAAACCTAAAAATTAAATATGAGTGTGAGCTAGGTGCGGTGGTTCACTCCTGTAATCCCAGCACTTTGGGAGGCCAAGATGGGCAGATTGCTTGAGCTCAGATGGGCAGATTGCTTGAGCTCAGAAGTTCGAGACCACCCTGGGCAACATGGTGAATGAAACCTCATCTCTACAAAAAATACAAAAATTAGCCGGGCATGGTGGTATGCACCTGTGGTTCCAGCTACTTCAGAGGCTGAAGTAGGAAGATCACCTGAGCCCAGGAGGTTGCAGTGAGCCATGATCACACTACTGCAATCCAGCCTGGGTGACACACCGAGACCCTGTCTCAAAAAATATGTATGTTGGGGGGTGGGGAGCTGGGGAGAGATAGCAAGGAGAGAGATGCCAGATGTAGGTGATGGGGAGGAAGGCAGCAAATCACACTGCCACGTGTGTACCTATGCAACAATCTTGCATGTTCTTCACATGTACCCCAAAACCTAAAATGCAATAAAATAAATAAATCGGAAAAAAAATATATGTATGTAAGAGTGTGAGAGGAGGGAGTAGAGGGAAAAAGTGTTGCTTCTATAAAAGCTAAGATGAATCAGTTCCTCAAAAAATTAAAAATAGAATTACCATATGATCCAGCAATTCCACTCTGGGTGCATACCCAAAAGAACAGAAAGCAGGGACTTGGACTTGAACAGAATTCATAAACCTGTGTTCGTGGTAGCATTTTTCACAATAACCAAAACGTGGAAGCAACCCAAGTGTTCATTGACTGATGAATGGATAAACAAAATGTGGCGCAGACAACAATGGAATATCATTCAGCCTTAAAAAGGAAAGGGATTCTAATATATGCCAAAACAAGAATGAATTTTGAGGACATTATGCTAAGTGAAATCAGCAAGTCACAAAAAAACCAAACTGTATGATTCCACTTATCTGAGATACCTAGAATACTCAAATTCACAGAGACAGAAGGTAGTATGGTGCTTGCCTGGGGTTGGGGGCAGCGGGAAATGGAAGCTATTGTTTAATGGGTAAAGGGTTCCAGTTTGGAAAAATGAACAAAGTGCTGGAGATGGATGGTGCCAATGGTTGCAAAATAACACATGTACTTAATACCACTGAACTGTACACTTCACAAATGGTTAGGATGGTTAAATTAAATGTTTAAGGGCTGGGCGTGGTGGCTCATGCCTGTAATCCCAGCACTTTGGGAGGCTGAGGCAGGCAGATCATGAGGTCAGGAGTTTGAGACCAGCCTGGCCAACGTAGTGAAGTCATCTCTTAAAAAGAAAAAAAAAAAAAAAGTTAAATATTTAAGTTTCATGTTATGTGTATTTTACCCTAATTATTTTTTTAAGTACAAAAACTAACTTGAAAGCTTTAGAAAGATGCCCTAAAGGATGGTCCATTAAAAATGGTATCACGGGCGGGGCGCAGTAGCTCACAACTATAATCCCAGCACTGAGGCTGATTACCTGAGGTCAAGAGTTCGAGACCAGTCTGACAAATATGGTGAAACCCCGTCTCTACTAAAAATACAAAAAAATGAGCTGGGTGTGGTGGTGCACGCCTGTAATCCCAGCTACTTGGGAGCCTGAGGCAGGAGGATTGCTTAAGCCCAGGAGACAGAGGTTGCAGTGAGCCAAGATCCTGTCACTGCACTCCAGCCTGGCCAACAGATCGAGATTCTATCTCAAAAAAAATGCTATCACACTCAGGAGTAGAACAAGACTGGAACCCTCTAGTGCTCCTACCCATCACAAAGATAGCCAAAACAATAAATAAACAAATATATATACATATATATATATATATTTTAGACAAAGTTTCACTCTTGTCACCCAGGCTGTAGTGCAATGGCACAATTTTGGTTAACTGCAACCTCCACCTCCTGAGTTCAAGAGCTTCTCCTGCCTTAGCCTCCAGAGTAGCTGGAATTACAGGAGCCCACCACCGCGCCCAGCTAATTTTAGTATTTTTAGTAGTGACAGAGTTTCACCATGTTGGCCAGGCTGCTCTCAAACTCCTGACCTCAGGTGATGCACCTGCTTTGGCCTCCCAAACTGCTGGGATTACGGGAATGAGTCACCAGGCTGAGTCAACAATATTTTAACAAAAATAACTGAGGGAGAGTGTCAGAGTTCATCAGATGAGTAACAGAAACTTAGGATGGCTACACAGAGAACAGAAGAAAATGCTGGGACTTTATCACTCCATTCCCCAACCAGGATCAGCTGGGAACCAGGAGGTAAGCAAGGGAGTGCCAGCAACCCCCATCAACACCTTTGCCACCTACAGAGCTCACCACTGTGGTCCCCTGCAATTCTTACAGGCATCAGCTCAGCTGACAAAGCTGCCTGGAGTCCACAGAGCAGTGCTCCTCCAAAGAAGAAGCCAACACTGTGCCAGCCCCCACTGTGGCCCATCTGACTACTCTGCTATGCCATCTCGGAATTGGAACAAGAGCTGGAGCATGTCTTGCTGCCAGGGTGAGTTGCCATGGGTCCCCTTCATCCCTGAAGCTAAGCCACCCTAAGCCATCCCAGCCTAGTAGCCCAGTGTCCCCAAGCCAAGCTGCCAGCAGCTATTACACCCTTCCCTGCAGGGTCAAGCAGAGGTAGAGCCACTCCACCTACCCCTCCTCCGGCCCCTGTGGGCCAGGGCCTAACCAGTTCCCTAGGTACCCCACCTCCTAAACACAGTATCTTGGCTGCTCAGGACAGTCACATCTCTCTGGTGCCTTAGTTGAAAGAGTGCCTTACATCCCAAAAAACACTACCTTGGCCACCTGGAGCAGTCACTCACCCAGTGTCTAAGCTAAAGTGGTGCCCTGCATCCCAGGGAAACAGTTCCTCGGCTGCCCAGGACAGTCATGTCTCCTATCACCCACAGACAGGAGCTGAAGAAGCACACCACCCTGGCCAACATGAGCAACTGTGCATCCCAGGACTGAGCTGACCTAGTACCCCCTGTCCCAGGGAAATAGAGCTGTGGCTGAACTGAGACATCTCGCCTTGCAGGCCAAACAACCCTAGTACTCCATTTCCCCAGAGCTGGGCTAGCCCTCTAGAGCCTCAGCTGCTGACATTCCCCTCTCCCTGGTGAGTAAAGTCATCACTGCTGTTCCTTGCCCTCTCAGTGCCCAAATGACAGCTGTGCTCCACCTTTCTGGGATACTTGCTGCCACTACACCTGGCATCACACCGTCTGGAATACTGCCAAGCCCCACAATTCCTTGTTCTAGAGTCACACTACACAATGCCTCATCCCCTGGGACCTGAGTTGCCGTTGAACCCTATTGGCTCAAGTTCCTGAACTGCAGCCATACCCTGTTTCCCAGGCCCAAACCTTTAGAGCACTTCTTCCCAGGAATCAGACAAGTACTGTGTCCTGTCCCTCCTAGAAGTAGAATCACAGGTACAACCCAGCCTATGGGTCTGAGCTGGTAGGGGGTGCCTCGGAGTCATAGATGCTGGCTCTGTTGGCAACATACATCCAACCCTGCCAAAGAGAGCAAAGCTGCACCCCATGACCCAGGTGGCACAATAGGCTTGCAAGACCCTGAGCCTAGGACCCCAGCCCCGCAGCCACTCTAAGCACCTGCACCTGGAGCCCAGGGCTGTTGCATATGCTTGCAGGCCATGTTAAACTTGATACCAAGAGAGATCCCCTTGGCTAAGTCTTCCCCTTACAGGTTAAACGAGAATAGGAGGACCTCAAGTGACATTAACAACCTATGATGCCACTGCACAAACATCTACAGCCTAGGCCAAGGGGGTGCCCACAGTTGTCGCTGATGTTCAGTGCAGCTGAAGAAGCTGCACAGAGACTATCCCACTGGACCAATCTGGAAACAGAGTCATCACACTCTTCCCAACTGGCATACTACAACCCAACTGCAGATAAAAACCTTTCTCTGCAAAAGCCATGCTAAAAAAGTCTGGAAGAGATGATTGATCCACTAGATGTATAGGTATCAATGTGGGGATGTGGGGACACAAGAAACTCAAAAATCAAAAAAAAATGACACCACCAAAGGAACATAGTAACTCTCTAGTAAGAGACCCATATGGGAAGGAAATCCACAAATTCAAGAAAAGGAATTCAAAAAGGAGTCTTAAGGAAATCAACAAGATACAAAAAATATATACAGATAGACAATCTGACAAAAATCAGGAAAACAATACACAGTGTGAAAAAGAAATTCAACAAAGAGATAGAAATAATTTTAAAAGAAACAAACAGAAGTTCTGCAGCTGAAAAGTTTGATGAATGAAATAAAAAATGCAATAGAGAGCTTCAACAGCCCTTGATCAAGTGGAAGAAAGATTCTCTAAACTTGAAAGATAGATCATTTGAAATTACCCAGTCAGAGAAAAAAAAGAAATTAGAATGAAAAAGTCAATATACAAGACTTATGAGACACTATTAAGCAATCAAATATTTGTATTATAGGAGTTTTAAAAGGAGAAGAGAAGGAAACCTATTTAATGAAATGATAGCTGAAAACTTCTTAAGTCTGGGGAAAATTAATTCAAGAAAGATGTTCAGAAAAAAAAAAGGAAAAAAGTCTGGGGAAAGATATGGACATCCAGATCAAGGAAACTCAAAGATTCCCAAAAAGACTTAAACGAAAAAGGCCCTCCCTGAGGCCATTATAGTCAAATTGTCAAAAGTCAAAGACAAAGAGAATTCACAGAGAAAAGAGATGGATAAAGATATTCCAATGCAATAATAGTTGGGGACTTCAACACCTTACTCTCGGCATGGGATAGATCATCTAGATAGGAAATCAACAAGGAAACATTAAGTTTAAACTGCACTGTGTATAGGCATTTACAGAACATTTCATCAAACAGCTGCAGAACACATATTTTATCAGCACATGAAACATTATCCAGGATAGACCACATTTCAGGCCACAAAACGAGTCTCTAAAAAAAGAAGAAAATAAAAAGACAGAGAATTCTAAAAACAGCAAGAGAAACGCATTGAGTTACATATAAGGTTATATCTATTAGACTAAGAGTAGATTTCTCCACAGAAACCTTACAGGCCAGTAGAGAATGGGATGATACAGTCAAAGTGCTAAAAGAAAATAGTCATCAGCCAAGAATACCACATCCAGCAATGCTATCCTTAATTTCTGAAGGAAATCTGCTTCCCATACAAGCAAAAACTGAAAGAATTCATCACCACTAGACTAGACTTACAAGAAATGTTCAATGGAGTCCTACACCTGGAAGCAAAAAGACAATCAACACTATCATGAAAACACATAAAAGTGTAAAACTCAATGATAGAACAAATACACAAGAGAAAAAGAATCAAACCTTATCACTACCAAAAAAAAAAAAAAAAAAAACACCAAAAACCCAAACCACAATGATAAACAATGAGAGAAAGAATACACAAAATAATCAGAAAACAATTAACAAATTGGCAAGAGTAAGTCCTCACCTATCAACAATAACCTGAATGTAAACAGATTAAATTCCTCCACTTAAAAGATATACACTGCCTGAATGGATAAGAAAATAAATGATTTAACTATATGCTACCTACAAGAAACTTACTTCACCTATAAAGACACATATAGACTGAAAATGAAGGGATGGATAAAGATATTCCATGCAAACAGAAACCAAAATTGGCAGAAAAAGCTATGTTTATATCAGATAAAACAGACTTTAAGTCAAAATGCTAAATAGAGACAAAGAAGGTCATTATATAATGATAAAGGGATCAATTCAGCAAGAAGATATAACAATCAAAAATTATATGATATGTGCCAAATATGGAGCACCCAGATATATAAAGCAGAAATTATTAGATCTAAAGGGAGAGATAAAGTCCAGGCTCTATGCCCCCCAGTGGCCTCCCTTACAGTGGCTCAGGCCTGTAATCCCAGCACTTTGGGAGACTGAGGCAGGAGGTTACTTGAGGCCAGAAGTTCAAGACCAGCCTGGGCAACATAGTGAGACTTCATCTCTACTAAAAAAAAAAAAAAAAAAAAAAAAGCCAGGCATGGTATATGCCCTCAGGAGGCTGAGGCAGGAGGATCACTTGAGCCCAGGAGTTTAAGGTTGCAGTGAGCTATGATCATGCTACTGCACTTCACTCTGGGCAATAAAATGAGACCCTGTCTCAAAAAAAAGTGGGGGCCAGGCATGGTGGCTCACATCTGTAATCCCAGCACTTTGGGAGGCCAAGGCAGGAGGGTAGCTTGAGGCCACGAGTTCAAGACCAGCCTGGGCAACATAGCAGGACTCCACCTCTAATAAATAAAAAAAAATTTTTTTTAAAAAAAGGAGAGATAAAACCCAATGCATTAATAGTTAGGGACTTTAACACCTTACTCTCGGCACATGATAGATCATCTAGATAGGATATCAACAAGGAAACATTAAATTTAAACTGCACTCTGCATAGGCATTTACAGAACATTTCATCAAACAGCTACAGAATACATACTATTTTTATCAGCACATGAAACATTATCTAGGATAGACCACATTTCAGTCCACAAAACAAGTCTCAACAATTCTAAAAGAGCTGAAATCACGGCCAGGCATAGTGGCTCATGTCTGTAAACCCAGCACTTTGGGAGGCCAAGGCAGGTGGATTACACAAGGTCAGAAGTTTGAGACCACCCTGGCCAACACATAAAACCCCATCTCAGGCCGGGCGCGGTGGCTCAAGCCTGTAATCCCAGCACTTTGGGAGGCCGAGGCGGGTGGATCACAAGGTCAAGAGATCGAGACCATCCTGGTCAACATGGTGAAACCCCGTCTCTACTAAAAATACAAAAAATTAGCTGGGCATGGTGGCGTGTGCCTGTAATCCCAGCTACTCAGGAGGCTGAGGCAGGAGAATTGCCTGAACCCAGGAGACGGAGGTTGCGGTGAGCCAAGATCGCACCATTGCACTCCAGCCTGGGTAACAAGAGCGAAACTCCATCTCAAAAAAAAAAAAAAAAAAAAAAACCCATCTCTACTAATAATACAAAAATTAATTAGGTGTGGTGGCACACACCTGTAATCCCAGCTACCCAGAAGCCTAAAGCAGGAGAACTGCTTGAACCTGGTAGGCAGAGATTGCAGTGAGCCCAGATTGTGCCACTGCACTCCAGCCTGGGTGAGAGAGCAAGACTCTATCTAAAAAAAAAAAAAAAAAAAAAAGAGTTGAAATCATATCATATCAACTATCATTTCTGATCACAATGAAATAAAACTAGAAATCAGTAACAAGAACTTGTGAATTTGTACAAATGCATGAAATTAAATAACATGCTCCTGAACAATCAATGGTTCAATACAGGAATTAGGAAGAAAAATTTTAAATGTCTTGAAAAGTATAAAAATAGAAACATGGCCAGGCATGGTGACTCATGCCTGTAATCCCAGCACATTGGGAGGCCGAGGTGGGCAGATCATTTGAGGTCAAGAGCTCAAGACCAGCCTAGCTAACATGGTGAAACCCCATTTCTGCTAAAAATACAAAAAAAAAAAAAAAAAAATTAGCCAGGCATGGTGGTGCATGCCTGTAATCCCAGCTATTTGGGAGGCTGATGCAGGAGAATCACTTGAACCTGGGAGGCAGAAGTTGCAGTGAGCCAAGATCACACCATTGCATATCAGCTTGGGCAACAAGGGTGAAACTCTGTCTTAAAATAAATAAATAAAATAGAAACACAACAAAGCAAAACCTATAGGATACAGCAAAAACAATATTAAGAGGAAAGTTTCTAGGAATAAATGAATACGGTAAAAAATAATCTAGTGAAGCATGTCAACGCACTAGAAAAGAAAAAACAAACAAAATGTAAAATTAGTAGCAGAAAAGGAATAGTAAAGACCAGAGTAGAAATAAAATAAATTGAGACTAAAAAAAATACAAAAGATCAACAAAAAGTTGGGGGTTTTTGATAGGATAAACATAATTGATACGGCATTAGTTAGACTAACCAAGATAAAAGATAAAAGACCCAAATATATAAAATCAGGAATTAAAAAAGAGACATTACAACTGATACCACAGAGGCTGTTCTGTCTGTAGAGAAGCCACTCTTTTGTTTCTTCACTTCTCTAATAAACTTGCTTTCACTTTACTCTGTGGACTCACCCCAAATTTTTTCTTGCATAAGATCCAAGAACCCTCTTTTGGGGTCTGAATTGGGACCACTTTCCAGTAACATCTTCCATGGTGAACCACAAAGGGATGATACTGAAGAGACCCCGGACCCAAAGAAAATAGATTGCAGCATCAATCGATCAACTTCAGAGTGAAGAAAACTTTTCAATTATTTACAGCATTTAGCAATTGAGTAAAGAATCCTCCTGTAAGCAAAATTGGAGCATATTTCTTTCTCTCTACTTGATTTCTCCAGAATTTGGAAACTATTTGTGAGTATTCTTAACTTATGGCAATACAATTATTTACAAAAGTGGAATAAAAAACCATTTTCTTTTGTAACAACACAGTTGGAGACTAGTTCTTTTACCAAGGCTATGACTAGAATGGCATTCTTTCAGATATAAACAGATTCCTTTAAGGAATAAAAGCTCCTCGGAAATACTAGCCTCATATCCTGTCTACACAGTCCCTGTACAGGGTTCCTCACCTGTGATAAGTATAGAATGTCATTTTCTAATAGGCTTAGAAGCAACCCCCACCCCCCGCCCCGCAAATTACCTTGGGATCTTGAGAGGAGAGAAATATATCCGTTTCATACAGGTATTTGCAGTCACAAACCAATGGCTTGGCTCAAGTCTTTAAAAAGTCTAATCCAGCCAGGCGCGGTGGGTCGCACCTGTAATTCCAGGACTTTGGGAGGCCAAGGCGGGTGGATCACGAGGTTAGGAGTTCAAGATCAGCCTAATCAATATGGTGAAACCCTGTCTCTACTAAAAATACAAAAATTAGCCAGTGGTGGTGGCAGGTGCCTGTAGTCTCAGCTACTCATAAGGCTGAGGAAGGAGAATTGCTTGAACCCAGAAGGCGGAGGTTGGAGTGAGCCAAGATCATGCCACTGCACTGCAGCCTGGGTGACAGAGTGAGACTCCAAAGCCAATTTTAAAAGGTGCCTATATAGCAAATAATTATTCTTACTACACTTGATACAAATAATCAAGCCAATTATAATAAGACTAAAGCTTATTTTGAAAACAAAACCATGATTTGCTTTAATAAAAATGAAGACTGGAGAGAGAAAACTTGTGTTTCAAAAACTATGGTACACCTGTTATTAGATTCTAGTCTTGTCTCTTATTAGATTCTAGTCTTATCTGTTGCAATTTAGACTAACTCTGCTTATTCCTGTGAACCAATCAGTGATCTCTGGCTGCTGCTCAGAAGAAACAAGAGGAATAGGTAATATAAAAATCCGGGTCAGTATTCTAATTCTGGGCATATATTAGAAATGACTAGCAACCCCAAATCAGCTTCGTTCCAACACTTGCCCAGTTCCTGGAAAGCTTTGTCATTTAGTTTATTTGGAATACTTTTACTTACATTGATGTACTGTTGTGAAACATATTGCTGTTGTACTCTGTGTAGAAATGCAGGATAAGCTTACTCAACATTTTCTTAAATTGAACACTTACTAATCTTCCTGATATCACCTTTTGTCAGAAGTCAGAGTTATAAATGACCCTCACCATACCAACATCGCAACATTGTCTTTTTTTTTTTTTTTTTTTTTTTTTTTAGACGGAGTCTCGGCTCACTGCAACCTCCACCTCCCAGATTCAAGCAATTCTCCTGCCTCAGGCTCCTGAGTAGCTAGGACTACAGGCATACACCACCACAACTGGCTAATTTTTGTATTTTTTCTTTTTTTTTTCTTCCTGAGACAGAGTCTTGCTCTGTCGCCCAGATGGAGTGCAATGGTGCAATCTTGGCTCACTACATCCTCCACCTCCCAAGTTCAAGGGATTCTCCTGCCTCAGCCTCCCAAGTAGCTGGAATTACAGGCGCCTGCTACCATGCCCAGCTAATTCTTGTATTTTTAGTAGAGACGGGGTTACAGCAGGTTGGCCAGGCTGGTCTCAAACTCCTGACCTCAAGTGATCCACCCTCCTCAGCTTCCCAAAGTACTGGGATTACAGGAGTGAGCCACCACATCCAGCCTAATTTTTGTATGTTTAGTAGAGACGTAATTTCACCATGTTGGCCAGGCTGATTTCGAACTCCTGACCCAGATGATCAGTCCACCTCAGCCTCCCAAAGTGCTGGATTACAGGCGTGAGCTACCGCGCCCAGTCTTTATATCAGTATTTTCTGACTGAGCTCCTCTCTACTCTAAATACAAGAGGCCCTTATAGACAGAAACATCATCACCCTATTCAGCCTGCAGAAGTTAGAGAAGATGGATATTCATCCCTCTACAATCCAAAGGATTAAGAGTTCCCTTGTAAAAGAGAGAGGAAAATGTGTCACAGGTGTTCAAACCAGAGTGACTCCATCTTCAACAGGGTCTAGGTAAAATGATGGACTGCATGCTAGAAGACTAGGCATTCTTCATCACAGGATAAGATGGGGATCACAAGATACAAGTCACAAAGACCCTGCTGATAAAACAAGATGCAACAGGCCATGCGCAGTGACTCATGCCTGTAATCCCAGTACTCTGGGAGGCCAACATGTGCAGATCACCTGAGGTCAGGAGTTCAAGACCAGCCTGGCCAACATGGTAAAGCCCCATCTCTACTAAAAATATAAAAATTGGCCAGGCATGGTGGTGCACGCCTGTAATCCCAGCTACTTGGAAGGCCGAGGCAGGAGAATCGCTTGAACGTGGGAGTGGGGTTTGCAATGAGCCAAGATTGTGTCAGTACAGTTGCACCCCAGCCTGGGCAACAGAGTAAGACTCTGTCTCAAAAAAAAAAAAAAAAAGATGCAATAAAAGAAGCCAGCCAGCCAAAACCCACCAAAACCAAGATAGCAATGAAAGTGCCAATAGCATACTAAAAAGACACTCCCACCAGTGCCATAACAGTTTACAAATGCCATGGCAACATCCCTAAGTTATTCCATATGATCTAAAGGGAAGAGGAACTCTCAGTTCCAAAAATTCTCTGCCCCTTTCCTGGAAAACTCAAATAATCCTTCCCTTGTTTAGTATATGATAAAAAATAACCATAAAAATAGCCAACTAGGCACCCTCAGAGCTGCTCTGCCTATGCTCTGTCTCTGCCTATTCTTTACTTCTCTAATAAACTTGCTTTTAATAAAAAATAAAATAAATAAAAAACCAATGATACCACAGAAATACAAAGGATCATTAGAGACTATTACAAACAACTATACACAAACAAATTAGAAAACCTAGTGGCTATAACCTGGCATTCGTATGCAGAAAAAAAAATTTTTTTAAAGGAAACCTGGCAGAAATTGAGAAATTCCTGGACATATGAAACCTACCTACCAAGATTGAACCAAGAAAAAATACAAAACCAGAACAGACTAATTCCAAGTAGCAAGATTGAATCTGTAATAAGTCTTCCATCAAAGAAAAGCACAGGATCAGATGGCCTCACTACTGAATTTTACCAAACATCTGAAGAAAAACTGATGCCAATTCTTCTCAAATGCTTCCAGAAAATTAAAGAGGAAAAAAATTCTTCCAAACTCATTCAATGAGGCCAGCATTACCCTATACAAAAACCAGACAAGCACACAACAAAAAAAAGAAAACTACAGGCCAATATCCCCAGTAAATATAGAAGCAAAAAAAGCTCAACAAAATACTGGTCAACCAAATGTAGCAGCACATCAAAAAGATGATTCACCATGATCAAGCAGAATTTATCTCAGGGATACAACATATACAAATCAATAAACACGGTACAGCACATCGACAGAATGAAGGACAAAAACCATATGATCATCTCAATAGATGCACAAAAAGTACTTGATAAAATTCAGCATCCCTTCCTTCATGATAAAAAACTCTCAACAAGTTAGATATAGAAGGACTATATGTCAACACAATAAAGGCCACATAGCACAAAATTATAGCCAACATTATACTGAAAGGGGATAATTTGAAAGTTTTTTCTACAAGATCTGAAACAAGACAAGAATGCCCACTATTACCACTTTCATTCACCACAGTAGTGAAAGTACTAGCCAGAGCAATTAAGGAAGAGAAAAACAAAGAGCATCCATATTAGACAACAGGAAGTCAACTCATCCCTGTTTGCAGATAAACTATCTTATACATTGAAAAACAAAAGACTCACCAGGCATGGTGGCTCACACCTGTAATACCAGTACTTTAGGAGGACAAGGTGGGAGGATCACTTGAGGTCAGGAGTTTCAGACCATCCTGGCCAACATGGTGAAACCCCATCTCTACTAAAAATACAAAAAGTTGCCCAGCATTATAATGCATGCCTGTAATCCCAGCTAATCAGGTGGCTGAGGCAGGAGAATGGTTTGAACAGGGAAGAAGGAGGTTGCAGTGAGCTAAGGTAGTGCCACTGCACTCCAGCCTGAACAACAGAGTGAGAGTCTGTCTCAAAAAAGCAAACAAACAAGAGAGAAACAAAAAACTCCACAAAAAACTCTTAGAACTAATAAATGAATTCAGTACAGTTGCAGAATACAAAATCAACATACAAAAATCAGCAGCATTTCTATACACCAAAAACAAACTAGTGGAAAAAGAAACCAATAAAGCAATCCCATTTACAATAGCTACAAAAAATATATCTGGGAATAAATTTATCCCAGAAAGTGAAAAATCTCTACAATAAGAACTGTAAAACACTGATGAAGAAAATTGAAGAGGATACAAAAAATTGAAAGACATCCATGTTAATGAATTAAAAGAATTAATATTGTGAACATGACCATACCACCGAAAGCAATCTACAGAGTCAATGCAATTCCTATCAAAATACCAAAGGCATTCTTCATTGAAATAGAAAAAAAACAATCCTAAAAATTGTACGGACCCCTCCCAAATAGTCAAAGCGATCCTGAGCAAAAAGGACAAAGCTGGACATATCACACTACCAGACCTCAAAATATATTAAAAAGACCAAAACAGCATGGCACTGGCATAAAAACAGACACACAAACCAGTGGAACAGAATAGGAAATCCAGAAATAAACCCACGAATTTACAGCAGACTGATTTTCAATAAAGGTGACAAGAACATTCACTGGGGATGGGACAGACTTTTCAATAAACAGTGCCAGGAAAACTGGATATCCGTATGCAGAAAAATGAAAACTTCACCCGTATCTCTCACCATATATAAAAATCAACTCAAAATTGGTTAAAGACTTAAATGTAAGACCCAAAACTATAAAACTACTAGAAGAAAACATATAAGAAATGCTTCAGGACATTGGTCCGGGCAAAGATTTTATAAAGAAAACCTCAAAAGCACAGGCAACCAAAGCAAAAGTAGACAAATGGAATTGTATCAAACAAAAAAGTTTCTGCAGAGCAAAGGAAACAATCAACAGAGTGATGAGATTACCTGCAGAATGGGAGAAAATATTTGCAAGCTATTCATCTGACGAAGGGTTAATAGCCAAAATATACAAGGAAATCAAACAGTTCAACAGCAAAAAACAAACAAAAATCCTCCAATTAAAAAAATGGGCAAATGAGTTGAACAGATATCTCTCAAAAGAAGGCAGACAAAAACCAACAAGTATACTTTTTAAAATGTTCAGCATCACTAATCATCAGGGATATGAAAATCAAAACGACAATGAAACATCATTGCACCACAGTTATAGTGGTCATTACAAAAAAAAAAAAAGTAGCAAATGCTGGCAAGGAGGTAGAGAAAAGGGAACTCTTTCTGCAGGTGGGAATGTAAATTAGTACAGCCATTATGGAAAACAGTATCAAGGTTCCTCAGAAAAACTAAAAACAGAACTACCACATGATCCAGCAATCCTGCTACTAGGTATATATCCAAAGGAAAGGAAATCACTAGGTCAAAGAGTTGCATGCCCATGTTTGTTGGAGCACTCTTCATAACAGGCAAGATGTGAAATCAACCTAAGTATCGATCAGCAAGTGAATGGATAAAGACAAGGTAGCATATATATACATAATGTAATACTATTTAGCCATTTAAAAAATGAAATTCTGGGAGAGAGAGATCCAAGATGGCTGATCACTAGCAGCTCGGGATTGCAGCTCCCACTGAAAGAGCAGAGAACGAGAGGACGCCACACTTTCAGATCAATTTTTGTTGCTCACACACCAGGAGATTGCCAGCGGAGGAGCCCCACGTGTCGCCAGCGTGACTCTTGAGGCCGGTGAGGCGGTTTTGCCGCTGCCTTGGTGCGGCAGTTCTTGGTGCAGTCAGAAAAGCACCATCAATCTTAAAGCCGCTGTTTTGACCGGCACAGTGAGTTGCTCAGATTCTAGCGCCGGGAATCAACAAGTTGGACGTCCATTCAGAAACCCAACTATAAAGACGGTAATTATGAAGACCACAGATGGATAAATCTATAACGAAGGGAAGAAAACAGCCTAAAAAGGCTGAGAATACCCAAACTCAGAACGCCTCTCCCTCTACAGGGGATCACAGTTCCTCATCAGCAACGGAACAAGGCCTGATGGAGAAAGACTGTGTTCCATTAGCAGAAGCTGGCTTTAAAAAGTGGATGATAAGAAACTTCTGGGAATTAAAAGAACTTGTTCTAACCCAATGCAAAGAAACCAAGAACTTTGAAAAAAGGCTTGAAGAAATGTTAACAATAACACACAATTTAGAGAGGAATATAAGTGAATTAATGGAGCTGAAAAATACAACACGAGAATTTCGCGAACTATGCACAAGTCTTAACAGCCGAATTGATCAAGTAGAAGAAAAGATATCAGATCGAAGACCAACTTCATGAAATAAAACAAAAAGACAAGATTAGAGAAAAAAGGATAAAAAAGAACGAGCAAAGTTTCCAAGAAATATGGGACTATGTGAAAAGACCTAATCTACGTTTGATAGGTGTACCTGAATGTGACGAAGAGAATCAATCCAAGCTGGAAAATACGCTTCAGGATATTATTCAGGAAAACTTTCCCAACCTAGCAAGGCAGGACAATATTCAACTCCTGGAAATACAGAGAATACCACAAAAATATTCCTCAAGAAGACCAACCTCAAGGCACATAATCGCCAGATTCACCAGGGTTGAAATGAAAGAGAAAATACTGTGGGCAGCCAGAGAGAAAGGTCAGGTCACCCATAAAGGGAGGCCCATCAGACTCACAGCAGATCTCTCAGTAGAAACCCTACAAGCCAGAAGAGAGTGGGGGCCAATATTCAACATCCTTAAAGAATAAAACTTTCAACCCAGAATTTTACATCCAGCCAAACTAAGCTTCATAAGCGAAGGAAAAATAAAATCTTTTGTGAACAAGCAAGCACTCAGAGATTTCATCACCACCAGGCCTGCTTTACAAGAGCTTCTGAAAGAACCACTACAAATAGAAAGGAACAACCAGTATCAGCCTTTCTAAAAAATACCAAAAAAATAAAGAACATCAACATAATTAAGAAATTGCATCAACTAATGGGCAAAACAGCCAGCTAACATTAAATGACAGTATCAAACACACATATATTGTTATTAATTCTAAATTTAAATCGACTAAATCCCCCAATCCAAAGACACAGACAGGCAAAAAAAACCAAGACCCATTGGTATGCTACATCCAGATCCATCACACATGCAAGGATACATAAAGACTCAAAACAAAGGGATGGTGAAAAATTTACCAACCAAATGGAGAGCTAAAATAAATAAATAGAAAGCAGGAGCTGCAATTTTTGCTGATAAAATAGATTTCAAAGCAACAAAGATCAAAAGAAGCAAAGAAAGATATTACATAAAGATAAAAGGATCAATGTAACAAGAAGAGCTAAAGATCCTAAACATATATGCACCCAATACAGAAATACCCAGATATATAAGACTTACAAAGAGACTTGGACCCTTACACAATAATAGCGGGAGACTTTAACATCAATATTAGATAGATCAATGAGACAGAATGTTAACATCAATATCCAGGACTTGAACTCAGATCTGGAACAAGTAGACTTAATTAACATTCATAGAACTCTCCACTTTAAATACACAAAATATACACTCTTATTAGTACTACATCACACGTATTTACAGGTTTAAATGAAATATTGGTTGGCTGCTTGTTAATTATTTTCTTCCCTCATTTTTTTTTTTTAATGTCTCTATTATTAAACACAATTACAGGCATACCCAGTTTTAGACTGCATTCTAGCCCGGGCAATAAAGCAACACCCCTGTTCTCTCTCCCTCTTCCTCTTCCTCTTTCTTCCTTCCCTTTTTTTTTT
The DNA here is from genome assembly GCF_009761245.1 of Sapajus apella. Taxonomy (NCBI): domain Eukaryota; kingdom Metazoa; phylum Chordata; class Mammalia; order Primates; family Cebidae; genus Sapajus; species Sapajus apella. The sequence goes on along the minus strand of NW_022436953.1, from coordinate 7,093,854 downwards.
TTTTTTTTTTTTTTTTTTATTTTTTTTTTTTCCTTTTCAAAAAAAAAAAAAAAAAAAATGAAATTCTGTCATTCATGACAATATGAATGAGCTCAGAGGACATTATGTTATTAAAATAAGCCAGGTACAGAAAGATAAATAACAAATGTTCTCATTCATATGTGGAAGCAAAGCAAAAGTTGTTCTCATAGAAATAGAGAATAGAATAGTAACCAGAGAGGCAGGGAAAAGGGAGGGGAAGAGGGATGACTAAGGGTTGGTTAACAGATTCAGAAGCATAGCTAGATAGGAGGGATAAGTGCTAGTGTTCTATAGCACATAGGGTGACTATAACAATGATTTTTTTTTCTTTTTCTTTTTCTTTTTTTTGAAACAAGGTCTTGTGTCACCCAGGCTGGAGTGCAATGGTGCCATCATCTCTCACTGCAGCCCTGAACTCTTGAACTCAAGGGATCCTTCCACTTTGGCCTCCAGAGTAGCTGGGACTACAGGCATGTGCCAACATGCCTGGCAAATTTTTTTACTTTTTATAGAGATGGGGGTCTCACTACATTGCCCATGCTAGTCTCAAACCCCTAGCTTCAAGCGATCTTCATGTTGGGATTACAAGCTTGAGCCACCATGCCTGGCCCTGTATATTTTCAAATAGCTAAGAGAATGGATTTGAATATTCCCAACACAAAGAAATGATAAGTGTTTGAGTTGATACACGTGTTAATGACCCTGATTTGATTATAACACATTGAATACACGTATCTAAATATCACACTGTACCCCATAAAATGTACAATTATTATGTGACAATCAAAAATAATTAGGGCCGGGCGCGGTGGCTCAAGCCTGTAATCCCAGCACTTTGGGAGACAAAGGCGGGTGGATCACGAGGTCAAGAGATCGAGACCATCCTGGTCAACATGGTGAAACCCCGTCTCTACTAAAACTACAAAAAATTAGCTGGGCATGGTGGCGCGTGCCTGTAGTCCCAGCTACTCAGGAGGCTGAGGCAGGAGAATTGCCTGAACCCAGGAGGCGGAGGTTGCGGTGAGCCGAGATCGCGCCATTGCACTCCAGCCTGGGTAACAAGAGCGAAACTCCGTCTCAAAAAAAAAAAAAAAAAATTATAAAGGCCAAAAAATACTGTCAAATTATATACAGGCAAGACAACTATAAAATCCTCAGGGAAAAAAAACTGAAGGATTTTGCCCCCAAATTAATTCAAAAGCATCTTTAGGCTCCTGTTGTACTTCAAAGCAGCCAAAACTGACAACTGGAGAGAGTGCTTTAGGAGAGTTCCTACAAGAGACAGTCAGAGAATTCCAACCAGCGGATCGTGGCTGTGCATCAAGACACCGACTAGTAAATGCAAATTCGTATGTTTTGGTGAAAATATTTTTGTATGTATCATTTCATACTATTCCTCACATTAGTGTTTCACCTAACAAACCAATAAGGCTTCATTCTAATTGCATGAGACAAAGAGGACTTCTTTTTTCTTTTTTTGAGACGAAATTTTGCTCTTGTTGCCCAGGCTGGAGTACAATGGTGTGGTCTCGGCTTACTGCAACCTCCGCCTCCCAGGTTCAAGTGATTCTCATGCCTCAGCTTCCCAAGTAGCTGGGATTACAGGCATGCGCCACTACGCCTGGCTAATTTTTTTTATTATTATTAGTAGAGACAGGGTTTCTCCATGTTGGTCAGGCTGGTCTCGAACTCCCAACCTCAGATGATCCGCCTGCCTCGGCCTCTCAAAATGCTGGGATTACAGGCATGAGCCACCACCCCTGGAAAGAGGACTTCTAAGAACATAAAAATGAACACCCAGTTACACACCAAAATGTTGATGTTAATCATTTAAAAGTGAGTTCTGATTTTTTCCTTCATATGTTCTTGGATTTTCCTAAAAGTATGTATTACCTTTATAAAAATTTAAACAATAAACTGTTTTTAAAGCTACTATCTGGGCCATGAGCAGTGGCTCGTGCCTGTTATCCCAGCACACTGAGAGGCCAAAGCAGGAGGATCACTTGAGGCCAGGAGTTTGAGACCAGCCTGGGGTCTTTTTTTTTTTTTTTTTTTTTTTTTTTTTTGAGATGGGGTCTCACTCTGTTACCAGGCTGGAGTGTGCAGTGGTGCAATCTCGGCTCACTGCAACCTTCACTTCCTGGCCTCAAACTATTCTCTTACCTCAGCCTCCCAAGTAGCTGGGACCACAGATGCACACCACCACACCCAGCTAAATTTTTTATATTTTTGTAGAGACAGTGTTTTGCCGTGTTGCTCAGGCTGGTCTCAAACTCCTAGGCTCAAGTGATCAATCCACCTGCTTTGGCCTCCCAAAGTGCAGGGATTACAGGCTTGAACCCTTGTACCCAGCCCAAGCACACCTCTTAAATGTGTTTCGAACATGTTCCTTCCTCTCTTGGACCACATCTGTAGTTCAGGCTTCAGCATCTCTCCCCTAGACAACTTCACTCCTTTCATAAGTGTCTACCAACTTGTCCCTCTTAGCTCCATCCTCCACAGGACAGCCAGCGTGATCTTTCCAAAGAGCAAATTTAAAACTTCAACAGCTCCCACTGCCCAGAGACACCTAGGGTCTGCATGAACACTAGTTCATTCGTTATCCACTTTCACTTTCACGGCTGAGCTAAATGTTGCACCGGGTGGTGGTTTGTTCTTGGCAACAAGATGATCTTTTGTAAATGAGTGTCTCACTGATCTTGCAGAAGCGAAAGTTTACTATACCTTTATAAACAGCCTTGGCTAATGTACTAGCACGACTGCTAAAAGAGCAGGGACTGGAATTTTCATAGTAAACAATGCAGGATCTCCTGCCCTAGTTTCCCCAGCACCAGGGGCCTTCTACTTAGGATTCCCCAGGCCCACACTTTCTAACATCTCTCTTTCCTTTTCCAGCCCCCGCTGGTCAGTTACAGCTTCCTATGCTTCAGGTGTGTGTTTCCTGTGAAAAGAATAAGTGAGTGAGAAGTTCTTTTAAAGGATGTGAAGTGGGGAACCTCCTCTGTAAAGAATATATAAACACACACTTGAAGTTTCTTTTTTTTTTTTTTTTTTTTGAGACAGAGTCTTGCTTTCCTGCCCAGGCTGGAGAGTAATGGTGTGATCTTGACTCACTGCAACCTCCACCTCCCAGGCTCAAGAGATTCTCCTGCCTCAGCCTCCCAAGTAGCCAGGATTACAGGCGCATGCCAACACACCTGGCTAATTTTTGTATTTTTAGTAGAGACGGGGTTTCACCATGTTGGTCAGGCCGGTCTTGAACTCCCGACCTCAGGTGATCTACTTGCCTCGGCCTCCCAAACTACTGGGATTACAGGCGTGAGCCACTGTGCCTAGCCTGATGCTTCTTGAGTAGAGGACTGAGATAGAGCTAAGGTCACAGGGTGGCGAGGTGGTAGGGGTGGGGAGGCTGTCCAGAGAGAGCTCCAAGGCTGGCCTGAGGCACCTTGGGTTAAGCACACCTGGGTCAGTGGCCCCAGGCATGCATGATTCCTGCCCCACTCCTTATCCTATTTATGGAGTCCTTAGGGTCCCTGGGTTTTAAAGTCGCTGCCCCAAATTAATAGCCCAGGTAATAAGTGTCAGAGTCAAGGTTTGAACCCAAGATCTGCCTCTCAAGCTCACTCCCTTGCCACAGTGCCTGGTGCTACTCCCTCTGTTCCCCACCAGCCCTGCCCTCTCTGGGGAGGTGGGGGTCTGAACAGGAGGACTTCCCTAGACAAACTTTTGGGTCTGAGGGGCCAGACCCTGAAGACTCAGGAGTCTGGAGTGAAGAGAAGCCCAGGGGCAGATGGTCCAGGCTGGGGCAGGAGGGGTCAGAGAGCAGAGGCCTCATGGAGAGTCCTCACCCTGTTTGACAAGGAAGAGGAGCCTGGGCACAGAAAGGGATAGTAACCAGCCCAGGGACATAGTCCATGGCAGGTAAGAAATGCTCCCTGACTCAATTCATCCAGGGGATCTCCTGGGAGAGGTGCAAAAAGAAAAAGAAAAAAAAACTGAGTCTCTGGAACAGATCGGGGAGACCAAGGCCAAAATCACACTGACAGCAGAGGGGTCAGGGCCAGACCCCTCTGGCCACCTCTCCCTCTCCTCTCACCATCCCTTCCTCCTCTCCCACAGCCCTCCCCTGGCCTCCCTGACCCAGGCCTCACACTAAGCTGCCCCAGAGGCCTTGGGGGATTCCCAAGCAGCAGCCCACTCCAGCCAGATTCATCGGCGCCCCTGTGCTCCCCCCCCCACCCTCACCAGTTCCTAGGCTAGAGGTGCCCTGGCCCCACAGTATAGAGGTCTGAGAACCAGGGGACCAGGGGCCCTGGGTTCTAGACCTCCAACTGCTTCAACTTGCTCTGTGAGTCTGGGTAGGTTCCTGGTCCTCTCTGAGCCTGTTTCTTCTCTGTGAACTGACAGAGTTGGACATGGCCCTAGACACTCTCCATCCCTGAGGCACTAGGCATGGCTTGTGGCTGTCTGTGAATCTGGCAGGGCCCGAGATATCCCAGGGCTAGCCTCTGTGCCACAGGCACCTTGGTGACCCTTTGAGAGGCCACTCAGGCCACACCCTGGGGCAAAGCCCACTGGGGCCTCCTCAAAGCCCCCAGTGCCTCCCAGTGAAAAACAATGAATTTCATTCCAAATAAGGGAACTACAGCAAAGTTGTCTGCCACGGCCCAGTTCCGGCTGGTTTATGTTAGCTGGACAAGACTAAACAGACCTTCACATTCGCAGTAGTGAGCACTAGAAATGAAAATGTGCCTGCTTGTCTCTGGAGCACTGGGGCAAGGGAGAGGTCGGTGCTCCCCTGAGGCCTCCTGAGAGGTTCAGCAGACCTGAGGGCTGCTGGGGAGGGCGCAGGGAAGCGAGCGAGGCTTCAGCAAGCTACAAAGCAGGGTGGGCACCGGGTGATGGCGGCCACAGTGACCTGGGGAGGGTGCATAGGTGGAGAGGAGCAGGGGGTCCTTTATGTTGCAGAGGTGGGAATGTGACAGAGAACCAGACAATGGAAAGGTAGAGGGAGAGAGAAAGAGACGCAGAGAAGGAGTGAGGCAGCCAGCGATGAGAAGACCCTAGAAGCCCCCACCACCTGCCTTGACTGGGAGGCCAGGAAGGAGGGAAGAGGGGAGAGAAGGGACCCAGCCACTTCCTGGACAACATAGCACCTGGTTCCCAGCCCCGCTCCTGCCTCCCTCTGTGTAGACACAACTAGCCTGTGATAAGAATTTAATTATTTACAAAACAGAGTCTGACCAGAAGCAAGACTGCCCTCCGGCTTTCCCACACAAGCCTCCCTCCACACAGAGCTACCCTCGAGCCCAGCCCAACCCTGCGGGCGTTGGGGGGACTACCAAGCACCACAGCTCCCATCCTATCTCTGCTTGTTTGTTTGGTAGAGATGATGTTTCCCCATGTCACCCAGGTAGGTCTTGAACTCTTCGGCTCAAGCAATCCGCCAGCCGCAGCCTCCTACAGTGCTGGGATTGCAGGCATGAGCCACCTCACCCAGCCACAGTTCCCATACTAGAAACGACTAAACTAACACGGAGGAACAGGGAAGTGCCCAGCACAAGGTCACCCATCTGTGGCTGGCAGAGCCAGGACCAGTGATCCCTACAGCGTCTGAGTCCTGCGAGTTGGCCCCACAGCCTCAGGCCACACTGTCACTGGTCAGCCTTGCCTCACGGCCACACACAGGTGGCTCCATCTCCTCCCTCAGCCCCTTGCCCACTCCCAAGAGAAAGCCTCTGTCTGTCCATCCAAACTTCTCCACCATTCTTCAAAGCAAACCCCTCCTCCTGGAAGTTCTCCCTGATTCCATTCAGCCTAACTGACCACTCTCTCCTCTTACCTCTGACCTCCCTTTGCCCCGGTGATCAGCAGCACAAGTTCTATGAGGGCAGAACTACGTCTGTCCCCAGAGCTTGGCACAAGGCCTGACACCTAAAGAGCACCCAAAGAACATCTGTGCCATCCATGAATAAATGAATGGATGAATGAATGAATGAAGCAATGGTTCCATCTTGCTCTTGTCTGAGCCCCAGAGCCTGGTATTCAGAAAATGTCATTTCAACAGAGAACTAACTGGATGTGGCTGTGGCAGCCCTGAAGAGCCCATCCAAGAAAAGTTTGAATTCCCCAGAATCAGTCCATTCTTGCCTTCATTTCAAAACATAGTTGAGTGCCTACTGTGTGTGATAGGCACTGTTGGTGGTGATACGGCAGAAAGCAAAAGAGACAGTAAACGAAACAGACAAGCAAACGGGCCTGGCAGCTGGTGTGATCAGTGCAAGGATGGTGGAGCCCAGGGCAGCCAGAGGGGGACAGCAGCAGCCATCTAACCCAGCTGGTGGTCGAGGAAGGCTTCCTAGAGTAGGCGAAGCTAAGCCAAGATCTGAAGGATGAGCCCAACAATGGCAACCACAGCTAATATTTATTATGCTTTTATTACTAGTCAAGCATTACCTCAAATAAGGAATTAGGGCATGGAGAAGTTAAGCTGCGAGGCCCAGGGAGCAGAGACAAAGTCCAATTCCAGAGCCTATGCCCCAGCCACAGCGCATTCTATCCTGCCTGCCTTTCCTCTTCCCTCCTTGCACCCCAGGTTCCCCCAGATGCTGCTGGGGAATTCCAGAGGCCTCTGGGCTGCACCAGCATCAGCATGTGGGCTGGGTTTCCATAGCCCAGTGGGACCCCCAGGCCTCTCAGCCTCTCAGGTTCCATGGCCAGGCCGAGAGAGGGGGACCTGGGGGTCCCTGCAGACCCAGAAAGAGCTACCCCTGTGTCTCCGGGACAGACTTGCTGCTGGAGAAAACTCCCCCTCTTCTCAAGTGCCTGAGTGTCCTGGGCTGCAGGGAAAGGACTCTGTCCCAAAGGAGATGTTCTTTCAGAACACAGAAGAGAGTGCCCTCGAGCTGGAAAGCATCTCCCCCACACACTCCTGTCTTGTCACCTGTTTTGGTAAAATAAAGGAGGACCTCTGAGAGGGGAGTCCACCTGCAGCAGGGTGGATGGGGCTAAGAGGCTGAGTCAGGAGCCCCCCATTCAAAGCCCACTGGAAACGGTGTGACCACGGCAGTGGGCATGGGAAACAGTGTGGCGGGGGAGGTGGGCTGGAAACATCCAGGAAATAAGGCCAAGACCACCTGCCTCAGAAACTTCTAGGGGGTCTTGAGCAACACCCAGAGGGAAGAGGGTTCCCCAGAGCTCAAAGCCAAGGACAAATGGAATGGAAATTATTTTCCCAGCAACTTTGGCTCTCCAAGAGAAGGATCTACCTTGAGGGTAGGAAGAGAGAGAAACAGAGGAGGGACATAGGCAACAGCCCTATATAGACATAGATGTTTCTCAGGCAGGGGTCAGCCCAGCCAGGGGTAAAGGACAGCCCCTCTGCATCCCAGCCACTCAGCAGAGCACAAGGGAGCCAGCCGGGCCCCTTCCGATCCCGGCCTGCCACATGTCTTCACCCACTGCCTGGCTTAGGTAAGAGCTGGCCCACTAGGAGGGGGGCTGTTGGCCCAACCCAGCCCATCTCCCGCCCCACAGAGCCACACACCAAGCCCCAGGGACCCAGATTTAACATGTCCCACTCGATGTGTGTTCACTCTCCAGGGGCCACTCAGCACATGTTAAGATCCAATTGGCACTAATTGGACCAAGCTGGCAGTGCCCAGGGCAGCCTGAGTCCTGTCACCATGGATTTGACTCACCAAGCAATGGCCGTGGGTGTCTACGGAGCCCACCATTAGTGTCATTTTGGGAAGCTCAAGTGAGCACGGATGGTGCTTTGTGAGTCAACATCACTGTCTGGCCAAGGCTTGCAGGCAGAGACCCAGAGCTTGGAAGTGACTTATCCACAAAGACTCTTACATCCTGGCCAGGGTAGGAGCCTGGCCTCCCAGGAGGCAGTTCAGAGGTTGCTCTACTGGCCCCTTCATCTGCTGATGGCCCCAGGAAGTCTCCTCTAAAAGAGGAAGGAGGTTCTAGCTCTTTCCTTCCTCCCAGGGTACAAGACCTCCACCCTGATCATCCTACCCTGCCCAAAGAGGGAACCTCAACCCCACCCTAGAATACTGAGCTCCAAAATGGACTCTTGGCCACAAGACTCAAAAGCAATCACAAATCCTGGCCCCTGAGATGGAAACCTGCCCTCCAGGAATGTAACCCTTACCTCAACCTAGAACCCATACCCCCAAACAGGAGCCTCAAGATCAACCCAGAATCTTGCCTGCAGAAATAGCATTTTCACCCCAAAATACCACCCCATGCCTCAGGAATTGAGAACCTTAGCACCAGACAGAAAACTCCCACTTTCAGAATAAGTCCTGAATTTGGCTACCCCTTCCAAAGCCGATCTGGCCTCTTCTCATACAGAAATAAGCTGTACAGTGACATTTCGTTCAATGACAGACCACATATAAGACATTGATCCCATAAGATTATAAACTCCTATCACCCACTGAGGTCGCAGCCATGATAAGATCATCATGCAATGCATTGCATTATCCTTGTATGGTTAGATGCATAAATACTTACCCTTGCATCAACACTGCCTGCGGTATCCAGCATAGTAACACTATACAGGTTTGTAGCTGAGGAGCAATAGGCCACACCACACAGCCTAGGTGTGCAGGAGGCTACACCGTCCAGGTTTGTGTAAGTGCACTTGTGCTGACGAAATCGCCTAACAACACAGTTCTCAGAATGCGTCCCCGTTGTTAAGCCACACATAACTGTATGTGGTTTCTCTTTTTTTTGAGACGGTCTCGCTCTGTTGGCCAGGCTAGTGTGCAGTGGCACGATCTCAGCTCACTGCCACCTCCACCTCCTGGGTTCAAGCAATTCTCCTGCCTCAGCCTCCCGAGTAGCTAGGATTACAGGTGCCCGCCACCACACCTGACTAATTTTTTGTATATTTAGTAAAGACAGGGTTTTGCCATGTTGGCCGGCCTGGTCTCAAACTCCTGACCTCAGGTGATCCACCCGCCAAGGCCTCGTGCTAAGGAGGTGAAGCTAAGCCAAAGCCACCCAAAGTGCTGGGATTACAGGTATGAGCCACGGCGCCTGGCCCTGTATTTGGTTTCTTTAACACAGCCTCAACTTGGGGGATCAGATGAGGTAACCCAAGATCCCTCAAACAGCTTCCTTCACATCGTGCAGTGAAGGAGGCAGGACTCCCTCATGCACGCAGAGCCCTAGTTTCCCGACGGGCTGCCTTCTGAGGCAGAAACCTTCATTCTGGTCCCTCACAACCTATCCCAACCGCTGCCTCCATCCCCTGGGCCCACATCAGGGTCTGCATGTCTGGCTGGTCTCCTCAGCCCCACAGATCTGCAAACGCCTGCCTCAGAAAGGGAAAAGCCCTTCTGCCCTCTCAGGCACTGGCTAAGCCCTCTCAGCCTCAAAAGAGGGGGTTTCCTGTGTGGCACTTGTGGAGGGGTGGGTGATGAAGTCTGTCCACCCAGACAGAGCTGGCCCTCCACGGAGTCCAAGGTCTGCCTTTGTCCCTGGGAGCTGGAAGAGAGGTCAGGGCGCTCAGAGGCAGAAGAGGTCCTGGCTGTATCCTGAGGCTGACAGTGGAGAATGGATGTCACCCTAATGTGGATTCAGAGAGGCCCCAGGAAGAGGCCCAGGAAGAATCTGAACAAGATTTGGAAGATCAGACCTTCACAGTCCTGTGGCGATTCGGACTCAGTGTCTCCTCTGCAGAGTGTGCCGTGAATCCTGTCATGGGAGAGGAGGGGGGTTGTTTATGTGCTACTCAAATGTGAAGGACCTGGCCCTGTGAGAAGTCCCCAGGCCCAGGGCAGAGACAAGCAGGTGTTTCCTCCTCTCCTTTACCAGCTGCTGCCTGGTTCTCAGCCACTCTTCCGCATTCTGTTTTACTACAGGTCATCCATCCAGTCCCTCTTGCTTGTCCCACATTTGACAGTTTTATAATTTAATAAGTGCTGAGTCCCAGGGTGGGGGTCTGGGGCTTTGATCTCCACTCTGGGAAAGCCAGAGCAACCTTGGCCTGTCCCAGCTGATTTATGGCTTGTGTGTGTGGCCGGGAACTGGCACCCATGGGGAGGAGAGCCACCTGAGAAAGCCTGGCCATGGCCGGGCTGCAGGTCCCTGGCAGAGAAAAAGCCAGGTGTACATCACACCGCAGGTGCTGCCTCTGCCCTTCTGGTAGCTGCCTGTGACAGGCAGAGGACACATTACTGGGGTAGGAATAGAACCAGCAGCTCAGGGCCTGCCCAGCCCTGCTCACCTGTCTCTCTTCCTGGCTCCAAAACCTCACACCCATGGCAGGAGCACAGGTCCCAAGTGTTCACACCCTGACCTTCCACAGAGCTCCCAGGTGCACGCTGACCATTGCCACAGGGTCAGGATTCAGAGACAGCAGGAGCAGCTCCCCAGCAGCTCCCTCTCCTGGACCCTCCTGTGAAGCTTCAAGTCGACCTTCTAAAGTGTCTCCCGAGTCACTCTGCTTGCCTGGCCGACTCTGGCAGAAGTCACACCTCTCTCCTTGCACAGAGGACTGCCGTGGACTCCTGCCTGGCCCCTCTCCTCCCCTCCCCATCTCTTGCCCCAAGAGCCTGCTAGGACATCTAAGTGATCCTGTCACTCTTCTGCTTAAAGCCCTTCAGTGGTTCCCCCCAGGCATCACACTCCAAGCAGACCAGCATCTGCATCACATTTGGTACTAGCATTTGTCCCCCTCAGCCGTCCCTCAGGAGTCAGCTTCCAGCAGCTCCTGAGAGCATCGTCCTACAAGGTCAGAGCCTAAGGATTTTCTTACTGCCCAGTCCAATCCAGCTGTATGACCTTGGGCAGGTCACTTTCCCACTCTGGGGCCAAGGGGACCTGAGATGAGAAAGCAGGTAGGGCAAAACAATCTCTATGATACATGTGGGTTCTGATGTTTGAATCAGTGGCCACCCGCCCTTCCACCAGGCGCCAAGCACAGGCTGCCAGACCTTCTCCCCTCGGGAAGAATGTGTTTAAAGGAACATTAGCTGGAAAAGCAGGGCAACAAAAGGAAAAGAAAGCAGAAGTGGCCTGGGCACAGTGGCTTACTCCTATAATCCCAGTACTTTGGGAGGCTGAGGCTGGCAGATCACTTGAGGTCAGGAGTTCGAGACCAGCCTGGCCAACATGGTGAAACCCTGTCTCTACTAAAAATACAAAAATTAGCTGGTTGTGGTGGTGCACATCTGCAGTCCCAGCTACTCAGGAGGCTGAGGCATGAGAATTACTTGAACCCGGGAGGTGGAAGTTGCAGTGAGCCAAGACTGCACCACTGCACTCCAGACTGAGCGACAGAGTGAGACTCCATCTCCAGTAAGAACAAAGAAAGCAGATGTGGAGGAGGAGGAGGAAGAAGGGCAGACCCTACTGCCAATATAGACCGATTGAATTGGACAAGGCGGGACCATGAATAAGTCAGGGCAGAGACCATGCCTAGTACTCACCTCTCAATTCTCCATACCCAGCACCATGCCTGGCTCAGAGCAAGCACCAACAAATGAAATGAATCAGCTGGAATATCCTTGCAGCCTCATTCTAACCTGATCAGGGAAGAATGCTTCCTCCCCTCCCTCTCAGGGGCACCTGGACATTCATACTTGAACGCACATACTCTACACTGCCCCATGCCCTGGGGAACATCAGCCTCTCAGCAGACACCAGGCAGGGGCTGAGGCAAGCCAAGTGGGAAGGAGGAAGGTGAAATCTAGGAGCATGTGGACCTGCCATCATCTTAATCCTAGCAACCTCCCTGTCAACGTTCTTCCTTTTCCATCCTCACCCCAACTGCCAGAGCAACCAGGATAGCATTCTAGGGCAACAAGGCTAAAGAAATCCATCCAGGTAAGCCGGCAGATATACTTCCCTTCCCTCTCCCTGCATCCCAAGAAGGGTCCTCTCTCCTCCCCCTGCCCTGTCCCCACATAGACAGTCTTTGTGACCAGCAATATACTTCCATGGACAGAATGAGTGAGAGGGGGGTGGGACACCTCTGAGAGGCAAGGAAGCAGCTACTTAATGATTTTCTGCTGAAAGTTCCTTGGCCAGGAGGGCGGGGGCGGCTCTGGCCAGGGCTCAGCCCTGCCGTACCTAGCAGCAGCTCTGAGCCAGTCCTGCGCTCCTTCTCCTAAGAACACCCTGAATTCACGTGGCCTCCGTACCCAGCTCAACTGGGGTAGTACTGCCCCCTCGAGGATGCTTTTTAAGATACAAAAGAGCTGTCTGGACATGGTGGCTCCTGCCTGTAAACCCAACTCTTTGGGAGGCTAAGGTGGGAGGATCACTTGAGGCCAGGAGTTTGAGACCAGCCTGGGCAACACAGTGTGATCCTGTCTATTCAAAAATTTAAAAAACTAGCCAGGGCCAAGAATGATGGCTCATGCCTGTAATCCCAACACTTTGGGTGGCCGAGGCAGGCAGATCACCTGAGGTCAGGAGTTCAAGACCAGCCTGGGCAACATGGCAAAACCCCATTACTATGAAAAAATACAAAAATTAGCCAGGCAAGGTGGTGGGCACCTGTAATCCCAGCTATTCAGGAGGCTGAGGCAGGAGAATTGCTTGAACCCAGACACAGAGGTCTCTGTTTGCTGAGATGGCACCAGTACACTCCAACCTGGGCAACAGAGCAACAACAAAGACAACAAGACTCCATCTCAAAAAAAAAAAAAAAATAGCTTGGCCTGGTGGTTTGTGCCTGTAGACCCAGCTACTCAGGAGGCTGAGGTGGGAGGATCACCTAAGCCCAGGCGGTTGAGGCTGCAGTGAGCTAAGGTCACACCACTGCACTCCAGAGCCTGGGCAACGAAGCAAGAAGTCTCTCTCTCTTAATAAAAGAAAGAAAAAAAGAAAAAAATACAAGAGAGCTATTATTTTTAATGGCACATTGGCATTTGGTGCGCCCAGTGGCATTTAATCGGCAGGGACCAAGGATGAGAAATGAATAGTTCACACCTAACATGCTAGCAGCTTCCCCTCTGGGAACTAAAGCCAATCCTCCTCATTTTCAGGTCACTTCCCTAGAGAAACCTTCCCTGACCCCCAAAGCCAGGTCAAGTTCCCCCCTTACAGCTCCCTAGTTTCTCCTTCAAAGCCTTTACCCAAAGGTAATTGTTTGAGTAAGAAATTAAAGTGGCAGTGAAGCAGAACAGTTAAAGGTAGCGGGGCCTCTAGCCTCCAGGAGATGGAAAGTAACAAGCCACCCCTTGTGGAGCGTTATCCCCCTGCCCCTTAAGTGTGGGCTGCACACAGTGACTTCCTTCCAAAGAATGCAATGGAAAGGGAGGAAACTGTAACTTTAACTGCACAATGGAGAGACCTGCACTCCCTCAGCCAAGCGCTCAAGGTCGACATCAACAGCAATGAGTCATGTTGACAGCATGTGCCGTTGATATGATGCGAAATGGCACTTTACCTCTATGGTTTTTCGCTCCAAAACCTAAAACCACAATCTAATCATGAGAAGGACACCACAAAAATCCCAACAGAGGGACAGTCTACAAATACGTAACCAGTCATCCTCAAAACTGTCAAGGTCATCAAAAGCAAGAAAAGTATGAGAAATTGTCACGACCAAGAGGAGCCTAAGAAAACATGACAACAGGCCGGGCGCGGTGGATCACGCCTGTAATCCCAGCACTTTGGGAGGCCAAGGTGGGTGGATCACAAGGTCAGGAGTTCGAGACCAGCCTGACCAACATGGTGAAACCCCGTCTCTACTAAAAATACAAAAATCAGCCGGGTGTGGTGGTATGCACCTGTAATCCCAGCTACTCAGGAGGCTGAGGCAGAAGAATCACTTGGACCCAGGAGGCAGAGGTTGCAGTGGGCCAAGATCACGCCATTGCACTCCAGCCTGGGTGACAGAGTGAGACTCCGTCTCAAAAAAAAGAAAACATGAAAATGAAATATATCATGTGGCCATTAAAACTACAATGTGGCACTCTAGATGGGGATCCTAATCCAGAAAAAGATCATTAGGAAAAATGGGGAAAATCTGAATAAAGTGTGGACGTTAATTAATAACAATATATCACCACTGTCATAAGTCTTCCATACTAATGGAAGATGTTAGTAACAGGGAAAGTGGGCTGGGCACGGTGGCTCACGCCTGTAATCCTAGCACTTTGGGAGGCCAAGGTGGGTGGATCACCTGAGGTCAGGAGTTCAAGACCAGCCTGGCCATCACAGTGAAACCCCATCTTTAAAAAAAAAAAAAAAAAACAGGGAAAGTGAACGTGGCATATATAGAAACTCTGTGTCTTATTTTTGCAGTTATTCTGTAAATCTAATAGAATTCTAAAATTAAAAGATTATTACAAAAAAAAAAAAAAGAGTGGTACCTCCAAAGTCAGAGATTTTGATTAGAATCCCATCCAACTCCACCTCATACCAGCCATGTGATTTGGGGTAAGTTACTTAACATCTCTAAGCCTCAGTTTATCCATCTGTAAGTGGGTTAATAATTGTACCCACTTCACATGGTTGTTGTAAGATGAAATGAGACAAAAGGTGTCAAGAGCACAGCACAGGGCTGGGCACAGTGGCTCACACCTGCAATCCCAGGACTTTGGGAGGTCAAGGAGGCAGATCACTTAAGCCCAGGAATTTGAGACCAGCCTGGGCAACATGGCAAAACACCATCTCTACTAAAAATACAAAAAACTAGTCAGGGCCGGGCACAGTGGCTCACACCTGTGATCCCGGCACTTTGGGAGACCAAGGTAGGGGGATCACCTAAGGTCAGGAGTACAAGACCAGCCTGGCCAACATGATGAAACCCCATCTCTACTAAAAATACAAAAAAATTTAACCAGGTGTTGCAGTGGGCACCTGTAATCCCTGCTACTCAGGAGGCTGAGGCAGGAGAGTCGCTTGATTGCGGTGAACCGAGATGGCGCCACTGCACTCCAGTCTGGACAACAGAGCGAAACTCCATCTCCAAAAAAATACATAAATATAAAAAATAAAATACTAGTTGGGCATGATGGTACATACCTCTAGTCTCAGCTACTCAGGAGGCTGAGAAGGGAGGATCCATTGAGCCAAGGGGGTGAGGCTGCAGTGGGCCATGATCTCACCACTGCACTCCACACTCCAGCCTGAGCAGCAGCAGAAGACCCTATCTCAAAAAAAAAAAAAAAAAGAAAAGAAAAGGGAGGGGAATAGGGGAATGGGCTCTAGCACATAAATGTTAGCAATTGTCATCTCCAGATTCATTTCTGTGCATTTGTCATTTTTGTTTCCATCTGTCTTCCCCCTAAAGGCTATTCTGGAAGCAGGAAGTGGTGAGCCCTCACCTATTACGTTTCCCACCATATCCGCATGCCCAGGAGGGTGTCTGGCCCATGGCTGCTGGCCCTCAGCTGATGCTTAGTACAAGTCTGTTAAACAATGAAATGAGCTCTCCCGCCCACCTCCTACCCTCCCCTATCAGTGCATCCCACCTCATCCTCGGAGAACCTCAGTTCCCTAGCCCAGCGCCAGAGCCCTTCCTCCCCTTGGAACTATCACTAGAGCAAACAAAAAGCCAAGGCCTCCCACCTGCCTTCCAGTGACTCCTGCCTATTCCCTCCTCCTCCTCTATTAGCCCTTTTTCTCTGAGCTCTGCCCTCTTACCCTCCACAAGCGTCAACACCTGCTCATTTCCCAAAGCCATGCAGGGAATGACTCCTGATAAGCATCTTTTAATAAACCCTGGAGCTGGATCTGTCATCCAGAAGCTATAGTCTCCCTCCTCCCACCACCCTCCACCCCCTCCCACTTCCTGGGCTGGCCTATTAGCGCCTCTGGTCTGGCCAGGTGGGACCCACAGGCTCCACAGGGCCTTTGGACTCTGGCTTGCTAGAAATGGCCAAAAGGTGGCCCAGGCTATTCCGGAAGCTGGCCCTCCTCATGGGCCTGCCTGTCTCAGCAGCCAGGGCCAGCTCTGCCTGTGCCATCCAGCCTGATGCTGGCCAGTTCACTTCCCTCCATCCCTGAGGCAGGTTTCCCAGTCGTTACCAAGGAGATCACTTGCATCCTGCCCAGGGTTGCCAAAGCAACCGGCTCAGCATGAAGCAGCCCCTCAGCTCTAGCCCTTGGGTGTGCAGGTCCAGGAATGAGACAGGCATAGACTAACAGGAAACAGGAGGCTCTGGCATGCCCTGGGCAGTGCCTAGCTCCCACCCTCCTTCCTACCCTCACTCTTCCTCCTCGTTACTGCTTTTGCCCATCCTGCCTCCATCTTGGGCTCTGCGATTTAGAACCAATGCCTGCACCTCACCATGCACACCTTGGAAATGAGAACATGCCATCTGCTATGGACTGAGTTTTACACCCCCCCTAATATTCATATATTGAAACCCTAATGCCCAATATGACTATATTTGGAGATAGGGCTTTTAGGAGGTAATTAAGGCTAAATGCGGTCAGAGGGGTAAGGTCCTGATCTGTTAGGATTAGTGGCTTTATATAAGAGGAAGAGAGAAAGATGGCTCTCGCTCTGTACACACACACCAACGACAAGCTATGTGAGGTCACAGCAAGAAGGAGCCACCTGAAAGCCAGGAAGAGGCCCCTCCCTAGAACCTGATCATATAGGCACCCTGATCTCAGACTTCCAGCCGCCAGGACTCTGAGAAAATGCATTTCCATTTATTTAAGCCATCCAGTCTGTATTATTTTGTTATGGCAGAACAAGCAGACTAAGACACCATCCCAGAGGGCCCAGGAAAAAAGTACTAATATGGAGAAATTCTCCCCCAAGATCACTTTCCTCCCTGATCAGCTTTTGGTCCTGGGCAGAAATCCCAGCCCTGCCCTTTCCCAGCTCAGCATTTCTGGGTTAGCATTCTTCCCATCCATTAGGCTCAGCTTGTTCATGTATAAAATGGGAATAAGAGTCTGGCACAATGGTATGCACCTGCAGTCCCAGCTACTCAGGAGGCTGAAGCAGGAGGATCACTTGAGCCCAGGAGTTCGAATCTAGCCTGAGTAACATAGACTCTGTCTCTATAATAAATAAATAATGGGCCGGGCACGGTGGCTCAAGCCTGTAATCCCAGCACTTTGGGAGGTCGAGATGGGTAGATCGCGTGAGGTCAGGAGTTTGAGACCAGCCTGGCCAACATGGTGAAACACTGTCTCTACTAAAAATACAAAAATTAGCTAGGCATGGTGGCAGGCACCTGTAATCCCATCCTCTCGGGAGGCTGGGGCAGGAGAATCCCTTGAACCCAGGAGGCGGAGGTTGCAGTGAGCCGAGATCACACCATTGCACTCCAGCCTGGGCAACAAGAGCGAAACTCCATCTCAAAAAAATTAATTAATTAATAATTAATAAAATGGAAATAATACCTACCTCTCTTTTATTGGGAGATTAAATGAATTTGTTTACATGAATACACTTCACATAATGTCAAGCATCAGAACTAGGACTTCTTAAAAATCCTTTCGAATTAGGTGGAGGAGGTGTGTCAAAAAAAAAAAATCCTTTCATTGCTGGGTTCTTGTTTTTTGTTTTTTCCACCTATGAGCAATGGTCCTGCTGCCCATAGATGTGGGTTGGAAATGCTTCCAGACTTGCCCGTGGGAACCCAGATGAGCAGGTCAGCTTGGCTGTCATGCCTAGCCCTTTCAGCTTGGCCTAGGACAGAAGCCTGATGGCCTCTGTGAATCTCTCAGCAGCTCAAGATGCCTCATTCCCTCCTCTCCCAGCCTGCCTTCCACCGCCATCGGCGCTGTTGAAATAAAATCACTACATACATCTTGCTCAAAAGCCGTCCATGGCTCCCAATGCCTACAGGATAAAATCTAACCTCTTCGTCCTAATATCATAGGCTCTCCAAGATATGACCCCAGCCCACCTTCAAAGATTGACCTGTTAAACTGCACACTGGGGACCCCACATCCAGGCAAGAGGGCTGCTCACCATCCCTGAACACACCCTGTGTTTCTCTGCCTCTGTGCCTTTGCTGCCAGCCCTTCTAGCTCCCCTCCAAATCTCCCCCATCCAACCCCGGGCTCTCCTCCTCTGAGAAACCTGGTCCCACCGCCTCCAAGCTTGCCAGAGTTTCACTCTGAGAAACACTGACCCCAAAGAACTGCAAGTTTCCTCCAAAGTGTCTGATGGATCTACTGTCTAAAACCTTGAAGAAGGCGTAAGGGGCAGAAGGCTGGGAATTCCAGACTAGCACAGCCCTCCTGATCCTCTGGTTGGCCAAGGGAGAAAGTGTTAAGCACCCCATGGTGTGCCCTTTCCCTACCCGGGGCTCTGTCCAGAGACTCACAAATTACTCCCCCATCTCTCTCCCGCAATGAAAGACAGAGCCCACTCAAGGCTGAATGATGCAGGGGCAGAATAACACAGTGATCACAGTCATAAACGCTGAAGTCAGAGAGCCCTGGCTTTGAATCCCAGCCCCATCAATTTCTAACTGTGTGGACTGGGATAAGCTACTTAACCTCTCTGAGCCTCTTTTACCCCATCTGTAAAACAGTGACAATGCTACCTCTTTCCGTAGGTTGCTGGGAGGGTATTAACAGAAATAATCCACAGAGTAACCACCCAGTACATGGTAGCTATTGTAAATATTACTATGATAATTAACATAACAGGGTTCAAAGGTAAAACTGAAACTGAAAACCAACAGGGCATGCAGGATTTGTGCTCCAGGTTCAACACAGGGCTGACGCAGCCAGTCACTCTGAGGAGGCCACCAGGCACCCCCCAGATCCGCCTGCTGCATTCCCCGGGGGTGGAGAGCCGGATGAGCTCACCTAATCTGCAAGCGTCATGACAACCAAGGAAGGAGCCCAGACAAGAGCTGAGGGAAGATCTGTGGGTTGACCAAAAAATGGAGACCTTGAATATCCCATTATGGCAACTGAAGGGGGGAGGGGTATGACGAAGATAGGACTTTGGGGGAATCACTCTGGCAGCATCAAAGGAAGAACCAGAGGCAGAGTACCCAATTAGGATGGCAGTTTGGCAATATCTGGGATGAGGACCCAGGTCAGGGAAGTAGCAGAGAGAATGCAAAGGCAGAAAAATGGCTAGGGGCTGAGCACAGTGGCCCTGGCACTTTGGGAGGCCAAGGCAGGAGGTGTGCCTGAGCTCAGGAGTTCCAGGCCATCCTGGGCAACATGGCAAGACGTCATCTCTACAAAAACCTACAAAAATAAGCCAGGTGTGCTGGCATGTGCCTGTGGTCTCAGCTACTCAGGAGACTGAGGCAGGAGGATCACTTAAGCCCAGGAGGTCAAGGCTGCAATAAGCCAAGCTCCCACCCCTGCACTCCAGCCGAGGTGGGGGGGGAAGGAGGGAGGGAGGGAAGGAGGGAGGGAAAAGGAAGGAAGGAGAAAGAAAGAGAGAAGGAAGGAAGGAAGGAAGGAAGGAAGGAGGGAGGGAGGGAGGGAGGGAAGGAAGGAAGGAGGGAAGGAAGGAAGGAGGGAAGGAAGGAGAAGAAAGAAAGAAAAAAGAAAAAGAAAGAAAGGAAGGAAGGGAGGGAAGAAGGGAGGGAGAAAGAAGGGGAGAAAGAGGGAGGGAGGGAAGGAAGGAGGGGGAGAAAGAAAAGAAAGAAAGGAATAAAGAAAGAAGGAAAAGGAAGGAAGATGGAAGAAAGAGAAGATGAACAAAGAAAGAGGAAGAAAGAAAAAAGAAAGAAGAAAGAGAAAAAAAGAAAGAGAAAAATAGCTAAGACCTTGTCCAAAAATGAGCCTTCCCCTGCCCCCATCCTCAACCCCAGAGAGTAGTGAGGAAATTCAGGGTCTACAGGTGAGTTCTCATGGCTCACTCTGGCCCACCACAAGAATCAAGACCCTTAGTCAATCTTGGAAGCTCCTCCTTCAGCCCCCAGGAGCCTCAGCCATCATAGAAAAGAGGCTGGAAACAACAGGTGTCTGGCTGGCATCACACTCAGCCAGAGCTGGAGGGGGACAGCCTCCCTACAGCCGCCACAACCAGTGACTTTGTGAAGTATCCAATTCAAGAAACACCCCCTTTTGAAAGATGAGAGGTGTACTCTTAGGTGTATACCCAGAAGAACTCAAAACAGGTGTTCAAAGACTTAGAGGCAGATATTCGTAGCAGCATTATTCATGAAAACCAAAAGGTAGAAACAACCTAAAGTCCACCAACTGATGGATAGATAAGCGAAATGTGGCATGTTCTTACAATGGAATGTTATTGAATCACAAAGGAAAAGAGGTGCATTCTACAACATGAATGAACCTTGAAAACAAACATTATGCTAAGTAAAAGAAGCTTGGCACAAGAGGACAAATACTGTATCCTTCCATGTATATGACATGTCTGAAATAGGTGAGTCCATAGAGACGAAGGGTAGGTTCGTGGTTGTCAGGGACTCAGGGAAAAGGGTAACAGAAGTCACTGCTTAATGAACATGGGGTTTCCTTTTGGGATGATGAAAATATCCCGGAAGTAGGTAGAGGCAGTAGTTGCACAATACTGTAAATGTACTAAATGCCACTGAATTATACACTTTAAAATGATAAATTTTAGGTTATGTAAATTTTACAATAAATTAAAAAAAAACAGGAAGTAGCCCACCCAATCTCTGTCTATGGGTGACCACTGGGGCTGAATAGCTCTACCCATGGACTTTCCTAGGATGCCTGTCCCTCAACACTTAGCACTGAGCAGGCAGGCACTCAGAAAGACCAGGAAAGGAGGAAAACCTTTATTCTCTGTATTTTTCTCCACGAAACATGAACCTCCTGCATACCCCACCCCAGTCACTCTGTGCCCCTCACCAGAAATATACACATAACTTCCATATACATATGCTTTATATTACATGTGATATACACATATACTGTCAAGCCCCTCCATACCTTTACTGTCTATGCCTTTCCCCCTTCTCCCATACCCTAGGACTCTGCTACATCCCTTGCCATCTCTCCAGTTCCTCCAGTTACCTCCATGTCCAGCTCAGATCCTCCCCTGATGCCCCTTCTCTGCCCACACATCTGGGTTTCGACAGTCCAACCAAGCAAACACTTGATTCCATTCACTCCCTTATCCTTGCCTTTCGAGTAGCTCTCCAGCCCGTAAAGGCCCAGAGATGTCTTACCCCTGAGCTGGGCACATGGGAGCTCCTTGGGCACTGACTGTTGGTTCTAAGCCCAGAGCTACACTAGGGACCTCTCCCCGAACACTCCCACACGGTTCATAATCTGGTGGGAATCGCCAGCAGCAGAGCGGGGTCAGTGTGTTCCCAAGAAGAAGACCAAAGTCTACCACCTGCGAGGCGATGGTGGAGTCTCAGGTCACGTCAGCCTGACAGCCGGACCAATCTTAGATCTCCAATCAGTCCCAGGGTCCCTATTATACCAGGTCCCTTCCAGCTGTTTTAATTAAAATGATGAGGAATCAAGAAATTGCAATTATGTAAAGTGAGAAGAAAATCAAGACAGTCACTCTACCCCTACTCCCAGCAAATTTCTGGATGAGCACTGATAAGAGATAAATTCTGGCTGAGTACAGATGTCATCCCAGCAGAACTCTGGGTTAGCAACACAGCCTATCAGGTCAACACCAACACAATTAGAATGGACTTCTGGCTGACCACTGATACATCAGAGAAGACTCGTAGGTCAATGCTGATACTTTAGAAGGGAATTGGAAATACACACTAAAGTATTACAGAATAAAGGTGATGGCTCTATTAGGGTAGAAAGATGGGAAGATGCCCCTAGAAGTCAAGCTGAGAAGGAGGATCAGTGGACCCTGGACAAAAGACAGAGGCAACAACTGGTGGCCTTCATGTGCACACTCTGTCCTTCATTTCAGGCTTAGTGGGAGCGGGAGCGGAATCCCCATGGCCGCCTACAGTAGGTGTGTGGTTGGGACCCCACTCCTGCCTTCTGCCAAAGACCTTAGCCACAGAGACCTCAGATTCCCACGATTCGAAATTTTAGATTAAAAAGGTACAATTACTGGGGTGCTCTCTGGGTTTCCATACAGTCAAGGATGGAGCAAGGCCTTCTTAGGAAGATAGTCTGCAAATATTAAGGGCCAAGTCAACTCACTGGACCCCAGCTAACCCCTGCCCCCTGAAGGACAGGGCCCAGTTTTGCCACTTTAATTTGGGCAAATCATTATTCTTTTCCCTCATTATTCTCACTTGCAGAGAAGGCTGAGCTGAATGAATAATATTCATCGATTCATTAGGAATCTGTTTCCAATGCTCAGAAATAGTCTTCATACTTGCTAACACTGATAGCTTATTTCTGATTACAAAAATAATACTTATTATCGAAACTTTAGAAAAGAGCAAAATATAAAAAAGAAAAAATTCCATATGATCCCATACCCAGAGGAAATTACTGTTAGCCCTTTGGAAACTTTACAAGCATTTTGGCTTGTTTTGTTTTTGTTAAAGTTTTTTGCATTCATATCACTTTTTAAACAAAATTGGGATCATATAGTCTTCACAACTTTGTATTCTGTCATTATACTGTGAGCATTTTCCCAAGTCATTAAATATTCTTCACAAATATAATTTTAATGACTGCATAGTACTCCACCAAGAGTATATGCCATGATTACTGAGCATTTAGGTCATCTACCTCGTACAAACAACACTACCATGAACATCCTAGACTAGTGCTGTAAGTATACATGCCTGCAACTCCACTTCTTTCGGATCAATTCCTCTAGGTAGAATTACAAAGTCGACAAATTGATTTTCTTTTTTTTTTTTTTTTTTTTTTGGAGACAGAGTCTCACTCTGTTGCCCAGGCTGGAGTGCAGTGGCACGATCTCGGCTCACTGCAACCTCCACCACCCATGTTCAAGGGATTCTCCTGCCTCTGCCTTCCAAGTAGCTGGGATCATAGGCACACACCACCATCCCTGGCTAATTTTTGTATTTTTAGTAGAGACAGAGTTTCACCATGTTGGCCAGGCTGGACTGGAACTCCTGACCTCAAGTGATCCACCTGCCTCAGCCTCCCAAGGTACTGGGATTACAGGCGTGAGCCACCACACCCAGCCAACAAATTGATATTTTTAAAGCATCTTGACATGTATCGCCATATTAATTTCCAGAAAGACACAACAAATCCATTGATTTTCCTGAGCCATGTGAGAGCTTAGGTTCTGAAAGAGCTGAAGTATTACAATGCAGGACAATGGTCCCGTCTCTCCTCCTCTTCCCTGGTCTTAAAAGTTAAAAAAGACAGAATTCAGCTCAAAAGATAGGGGTCTACAGCCTAGCACCCAGCACCGAGGTCTGGCTGGCTTTGGGAGCCTAAAGCGAGCCTTGGTTCTCCTCATCTGTAAAATGGGTATAGTGTGAATAGCTCTGCTCTGCGGACTACCCCAGGCAGTGTTCATGCTCACTGAAATCGTGTTTGTGAAAGTTCGATGCCTTGTGTTAAAGGGCCCTATTATTTTCCTTCTCATAACTTGAGGGGCTGAGGAAGTAGGGTGTTCTTTGTGAACGCCCAAGTGCTTCCCTTCCTGGCTTTCAGCCATCATGCCCAGGACAAGTGCCGCTGGTTCTGAGGGTGAAAGAAAAGCATCTTCTTGAGGGAATTTAGTAGGGTCTGAGGGCCCAGGAGGACTCAGCAGTGTCTTCCTAAGGTCAGAGGCAGCATAGGAAGCTCCAAGACAAGAACGGCGGGCTGGGAACTGGGAGACTGGGCCTAGGGCCACCCTGAAGGTGCTGAGTGGGGGGGCAGAGGTAGAAAGCAAAGACATTCCTGGTAAATAAATGTCCCTGTGTTTCAAGGCTCCCAGCCCCTCTTTTCTAGGGCTCTTGACTGGATATCTGGTCTTTGGGAAAACCAGAAATCAAACTAATTCAATGGATGCAAAAAGCCAACGACTGCAAGGATCCCAAGAACCAGCAGCTCGGACCCTTTTTTCCAGGCTGCTGTAAGCCCATCCTGAATTCTTAAAACCCTCCCATTGGAAATGCAACTAGTGCTCCCAGCCTGGTCTCCCCATCCCTAGGCCGATGGAAAGGAGACCGAGGTGGCTCCCTGGAGAAGCTCAGCCGGACGACCCGAGTTTCCCTCCTCACTCCCCACTCCCCTATCGACCCGGCAAACGTCCTTCCCCACCTCTTCAGGCTCGCCTAGCACCACGGCCTGGGGGACTCCAGTGACGTTCCCAGCGCCAGCAGACAGAACTGCGCAGACCCCGCGGGACGCCATCCTCCATCACCATCGCCGCCGGCTGCCCCCCAACCCCAGCCCTCTCCACCGCCAGAGGTGCAGCCCCGGCCTCCAGACACGCACAACAGGTGTCGTCTGCCCGTACTCCCCAACCACACCTCCCTGGCCCTCCACCTGCGCCCCAGTCCTCCGGCTGCGCCTGGCCGGCCAGGCAGCCTACCTTTGAGGTTCTGGGGGTGGCCCCGCGGCGCGCGGCTCGGGTTTCCTCGGGGCAGCGAGGGGATACTGGAGAAGTTGTTACCCATGGCATCCGGCCCCAGGGGGGTTGGCGCTCGCAGGTGGGGGCGAGGCCGGGCCGGAGCGGAGGTGCGGTGTGCGAGTGTGCGCGCGCCGGTGCGCGCCGCCGGGGGAGGGCCCTGCTGGGGCTGCGGCCGGGGGCGGGAAGGCCGCTCCTCTGCTTCCTCTTCGGGACTTCGCGGTCCTTGGCGGGTCCCGCCCGCTGTGGGTGCCGTGGCGCGAGCGGGCTACCTGCCTCCCATGCCCAGCGGCGGGAGCGGGGGCCACTGGCAGGCCCCTGGGCCGGGGCCAGGGGCGCCCGGAGCTCCCGGCTTCCTCCCGAGGGCGCTCGGGTTCCGGCTGAGGGTGGGCGGCGCGGCGGCTCCGGCGCGCTCCCCCCGGGCCATAGAGTCAGGGCCCCCGGCGCGGGCTCTCGGCGTCTCCGAGGCAAGCTCTGTCACCGCCCCGCAGGGACGGCCGCGGCGGCGACGTGCGTGGCGCCCTCCCGCCCGCGGGTGTGCATGGAGCGGGGCTCGGCGGAGCGCGGGGCGTGCTGGGCGCTCCCACCACGGCTGGTGTCCCCCGACCGCCGCGCTCCCGCCCGCGCCGGGTCCCTCCCGCTACCGGCGCCCCCTCCCCCCGCCCCGCGCCCCGGCCGTCGCCAGGATTCCCTCTCTCCGGTTGTTATGGTGACAGCTGCGCCGGTGAATGAGCGTCTTAGTGACACGCGCGTGCCTGCCCGGCCAGATGTGGCCCCGGGACGCGCCGCGTTCCCGTAGCTGCAAATTCTCGGCGGCGCGAGGGCGCCGAGACGCGGCGCTGGTTGGAGTAAGACCTCAGGCAAGGATGGCGGCCCCCGGGGCTGGCCTTATTCTCAGCACGGAACCGTGGAACTTGCACTTGAAAACAAGGGGAGCAGGGCCGCGAGAACGCCGAGCTCCCTGGATGCGAGGGCGGGCGAGCCAGCGCTAACGTTCGGTTTCCCTAGCCCCAGGTACCCCGCCTGGCGCACAGTGGAGAGCTCAGGGAAACACGTCAATGAGGAGCGGATGCTTGAATAAAGGAATTGAGATTAGGACTCCGGCACCTGACCCCGGCTCTCAGCCTGAGTAGGGGCGCTAGGGCAAGGGTTCAGAGCAGGAACCCCGGGCAGTCTCCCTGCTGCACGAATGCCACTGGGGGCCTTTGAATTCCCACGGACCAGACCCACGAGCCTGGGGCTCTGGCCAAGCTGAGGGAAGAGATCTCCGGGATAGATCATCAGAAGACCACCAGCTCTGAACTGAGTGGTTCTATCAGCTGTAACAAGGTGGGGGAGAGGAGCCTCTGCGGCCTATGGCAGTCAAAGGAGGCTTCCTGGAGGAAAGGGGCTTCTGCAAGTGCCCTGCTCATGTGGTCAGCGCGTTCCTGTAGCTTAGAACTGCACCGAGAATCCTGCAGGAAGCGAAAGGGAAATCATTCTTCTGCCTGCACCTGGGGCATCTCTCCTGGTCTATCAGGGATAGAAGATGTTCCAAGCTTTCCCCGGGGAATCAGCCTTCCTGCTCTGCCAAGTCATTTCTAGCTCCCTGACCTGGCTTCAGCAACTCTGGTCCAGAGTCCAGTGAAGACATGGGTGGGCAGGTGGGCGTCTCATTTATCTTTTCTATAATAGAAGCCTCTTTCCCGAGTTTCCATTTGGCGGGTCCTTGTTATCTAGGCAGAATTCATGTCCTGACCTTCCCTGACTGTCCCAAGTAAAGAACCCCCTCCCAACTAAAGTTACTTTCCGTGATATTGCATTTTATTTTCTTCATAGCTTGTATATGGAATTCGTTTACAAGTAGCCTTTCCTCCTTGTTTATCTCCTGCCTCCCCTGCTAGAGCATAAGCTCTGTGAGGGGAGAGCACAGGTCAGTCATGTTCACCAGGGTGTCCCTACCCCTTGGGGGAGTGCCTGCTACATCACAGGTTCTCAGAAAATAATTGTGGAATGTGTGCTTCCCGCTGCGGGCGGGGAGACTCCACTGAGATCCTTGGGAGCGGAGCCTCCTGAACCGCCCTTTATTTCCTACTCCTGCTCTCCTCTCTCCATCCCCATTCCAGACATCACACCCTTAAATGTCCGGGACTCCAAGCAAGCTAGAAATATCTGTGACAGCCGCCCTCTCTCTGGGATCTGTAGGGAAAGACAGACCCGACCCCAGCCTCCTGCCTCCCGGATGCCCAGGATCACGTGTGCAAGCAGCTGCAGATGGCCACAGCAGGTCAGGGATGGTTGTCTTATTTATGGGCAGTATCTTCCCAAAGCTCACTCCCAGCTAATGACTCATGTGTCAGAAATCCGTGGGCTCTGAATGGCAACACACTCACACATGTGCACACACACACTACTACACACACACTTATATTCCCCCTGAAATCTGCTGGAATGAAGTCACTGTCAGTGGCCACTAGGATCAGGCCTTTCACAAGTTAGAACAAATATGAGGACTTTCCATAGTTGCGACTCATTCCCCTGGAGTGTGTGTGAAGTACAAGGGCCTTGCTAGGATTTACAGACAGTGGCTCCAGGGAAGCCCAGCGTGGGCAAAGGAATGGGGGAGAAGATGAGGCTCCAAAGGTAGAGCATGGCCCGGATTTCTCAAACTCCTGACCTCAGGTGATCCACCCTCCTCGGCCTCCCAAAGTGCTGGGATTACAGGCGTGAACCACCTTGCCCGGTGAGGGATGTCACAGGCCCCACATGGCCTAGACCTGGGGCTATGGGCAAAGCAGGGGAGAGAAAAAGAAGGTCAAAGGGAAGGAGGGAAGTGAGGGCCGGAGGTGGGCGCTCACCTGAGTCCAGAGGCAGCTCCGGCTCTGCAGCTCAGGGCAGCCTGATTCCAGGGAGTCCTAAAGGAAGGTGAGAGGCATCAGGGACAAAGGCAGGGAACTGAGGGTTGAGGAGCTGATGGGAGGATCAACAGGGCTGAGATAGGATGAGGCAGCCAAGGCATCCCTGGTGCAAAACTGAAGGAGGTGCTCACTCCCAAGGTCATGCAGATACCAACTTTGCACTTGCATTTCACCCCCTAGGCCCACCCCCAACCCCAGCTTCCACCCTAGTCCTTCAGGGAGCTCTGTACTGCAACAGAGGACACCACTGGTGGTGTCAACTAGGTCTCTGGCCAGGAAGGGACCTAGAGGAGGTTGATGTGGCTGCATAGGACCCAGAGAAGCTGAGCGCCACCCTTCTGAGGAGTCCGGTGCCCCAGAAACTCTTCCCTGACAGGGACTTGGGGTAGACACAGCTCAAAGGGTCAAAGGCCAGCACTCTCCATACCCCCAGACCTTGGGCAGAACCTGGAGGCCTTCCTGTCATCCTTCCCCAAGGCAGCTGCTGGGAAACATGGGGTGGGGGACAGGCTGGGTGGTGGCTCTTATCCAGAGGACCCTTCCCAGCCCCATCCTAGAAGGTAAGAGGGAGAAGGACCCTGCCAGGGAGACTGGGCTGGGGGAAGCTATTAATACCCACAAGGTGGTGTTCCAACACTAGTCACCGTGGCAACACCCACCCACCCCCAGCAGTGTGGATTCTGCGGGCAGTGCCTGACAGGGTGGTGTCAGTGCATACGTGTGCACTTCTGCAAACACCTGAGTCCTTGTATGTGCATGCGTAGGTGTTGTGAGTGCACACACAGGCACACAGGACAGGGAGGCCCCGGACAGGGACCTGGGGAAGCTTCCTTCAACAGCAGCTCAGCTCCCACCTTCCCTTCCTTCCCTGTTGCTCTCTTCTGGCTCGTTTCTTTTCTTTTTTTTTAAGACAGAGTCTTGCCCAGTGGGAGTGCAGTGGCACGATGTAGGCTCACAGCAGTCTTACAACCTCTGCCTCCTGGGGTCAAGCAGTTTTCCAGCCTCAGCCTCAGCTTCCTGAGTAGTTGGGATTACAGGCACACACCACCACGTCTGGCCAATTTTTGTATTTTTAATTGTTGGCCAGGCTGGTCTTGAACTCCTGACTTCAAGTGATCCGCCCTCCTCAGCCTCCCAAAGTGCTGGAATTACAGGCATGAGCCACCGCGTGCGGCTCTGTTTGTGTTTTTTAGGAGATGAGGTCTCAGCTCAGGCTAGTCTTGAACTCCTGGCTTCAGATCCCGACTAGGCCTCCCAAAGCACTGGGATTATAGGCATGTGCCACCATGTCCACCCAGCCACCAACCCATAGTTAATCACGCTATCAGAAAATCTGTGGGGGGAGGGGTGGTGTCCTGCCTGAACTTCAAGGAGTGGGGGGACAAGTTGGAGGGGTAGATCCCTGAGTGCCTGTGCCTGATGCTTAGTGTATACTCAATAACTAGTTACAAAATGAATCAATGAATAAAAAAATGAATAGATTAATCTGTCAGGCCCTCCCTCTGAAGGATGGAAATCTGTGCTGCCCATGCTAGCATGGAATGGGCCCTATGCCATCTTATTCCAAGGTATTTTTGGGATTCAGCTTCACTCATTGCCCAGTGACCATTTATTGAGCATTACCTGTGTGCCTGGCACCTAGCGAGGTGCAGTTTCATTGCTGGCACCATGGGGCAGCCTGTCCTCTGCTTTTTGTGCATGCCAGTCCCAGTTCCTCACCTCCCAGGCCCAGGTTCAGAGCCAAACATATAGTAGGTCTGATCACATTTATGGGCTGGGCAGGTTGCTCTGAGCTTTAAAACTTTTTGATCATGCACCCTTAGCAGTAATAAATTTTTAAAGCATGTACACTAATATATGTGTATTTCTTTATTTACAATTTCTATATATACCCTACTGCATTCACATTGTGTATATTATGAAACATACACTAAATAGACTAATGAGATTGAAAAATGGATCATCTTGCCCTCCTGCTGGAGTACACACATGCTCTAGACTAATAATTCTCAAACTTAGATGTGCATCAGAATCATCTGTGAGGCCTTGGGGAGTGGGGGGAGAAAGTTACTAAAATGCAAATTCCCAGACCTCACCCTGAGAGATTTAGATTGAGCAGAGTCTGATCAGCTCATTTACTGATCACACCTAGGGAACTGCACCACATGGTCACGTGTTCTAGTTGTGAGGATGATGTTTCAAGAAGGCCTACCAGCTTTCTCAGGGAAAGCTGGACACCCCATGGGGACCAGGCCGGTACTGGCTGCCACCCAACAGGGCTAACCTTATTGGAAGAGGTGACTGTGCAGGGAGGTAGCAAGGGGGGATCCCAGCCCCTTCCTCTGCTCCACAGACAAACTTGCCCTCTGGGAGGTGGCCCCTGAATCCAGGATCAATTGTGAGGTCTTCATAGACCCCCAAACTCTTATTTTGGAGCCCAACCCCATCAGACCAAATGTGCTAAAATATACCACATTCCACATTAAACATAATTTTCTTGCAGTAAACATTTTGAAAGGATTTTTTAAATTTGGCTTTTGGAATCACTGGACGGCAAGGGAGTCACTGAATATACAACTGGTTTTATTTCTAAACAATCATGCATGTGTTGGATGTCTTGCCAAGTGAGAAAAAAACTATGATTGTCTTCAAATATAATGAAATGTTTATGAGTACTACATTTAATAATTAATGACATTGATACAACAAAGTCATTTAAGTGAACATTTATTAATTTTGGTTTTGAAGTTTTCCTTTCATAACTTGAGGACAGTAATGTTTTTTTCTGATCCCAAGCAGATGCTTTAAGAGTTCATAGGCTTAAGTACCTACATACCACGGAAAAAATCCAGACCTGAGGCCAAGCATTCTGAAGGTTGCATCTGGAAGGACAGAAGGAGGTTCCTCCATGAAGCAGAAAGGAAAGTGCCCAATGTTGGCAGGGCACGGTGACTCACGCTTGTAATCTCAGCCCTTTGGGTGGCCGAGGCAGGCAGATCACCTAAGGTCAGGAGTTTGAGACCAGCCTAGGCAACATGGCAAAACCCTGTCTCTACTAAAAATAGGAAAAATTAGCTGGGTGTGGTAGCTCATGCCTGTAATACCAGCTACTTGGGAGGGTGAGGCAAGAGAACCACTTGAACCTGGGAGGTGGAGGTTGTAATGGGCTGAGATCGCACCACTGCACTCCAGCCTGGGCAACACATTGAGACTCCATCTCAAAAAAAAAAAGAGAGAAAATGCCCAATGTTAGAAACAGGACAGTGTGTCTCTGTCTGAGAAATTTGTGTACTGACTTCAAAGTCCAGCATCAATGGCTCTATCCCAGGGCCACTTGCTCAGATAATTGTGACAGGTGACATTTATGAAGCATTTGCTCATATGTCCCAGGCCCTGGTCTAAGCACTTCGATGCATTAGTTAAGTCTGAAAACAACCCTGTGAGGTAGGTGCTGTTTTTGTTCTTGTTATTATTACTAATGTTATTCCTATTTTACAAATAAAAATCCCGAGACTTGGGGAAGCTAAGTTGCTTGCCTGGGAGCTGACGGTTGAGGCATGGAGGCACAGCTCTAGGACGCTCCAAGTCCAGATTCCCATGATACTGTGGCCGCACCAAGCTGGAATCCCTTCACGTCCCCAGCCTAAGGGAGACCCCTGTGGCATGGGAGGCCTCCTCACTGAGTTCCTGAACCAGCCCCCTCCTGCTTGAGGACACTGAAGATGCCTGGTGGCTTCCGCTCAGCTTTCTGAAGTTAACCAGGGAGGACACAGCTACTGATTAACACAAAACAGAGTAAAAGAACAATAACATCAAAGAAAGCTGCTGGAAATGGCTGCGGTACGCCCAGCATCCTCTTTTCTCTCATAGATGTTTTAAATGGCCTTTACTTGGCAGGGAGGCCCTTCCAAGAATGTTACAAAGACCAGAGAATCATAAAGGAAAAGTATGATAAATATGACCACATAAAAATGTAACACTCCTTCATGGCCAAAGTTGAAAGACAAATAGGAGTCACGCGGCACCTCTCCAAGAAGCCAGCAGTGTTAAATCACACTAAATGCCTTCAGCGTGAGACCCAGGACAGGCAGCAGACGCTTCTCCAATTGCTGCTGGCAGTGTGACATCTCCCTTCCAGGCACCCTTCCCCAGAGCAGTCCCAGAGGCACACCCAAGGGCGCCCGCAGGGGAGGGTGGCTCTCTTCCCAGGGAGCATAGCCGGTGTAAGGTTTTCCCTCAGCCGAAAGAGCAGTCCTATTGTGTGTCCCGCCTCTCCCTTCCTCTCCCCCCGGCTCCTCCCTCCACCTACCACTAGGCGACACTAGAACTCCATTAGAATCCCCTTTGTCTCTGACAAACGTTTTTGGAGAGCCCTTAAGCCAATCAAAACACCTTAAAAATGTTTACAAGGCCGAGGCCAGGTGCAGTGGCTCACGCCTGTAATCTCAGAACTTTGGGAGGCTGAAGTAGGCAAATCGCTCGAGCCCAGGAGTTCAATACCAGCCTGGGCAACATAGTGAGACCTCATCTTTATCAAAGAAATATAAAAATGAGCCAGGCATGGTGGTGCACATCTGTAGTCCCAGCTATTTGGGAGGCTGAGGTGGGAGGATCACCTGAGCCTGAGGAGGTTGAGGCTGCATCAAGCAGTGATGGCGCCACGGCACTCCAGCCTAGGCAAGTGAGACCCTGTCTCAAAACAAACATACATTTAAAAAATAAATAAATGTTTACAGGTTGCTCTTTTCTTTCTTTTCTTTTTTTTTTTGAAATGAAGTCTCACTCTGTCACCCAGTGGCGCAATCTGGGCTCTCTGCAACCTCCCCCTCCCGGGTTCAAGCAATTCTCCTGCCCCAGCCTCTGGAGTAGCTGGGACTACAGGCATGTGCCACCATGCTTGGCTAATTTTTTGTATTTTTAGTAGAGATGAGGTTTCACCGTGTTAGCCAGGATGTTCTCAATCTCCTGACCTCATGATCCACCCGCCTCGGCCTCCCAAAGTGCTGAGATTACAGGTGTGAGCCACCATGCCAAGCCTTTTCCTCCTTCAAAATGAAAAGAGTTTTGCTGATGAAACATATATCCTTATAGTTTCCATTAGCTACTTCATGGTAGAGAAAATATGCTGTTGAGATAACTAGCCCCCTCTTCAATCACTGAGATGTTCCCCTCAGAGCACGTGCACTTCTCTGAGGCCACTTTTCGCCTTTCATCCTAGGTGGGGTTTCCAGCAGCAGAGGAGACCACACCCGGCCTGCTTCAGTCTTTTAATGGCTGCATGGATCCCATTTTATGGCTGTGTCATACTTTATTTAAACAGTCCCCTGTCGATGAAATTTAGGTTCTTTCCAGTTTGCTTGTCATTAAAAGAGCTATAATGAACATTCTTATTTGTTTATCTTGGATACTTCTGCAAATCTACCCATGGGATGAATTCAGACTTTGTAATTACTAAGTCAAAGGGCATGTGTATTTAAATTTTTGCTTTAAATATATTGCCAAACTGTTCTACCAAAAAAACTACCAATTCTTACTCTAACTATAGAGGTACGAAAGTAGCTATTTCCTTAAGCTTCACCAACATTCAGCAATCTTTCAGTTGCTAACGACTTGGCAATTTTTAAAGGCAACTAACTGGTGGTTTCATTTCTTATTTAATTATGAATTTTTGCAGCATGTGGCCGGACTTGGTAGCTCACGCCTATAATCCCAGCACTTTGGAAGGCTGAAGCAGGCGGATCACCTGAGGTCAGGAGTTTGAAACCAGCCTGACCGACAGGGAGAAACCCCATGGCTACTAAAAATACAAAATTAGCTGGGCGTGGTGACACATGCCTGTAATCCCAGCTATTCAGGAGGCTGAGGCAGGAGAATCACTTGAACCTGGAAGGTGGAGGTTGCGGTGAGCCGAGATTGTGCCATTGCACTCCATGCACTCCCGCCTGGGCAACAAGAGCGAAAAAGAATTTTTGCAGGATGTTTGGTCACTTGTCTCGCTCTCTCTCTCTTTTTTTTTTTTTTTTTTGAATAGTCTGTTCAAATCCTTTACCCATTTTTCTATAGGATTGTTCATCTTTTTTGTTGATTTATATGAGCCTTCTGCAAATTAAGGGAAGGAGGCCTTTGTGTGGCCTATGTATGACAAATTCCCTTCTTTCCGTTTGTTATTTTTATTTTGCTTATTGGTATTTTTGCCCATAGAAGCTTCTAATTTTTATGACTCCTACTTTGTCCATCATCTTCTCCTCCACGGCTACTAAATTCTGGGGTCTGTCCAAAAAGACCTTCATTAGCCTCTGATAATGAATAAATGCATATATGTTTTCCTGTAGAATTTGTATGACTTTAATTTTTATGTTGAATCTTTGAACCCTGTGGAGTTTATTTTGGCATGAAGTAAAGATTGCTCCCTAATGGCTCTCCAGTGGTTCCAGCGCCATCTGTTAGATGGCCTCATTTCATTTTCAGCCTCTCTCTGCCCTTAGGGCTATGTGGCTCTGTAGAGTCACCAGAGTGGGGCCCACAGAAGTGCCACAATGCTTTCCCCAGGTCTGCCAGGACCCCTCAAAGACCTGTGTCCTCAGGGAAGCAGAGAATCAGGCCACCGAGAGTCAGAAAGGGCACTGCACTCTGCTGGACACGCAGAACCATAGTCTCCCAGTCCTGAGAAGCGGAACGCACATTCCATGCCTTCCCTGTGGAGGAAAAAGAAGTGAAAGAACCGTCAGGGTAGAGCATGCTCACCATATACAAAGCAGGAAGACGGCCACATCCATATTTACGAAAACACACATGCATACACACACCAAATATGTACACATGCGCTACACACATGCGTACACAGGTATATAGACACATCTCTCACACATCACATACAACGAGTTTCTCCAGGAGGGGGCATCTAGTCCTAAAAAACCCTCTCGATAACAGGAATGCCAAGAATGGTAAAGCCGGTGTTTCTCAAATAATATCGAGACTCCTTTGCAAAGATAAAAAAAAAAAATCTGGAAGACTCCCAAGAATATACCCACAGAACTCCAATTTGAAAATAAAACAACACAAAGAAAGACACCAAAGATTTATTCTATAAAGATCTTCCAATTGCAAATTAACACATATTTACAACTGGTTTTAAAAAAAAGATTTAAATCATTATTAAAAAGAAAAATGTAGGCCACATGCGGTGGCTCACATCTGTATTCCCAGCACTTTGGGAGGCCGAGGCAGGCTGATCACCTGAGGTCAGGAGTTCGAGACCAGTCTGACCAACATCCAGAAACCCCGACTCTGCTAAAAATATAAAATTAGCCGGGTGTGGTGGTGCATGTCTGAAATCCCAGCTACTTGAGAGGCCGAGGCAGGAGAATCGCTTGAACCCGGGAGGCGAAGGTTGCGGTGAGCCAAGATCGCACCATTGCACTCCAGCCTGGGCTACAAGAGCAAAACTCTCTCTCAAAAAAAAAAAAAAAGAAAAATGTGAAAATTTTTAAAGTCTTTCTTTGTTAGCCAGGCTGGAGAGCAGTGATCTGGGCTCACCACAGCCTCCGCCTCCTGGGTTTGAGTAATTCTCGTGCCTCAGCCTCCCAAGAAGCTAATACAGTTTTTTGTATTTTTAGTAGATATGGGGTTTTGTCATGTTTTGGTCAGGCTGGTCTCAAACTTCTGAGCTCCAGCCTCTGCCTGCCTTGGCCTCCCAGAGTGCTGGGATTATGGATGTGAGCCACCATACCCAGCCAGATCTGCAGTTTAATATTGGTCCATACATGTGAATAAAAGAAGTCCCATTTATTACACCCTCTATTTCTTCCTCTCCTCGTTCAGCAGGGCCAAGCTCCAGGCAACAAAATGAGATTCTCCTTTTTGCCTTGTCCTTTATTTTTTTATGTTTTTCCAATACAAATATTTTGGCCGAGCGTGGCGGCTCATGTCTGTAATCCCAGCACTTTGGGAGTCTGAGACAGAAGAATCGCTTGAACCCAAGAGGTGAAGGTTGCAGTGAGCCAAGATCACCGTCATTGCACTCCAGCCTGAGCAACAGGAGTGAAACTCCATCTCAGAAAACAAACAAACAAAAAATATTTTATGATTTTTACTGGAAATTGTTAAAAATCATTATGATTATAATAATCATTTATTATGTCTACTATTATAAAAGTAGACCATTTGGAAAATAGAGATTTTTTTTTAAAACCATCCCCTCTCTTTGAGAGATAATATCCCTTTTGTGGTAGGCTTCTTTCTGGCCTGTTTCTTTGCTGAAGTATTTCCTGTAAATACCCGGCAAGGGTCAGCCCTACTGCAGTCACTCAGCAACCGTTTCCCTGCAGGGCTCCAGGGACCCAGGCTGACCTGGGAACTCTGTCTTACCTCTCAGAGGCAAGAGCTGTGAAAAGGTTGGCCTGGAGAGCCTTTGACCCAGTTTTCTCCCAGAAGCATTGTCTGTTCTTTTTTTTTTTTGAGACCAGTCTCACTCTGTCGCCCAGGCTAGAGTACAATGGGGTGATCATGGCTCACTGCAACCTCCGACTCCCAGGTTCAAGGAATTCTCCTGCCTCAGCCTCCCGAGTAGCTGGGACTACAGGTGCGCCACCACGCCCACCTAATTTTTGTATTTTTAGTAGAGGCTGGGTTTCACCATGTTGGCCAGGGTGGTCTCGATCTCTTGACCTCGTGATCTGCCCGCCTCGGCCTCCCAAAGTGCTAGGATTACAGGCATGAACCACTGTGCCAGGCCAGGATTGTCTACTCTTTTCTGGAAACTCCCAGGGTTAAAGTGGCTGGGGCCCCTCAGGGCACTCTATCCCTCCCTGAGACTAGAATGGGATTGAGGGGTGCTCATGACTCTCCCAGCCCAGTTTGCGTCCCACCTGGTCCACACCCGCCCTGCTGGTTCAGGGTCAAGAAGCCTGGCCTTGGGCCAGGACAGTCCCCTTTTCAGGTCAGCAGCCCAGTGGGTGACTAAAGCTGAAAGGCACAGACGGAGGATCCCAGCTTCCTCCCTAGCTCTGTTCCCACTAGGCTATGTGACCTCAGACAGCCCCTCTGGGACTGTACCCAACTGAAAATGTGGTGGTGATTGTCCTCCTGGCTTGAAGGGTTTCTCACCCATGTCCTGCCCTCTCCTCTGCTCAGAGTCAGACTCGCAGGGCCGCTGGTCGCTCTCCCCATCTTCTCCTGTCCCTCCTCATTCCCTGTGTGAGGGAATCTCTGAGACAGATTCCCTCACACAGGGAAATCTGTCTCAGAGGACCCAGAGTAACATATAAATATGTAAAATAAAAATAATAAGTGGCCAAGCTCAGTGGCTCATGCCTGTAATCCCAGCACTTTGGAAAGCCAAGGCAGGTGGATCACCTGAGGTCAGGAGTTGGAGGCCACCCTAATCAACATGGCGAAACCCCCGTCTCTACTAAAAATACAAAACTTAGCTGAATGTGGTGGTGGGCACCTGTAATCCCAGTTTCTTGGGAGACTGAGGCAGGAGAATCACTTGAACCCGGGAGGTGGATGCTGCAGTGAACCAAGATCATACCACTGCACTCTAACCTGCATGACAGAGCAAGACTCAGTCTCAAATAATAGTAATAATAATAAGACCCACGTTTCTTTCTGTCTTCATCAGAAGTACAGGCCACACTGGTGGTCGTGAAATTTGCAGGACTTATTTGGGATGATCTGACTTACAGGCTAAGTGACCTTTACAAAATTCATTTTGTGGCCGGGCATGGTGGCTCACATCTGTAATCCCAGCACTTTGGGAGATTGAGGCGGGCAGATCATGGGGACACGGGATGGAGACCAGCCTGGCCAACATGGTGAAACCCCATCTCTACTAAAAATACAAAAATTAGCTGGGCATGGTGGTGCATGCCTGTAGTCTCAGGTACTCAGGAGGCCGAGGCAGAAGAATCAATTGAATCCAGGAAGCAGAGGTTGTAGTGAGCCAAGATAGTGCCACTGCAGTCCAGTCTGGGCGACAGAGCAAGACTCAGTCTCAAAAAAAAAAAAAAATCATTTTGCAGGTTTTGGGGGTCCCTCAAATATCTGGGCTGTCATCCTTCAGAGAGGCTGGAACTGAGACACAAGAAGAGACCTGGTGACATCAGGAGACTTAAGAGAAGAGGCAGTGGTTTCACATGCATATCCCTCACGTGGGAGAAGCAGGGGAAACCCATGTGGGTGGGGCACTTGAGCAGCCTCTCCCATGGCACCCAGTGGTTAATGCACAGTGATTAGCACGTCTCCCAGGGAGGCCATCCCCTTCCACCACCCCTTTCATGGCAAATCCTGAAACATAGTTGAAGACTCTTCTCAAGGGTCTCCTCTTCCAAGAAGGCTTCAGGCAGGAATAGGTGCCCTTTCTGGCTCCTCCCGGCTGCCTGAAAGCCAACATGAAATCTCCCTGGGCTGACTGAGTCATCATATTTTCTTGTTGTTGCTGCCGTTGTTGTTTTATTATGCCTCCGAGACAAGTTCAAAGTCATGTTTTTGATCAAGACCAGAAAATATACTTTGGCTCCGTCAGCATCTTTGCCTCACCACACCCAGAATTTGCCCATCCCCCGAGGAAACTCCGGCAGCTGTCAGGCCTGAGCATACAGACCCTAAAGCAAAGAGAAATGGGCTAGGAGGAATGGAGTTACAGGGCGGAGCCCATTTGCCTAGAGGTGCTTTGGGCTGCTGGTCACAGAGGGTGACTCATTCCCTCAGAGATGGGGGGAGTGGCACCAGGGCAGGGGAGACTCTGTGGAGAGAGCCTGTCCTTGCCTTAAGTGCCCGGCTGGACTCCGGGAGCCTGGGCTGGGGCCTGAGCACTGCTTCCTCCTTGGCCCCTCAGGCCCTTGGAAGAAGAGAGAGAACCGCTTGCAGATCCCAGGCTCATCCCCAGCACAGCAGACACCAGGAAGGTGGCCAGAGCCTCACTGTGCCCGCCCGACAGCCACCCACCCACCCAGGCTGGAGCCATGGATAAATTCCGCATGCTCTTCCAGCACTTCCAGTCGAGCTCAGAGTCGGTGATGAATGGCATCTGCCTGCTGCTGGCTGCAGTCACCGTCAAGCTGTACTCCTCCTTCGACTTCAACTGTCCCTGCCTGGCGCGCTACAATGCACTCTACGGCCTGGGCCTGCTGCTCACACCCCCACTCGCCCTGTTTCTCTGTGGCCTCCTCGCCAACCGGCAATCTGTGGTGATGGTTGAGGAGTGGCGCCGGCCCTCGGGGCACCGGAGGAAGGACCCAGGCATCATCAGGTATGTTACCACACCACTCGGTGACCCAAGGGCTTTGCCAGGGGCTCCCCAGCCACCCCACAGGCACTGCCAAGTGCACCCCCAAACCCCAATCATTCCATGTGAACATGGTCAGGGGTTCTCCAGCCACCCCACAGGCACTGCCAGATGCACCCCCAAACCCCAGCCATCCCCATTATCAGGGGATTCTCCACTCACCCTGCAGGTGTGCCCCCTCCTTCCCCCAACTAGGAATTATCGGCTCACAGAGACCCACTTGCCAGTTTTCATTCTGGAAACTTATTTCTGTTCCTATCATTTGTCACCTTTCCATGGCCAGTGCTGTAAACATAGGCAGCACACAGGATTCCCAATTACCCAGGCCACTGAGGGGCTTCAGGAAAACTTCCTCTTTGCCCTCTGAAGTTCTGCTGAAAATCAACTGACAAAAGGCAAATTAATAAGAGAAAAGGGGCCGGACATGGTGGCTCACGCCTGTAATCCCAGCACTTTGGGAGGCCGAGGCGAGTGGATCACCTGAGGTCAGGAGTTCGAGACCAGCCTGATCAACATGGTGACACCCCATCTCTATCAAAAATACAAAAACTAGCCAGGCGTGGTGACACGTGCCTGTAATCCTAGCTACTCAGGAGGCTGAGGCAAGAGAATAGCTTAAACCCAGGAGGTAGAGGTTGCAGTAAGCCAAGATCGCATCACTGCACTCCAGCTTGGGCAACAGAGCAAGACTCCATCTCAATAAAACAAAAAAGAGAAAAGGCATACAAATTTATCTGATTACAGTTTTATGTGCCACAGGCAGAATAAGACCCAAAGATACAGGGGAAACGGTCCATTTTTATGCTTAGGTTCAACAAGGTCTGGATAGCCACACAGAAATAGAATTGAACAAAAACAGGGATGAACTAATGCTATAGACAGAGTGAGGAACTCAGCAAGGCCGTCTATGTTCTTCCTGGCCTCTCTATACAGCGTTCCTTTCTCCCACACATGGGGCAGGACCCTCTCTAGAAGGGAGTCTTATGACCTACAATGAAACTAGGTAGGTCAGATCATTTCTTTATGGCCAGTTTTTAGACAGAAAGGCAGGGGAAGTTGGAGTCATATTTTTAGGTTTCACGGAGGCAGCTTTGGAGAAAAGGGGTTTTGGTTTCTATGATCCATCTTGGAGAAGATGGATTCTAGTTTCTATGACTAGTCTTGGGGAGAATAAGGAGCCAGAGACTGGGTAGGGGGAAGGGGAAGGGGAGCAGGTAGAGGGACAGGAGAAGGTTAAAAAAAAAAAAAACTTTTGCTTCTTGATTTTGGGGTATTGTTTTCTGAGCCCCAACATCACATCAGTCACACTGGCCATGGATTATAATTCACCACATGCTTGAAGGGCCATCCCATGACATGCATAGCAGTTTTTTGCACGTAGTGAGAGGTAATGATTGGCATAAAGGCTGCACCCTGGAGCGGTGGCTCACACCTGTAATCCCAGCACTTTGGGAGGCTGAGGCAGGTAGATCGCCTGGTCAGGAGTTCAAGACCATCCCGGCCAACATGGCAAAACCCCATCTCTACTAAAATTACAAAAATTAGCCAGGCATAGTGGCATATGCCTGTAATCCCAGCTACTTGGGAAGCTCAGGCATGAGAATTGCTTGAACCCTAGAGGCAGAAATTGCAGTGAGCCGAGATCACGCCATTGCACTTCAGCCTGGGCAACAAGAGCAAAACTCCATCTCAAAAAAAAAGGCTTCATCCCTCTCTTGTAAGCTCCCTAGGGCGAGGACCTTACCTACTGCATTCTATGTCCCCAGAGCCTAGCACATGCATGGCGCTCTGTAGCAGAGTCAGTTGGAATTGAGCAATTCATCGGACACTCACGAAGGGCCAAGCTCAGTGCTAAGAGCTTTGAGTGCACGGCCTCTCTGAATTCTACCTGAGTCCTCAAGCTGCACCTTGGATCCATTTTTAAGGACAGGGAACTTCGGTCACAGAGAATTTACGTAACTCGACCAAGCTCCCACAGCCAGGAAGTGTCATTGCTCAGATTCAAACCCAGGCTGACTGAACAGGCCAAGATGAACAGCTGCCCTTCCTGTTTTAGAAAAAAATCTCTAAGTGCTCTATATCTGCAGGCAGTGACAGGAGGGCTTAGTGGGCTTCCGCTCACACACCACCTCCTCCTCTCCCCCATTCTCTGATATAGACAGTAGAGGTGTTCTCAAATACATCTAATGTAACTTCATAACGAGTGTCCAGGTACATCGTCTAACCACATTGCCATCCATAGAAAATGCTAAAGTCAAAGCCAGGCACAGCGACTCATGCCTGTAATCCCAGCACTTTGGGAGGCTGAGGTGAGTGGATCACCTAAGGTCAGGAGTTCAAGACCAGCCTAGCCAACATGGCAAAACCCCATCTCTACTAAGGAGTACAAAAAAGTAGCCAGGTGTGGTGGTGGGCACCTATAGTCCCAGCTTCTCAGGAGGCTGAGGAAAGAGAATCTATTGAACCCAGGAGGTGGCGGTTACAGTGAGCCAAGATAGTGCCACTGCACTCCAGCCTGGGTGACAGAGCAAGACTCCCTGGGGAAAAAAAAAAAAAGGAAGAGAAAAGAAAATGCTAAAGCCACCACTGCCTAGAACATATTTATAGCTCACACTGGTGGGTAGGTCATGCACACACCTGGTCATGCACACACCATTGGATTTTTGTTTGTTTTGTTTGTTTGTTTTTTGAGATAGAGTCTTGCTCTGTCAAGCAGACTTGAGTGCAGTGGTGTGATTTCAGCTCACTGCAACCTCCGCCTCCTGGGTTCAAGCAATTCTCCTGCCTCAGCCTCCTGAGTAGCTGGGATTGCAGGTGCCTGCCACCATGCCTGGGTAATTTTTGTATTTTTAGTAGAGCAAGTGTTTCATCATATTGGCCAAGATGATTTCGAACTCATGACCTCAGGTGATTACCTGCCTTGGCCTCCCAAAGTTCTGGGATTACAGGTGTGAGGCACGATGCCTGGCCACCATTAGAGGTTTTGTGTACAATCCAAGGCAGAAACAACATCTGCACCTGGTGCACCCTGAGCCTCTGTTCCGTGTTCTGGGGAACATCTCCCTGCAATTCAGCTGTGCAGGGTGGGTCACAGGCACTGGGTGTGTCCTTGGCTTTTCCTCTGGGGTCCAGCGGGCACAGCTCCACTGGGCTCCTGTCCTGTGGCCAGCACCCCATCAAGGTCACTACAGGCAGGGGCAGAGTTGGTCAAAAAATATGCCTGAGGCCAGTCGGAGGGTGGGCTCCTGGAATGCCTTGTGGGCAGAGGTGTTAGAGGTGCTGCCTTTGGAGGGTTACCGGCAGAGCTGCCTTAGCTTAGGCTCTCCTCCAAAAGCAGGCTCTGGAAAGAATGTGATAATGAGTGGGCAACTGGGGCTCAATCCCTCAGGGGTCCCCCTCAGAGCATGCGTAGAACACACCTCAGAATTGTCCCACTGAGGAGTTAAGAAACTGGGATATTTATCCACAAGGCCTTGTCTGTCTGGGGTTGAAGATTGATTTGGGAGGTAACTTTTGAATGCTTTCAGCCTACCCCTCTCTGGAGCAAAAAATCCTCCAAAGCCCTGCGGGCAGAACAATGCAGGTGCTTGAGGTAGGAGGTGAATAGAACAAGCCACCAAAGCCACAGATGCCTCAGGCATGGACAGGGCACCAGAGTGTCTGCTGCAAGGCCTAGGACAGGAGGAATACCAACTCCTCAGTGCAACAGCCCTGGGGATCCCAGGGCCCCCAGCCCTCCTTCCTCCCTGCCTTCGGTTGCTGAGAGCTCTACACTGGGAGCTGCAGCCTGATGTAACCCCACCTGGGACTTCCCAGCAGTCCATCCTTGCACTCCCCCTGTAGCCACCCCGCTGCAGCTGACTTCGGGCTGCCCCCTGTGACACCCTCCTTCCTCCGCTCCCAGGTACATGTGCTCCTCTGTGCTGCAGAGGGCGCTGGCCGCCCCCCTGGTCTGGATCCTGCTGGCC
Organism: Sapajus apella; assembly: GCF_009761245.1. NCBI lineage: Eukaryota > Metazoa > Chordata > Mammalia > Primates > Cebidae > Sapajus > Sapajus apella. The sequence goes on along the minus strand of NW_022436953.1, from coordinate 7,051,296 downwards.
CTCCTTGATGGGAAGTGCTTTGTGTGTGCCTTCAGCAGCTCTGTGGACCCTGAGAAGTTTCTGGATTTTGCCAACATGACCCCCAGTCAGGTACAGCTCTTCCTGGCCAAGGTTCCCTGCAAGGAGGATGAGCTGGTCAGGGATAGCCCTGTTCGGAAGGCGGTGTCTCGTTACCTGCGGTGCCTGTCACAGGTAACTGGGGTGATCCTCCCCTCGCCCTTGCACCCTCACCAATCCCCTGCATTGGTTCTGGGGTGGGGTTGCGGGTGATGAAGAATGACAGATGATGGGTTCAGCCCATCCCCAGGAGGCACTGCACACCTTCTTCCCACCCGTGAGAAATAATACTAATCTCCACTTGTTGGGCATTTGTGTGCCAGGCAATGCAGTGAGCATTTTATATGTACTATTTCATTTAATTTGGGGAAAAAATTATCATCCCATTCTCCAGGTGAGGAAGCAGGCTCTGAGAATTTAGTTCATAAGGCCAAAGTCACACAGCTTATAAGAGGCAGAGCAGGGATCTGATGAAATTTCATTATTCCTCTTCACCACCTTCCAACAATGTAGGTCCTTTCCAGATGCCTGTCTTCCCAAAAGGCACCAACTCTATTATCCTGGGGGACACACCCCAGCTCTACTCCCAGCCCAGACTCCAGATTCCACCACCACTGCTCCCAGAGCCCCAGCACTGGGCTGTGTCCACCAAAAAGTATGCATGTGAACCCACTACACACGGAGCACCACCAGGGCTATAGATAATAAAGACATAGCCCCTGCCCCTTGGGGAGTCTGACAGGCTCATGGGCTGGCCAACAGTGCAGTGGAGGGAGGACCAGGGTGCAGGGGTAGTCCCTTGGCCACAGGACTACCCCTCTGAACCTGTTTCTCATGCAAAATACAGGGGAGCTTGGTCTCCCCCATCTTGATAATCCCTGCAGGCTTCAACACTCTAGGCTTTCCCTAATTCAGTGGAATGAGCATGGAATTTGCAGTGAGACCAGGGTTTGAATCCTGACTCAGCTGTAAGTTACCAATCATGTAAAGTTTAGCAAGTTGTTTGGTTTTACTTACCTTAAATTTGCTGATGGGGGTGAGTCCTGTGAGATGCCAAATGAGAGAGCTTTATAAATCATGGAAATCACTTCTGTAAATGATAAGGATTCAAATATGTCCCTGTGGTTTAGCGGCATGACTTCCCTGCTCCAGGTCCACATAAGTGCCCAGGTCTCAAACTAGGCCTTGAAGAGACTATGGCTTTGGAAGGTGGAGAGGAGGAAGAGGATTCTGCCGGGTGTGGGCTCCAGCTTTAGAGAACTGCTTCCAGTTTGTTCTCACTCCTGGCTTGGAACACTGTCCTCTGTTCATATTGTGTGTCACTGTCATTCATCCGTCAGTCTTGGCCCTCAAGGTCAACTTGGGTGTCCCTCCTCTGGACTCCTTCTCTATGACATGTACCCAGTCATCACCTATTTAATTATCTATTTCCTCCACTAAGGTATGAGCTCTGTGAGAGCAAAGACTGAGCCCCCAGTTCCTAGCACAGGGCCTCCCACAAAATATAGCACAGTGGATGCCTAGATGAGAAGACAGACAGATAAGCACCCACAAGGATGACAAGGGACTGGATAAAAAAGATGACAGGGACCTAACATGGTGGCTCATGCCTATAATTCCAGCACTTTAGGAGGCTGAGGTGGGTGAATCACATGAGGTCAGGAATTCAAGACCAGCCTGGCCAACATGGTAAAACCTCATCTTTACTGAAAATACAAAAATGTGTTGAGCATGGTGGCATGCACCTGTAGTCCCAGCTACTCAGGAGTCTGAGGCAGGAGAATCGCCTGAACCTAGGAGGCGGAGGTTACAGTGAGCCGAATCACACCATTGCACTCCAGCCTGGGCAACAGAGCCAGACTCCATCTCAAAAAATAAAATAAATAAATAAAACTATGAGAAGATGGATGATGAATGGTTGGATGAGGGGATGGATGCGAAGATAGATGAAGGGAAGGAAGGAGGAGCATATGGCAGCATGAATGGATGGGAGAAGAGAAGGATGGATGATGGACAGATGGAAGGATAGTTAGGAGGTTGAATGGATGGGAAGATGACAGATTTACAGTCAGACAAGAGGATGGATGATTGGATGGGTGGGGAGATGGTTGAACGGGTGAATGGATGAAAGGATGAGAGAATGAATGGAAGGGAGGATGGATGATTGGATGGGTGGGGAGATGGTTGAACGGGTGAATGGATGAAAGGATGAGAGAATGAATGGAAGGGAGGATAGATGGATGGATGGAGGATGGTTGGCAGGACGATGACTGAATAGGAAAGTGGATAGATTTGAGGAAAGATGGATGGGAAATGTAAATGGAGGGACTTTGGAATATCTTTGCCACACTATACAGGACAATTCCTCAGGTAGCAGATGCTCTAAGAGTTAATTCAATTTACAAGGTTACAGGGATACAAAAAAGGACATGTAATCTGATGATCACATTAATTTTCTTTGTGCCCATTATTTGCTCCCATTTCATCCAATACTCTGATTAATGAACTACGATGTTTGGAGTGATATGCTGCTGTCAAATTCTCTAAGGAGTATTTGAATCCATTGGCAAATGCAGAATATTATTATGTAGACATGGTCAAATATGCAACATTCATATACTCATTCATAAATAGATATTTTTAGGATTAGGCCCCACCCACACCTAACCTCGGGCCTCCCTACCCTGTAGGCCATTGGCTGGAGTGCGACTCTGTTGCTGATCATCTTGGCCTTCCTGGCCCGCTGCCTGAGGCCCTTCTTCGACCAGACAGTCTTCCTGCAGCGCAGATACTGGAGCAACTACGTCGACCTGGAGCAGAAGCTCTTCGACGAGACCTGCTGTGAGCATGCGCGGGACTTCGCGCACCGCTGCGTGCTGCACTTCTTCGCCAGCATGCAGAATGAGCTGCAGGCGCGGGGGCTGCGCCGCCACCCTGCAGGCGGGAGCCCTGAGCCCTGCACAGTGCCTGAGCCCCCAGAAGACCTGGACAGTGGCAGCGGGAAGGCCCATCTGCGCGCAATCTCCAGCCGGGAGCAGGTGGACCGCCTCCTGAGCACCTGGTACTCCAGCAAGCCGCCCCTGGACCTCGCTGGATCTCTCGGGCTCTGGGGGGGTGGCCTGAGCCACCGCGCCCCTGCCTTGGCACTGGGCACCAGGCTGTCCCAGCACACTGACGTGTAGGGTCCCGGCCAGGCTAGAAGCTGCAGTGTTCCCAGGTGAAATGCCGCGCTGGGGTCTTTCCAGGCCAGTGGGGACCCCACAGCAAAGCAGCCTAAGTCTTGTTGGCCTCCTTTTTAAAGTAGCCCAATCTCTGCCTGGTGTGGCGTCCAGGTGCTTCACAGACTTTAATGTGGACTCGGTTCACCGAGGTCCTTGTTAAGTACAGGTTCAGACTCAGTGCAGCCAGGACTGAGTCTGAGATTCCACAGTTTAAACAAGCTCCCGGGCGATATACTGATATGCTTTTGGTCAGTGGACCAATCTTTGAGTAGCAAGAATCTAAATACATCTGCCAGGGGTCTGGTCTCTAGATGTCAATTCTAAATAATAATAATGATGATAATAATAGCAGTATATGCTTATACTGTGCTTGCTATGGTGCCAGGCAGTGTTCTAATTTCTCTACCTATATTAACTCATTTAATCCTCATGATAATAAAATAGGTCTGATGATTAACCCCATTTTTTTAGAAGAGAAAAATGAGGTTAAGGTGCCCAGGATCACCCGACTAAGAACTGGAATTTAAGCCGGGCGCGGTGGCTCACGCCTGTAATCCCAGCACTTTGGGAGGCTGAGGCGGGTGGATCACGAGGTCAAGAGATCGAGACTATCCTGGTCAACATGGTGAAACCCCATCTCTACTGAAAATACAAAAAAATTAGCTGGGCATGGTGGTGCGTGCCTGTAATCCCAGCTACTCAGGAGGCTGAGGCAGGAGAATTGCCTGAACCCAGGAGGCGGAGGTTGCGGTGAACCGAGATCGCGCCATTGCACTCCAGCCTGGGTAGCAAGAGCGAAACTCCGTCTCAAAAAAAAAAAAAAAAAAAAAAAGAACTGGAATTTCATCCCAGGAGGGCTGGCTCTGGCTCTGAGCTCCTACCTCAGTCTGCGGCCTAAATAGTTAAATCGTTTCATTGTGTAATTGTCTTTGTTTTGTTTGTGATGAAGCTTTGATCTGTTACCCAGGCTGGAGTGCAGTGGCAACTTCCCCCTCCCATATTCAAGCGATTCTTCTGCCTCAGTCTCCCGAGTAGCTGGGATTACAGGCATGCACCACCACACCCAGCTAATTTTTGTATTTTTAATAGAGATGGGGTTTCACCATGTTGGCCAGGCTGGTCTCAAACTCCTGACCTCAGGTGATCCACCTGCCTCAGCCTCCCAAAGTGCTGGGATTACAGGCATAAGCCACTGGCCCAGCCTGTGTAATTGCCTTTAATTCTCTGCGGTTTCTAGCAGCTCTACCAAGGTTCTCATAGTAAGTTCTAGCAAGCTCTGCTAGTTGAGTTCCTCTTGAAACCACTAGTTAGTGCCTCTTGCTGGCTACTACAGATGACTCTTTTATAGTTTCCGGTTGAGGGACTTTTCTGTGTTGAATGTCAAGGGGGTAACTAACCCTCCCAGCTCCCGCCTTCCCAGGCCCCACCAATTCTAGCCAACTAAGGCCGAGCAGCCCCACCTGGGCACACCTCCTTCAAGATGCAGCTCCTCTCAGCAGCTCCACTCCCCTTCGGGGGCAGGGGCTCCTCCCTCACCTTCCACGCACCACTGGCCTGAGCCCTGAGCTCCACAATGCTCTTTCCTAAGACAACCCCCTCCCCTAGACATTTCCAGAGGTATCTACTGCTGCCCTTAGCAAGAGGTTGGCACCCTGGTGAGGATTTCCTCAGAGCAAAGTAGGGTTGTGGGGTCTAGCTCAGGGGTAAAAACCCCTGAAATGCCGGTGTTAGATCTGCTGGAAAAGCTGCCACTCCTATAATCCCTGCACTTTGGGAGGCCGAGGCAGGTGGATCACCTGAAGCCACAAGTTCGAGATCAGCCTGGCCAGTATGGTGAAACCCCATCTCTACTAAAAGTATAAAAATGAGCTGGGCGTAGTGTTGGGCACCGGTAATCCCAGCTACTCAGGAGGCTGAAGCAGGAGAATAGCTTGAACCTGGGAGGCAGAGGTTGCAGTGAGCCAAGATTGTGCCTCTGCACTCCAGCCTGGGCAACAAGAGTGAGACTCTGTCTCAAAACAAAACAAAACAAAAAAACTGCCACTCCATCTCTGGCAGCCTGAACAGGAAGGGTTTGGGGAAGATTTAGCCTTTGCTCTCCTCTGGGCCTCTGCCCCTCCCTGATGACTCATCTAGCCCCCACTTTCTACCCCCACCCCCAGACACCCTGCGGTCGCCTCCATCAGCACAGATGGTGGCTAAAGGAAGCAGACTCAGGTTCACCCCCATGCTTTTCTACTTCCTCAGCACCGCAGGAAATACAGCACCCCTCACCCCCTCCCCACCCCCCCCGCCGTGATGCTCCCAACCCTGGAGCCCTGCCCCTTCATCAGGCAACTTTTGTTCTCCTGGGCTCTAGCCAAGAGATCTTGTGAGACCAGAAAAATCCCTGCAGCTCAGCCTCCCCCCACCTACTGGCTGTGGTCAGGCCATGCAAATGTCTGAAATGGTGCTGGGTTGGGACCCGGTTTAAGCAAAGTTTTAGCAGTGACAGAGTGGGGAGGAAGGAGGAAGACCTTGGAGGTGGCCCAGTCTGCATGAGTGAGCTCCCAGCCTGGGAAAAGGAGACTCAGGGAGGCTGCTTTGGGCTCCAAGGAAGCAGCATCTGGGGTAAAAAGTTGCCGAATGCAATCTGTACTCTTGCCTTCCTATACTGAGTACTTAAAGAGCACCTACTGTGTAGAAAGTGCTGGGCGAAGGAAGAGGGAAGAGAGAATACACCGATGACCCTGCCCCTGCCCTCAAGCAGCGGTGCTTCCTTGTGCCAAGGAAGTAGAAAGGCATGGGGCGATCCTGGGTCTGCTGTCTGTGGCCAACATCTGTGCTGCTGGGGGAGAGAGGGAGTCATCAGCGAGGGGCAGAGGCCCAGAGGAGAGCAAAGGCTAAATCTTGGTGCTCTATTAGGGGGACAGAGGTGGGTACACAAATAATAAGAATCCAAAGCATAAGGTGTAAGTGATCTAATAAAGGCAAGTCAGGTGCCATGGGGAGTTAGTAGGGAGAAGGAGGCTCCAAGCCGAGGGGTGAGGGAAGGCTTCACGATGAAGGGTCATTTGAATGGGTCTGAAGGATGGGAAGGATTTTGACATGTGGAAAGAGAGAGAAGAGAGGGTGCAGAGCATCTCAAGGGAAGAACTAAGAATAAAGGCATAGGCCAGGCGGGTGCAGTGACTCAGGTCTGTAATCCCAGTACTTTGGGAGGCCGAGGTGGGCAGATCACAAGGTCAAGAGATCAAGACCATCCTGGCCAACAGGGTGAAACCCCATCTCTACTAAAAAAAAAAAAAAAAAAAAAAAGATTAACTGGGTGTGGTGGCATGTGCCTGTAATCCCAGCTACTCTACAGGCTGAGGCAGGAGAATCACTTGAACCTAGGAGGTGGAGGTTACAGTGAGCTGAGATCATGCCACTGCACTCCAGCCTGGCGACAGCGCGAGACTCCATCTCAAAAAAAAAAACAAAAACACACAGGCAAAAAGTTGGGAAAGGGACAGAGCATGTTCTATTTATTCATTCAGCAGATACTCATTGAATGCCTGGAGTGGCCAGAGAGCAGGACAGATAGTCCTTCCTATCTTAATGGAGCTTCAAGTTTGGAAGGGGAGACAGGGATATAACAAGTGAACAGATAGCGAAGTGGAGTGGCGAGCAGTCCAGCCTGGCAAAAGGGAAAGGTCTTGGCCAGAGGGTCCAGGAGTCCCATCAAGCCATGCTCCCTGAGCTCCGTACCTGGGAGTACATTCTCTCCGTTCTCTGTCCTTGACAGCCTTCAGATGTATCTTTCACCCTCTTTTGTTCCCAGATGTGTGGTTTCCAACCCGACTGTGTCCTGTATGTGGACCTCCTTCAGGAGACACAATGGCCAGCCAGACAAGGCAGGAATGTACTGGAACCATGACCACTGGCTGTTCCGGTCCCCACCCTCATGCAGCCTGGGCAGCCGCAGTCCCCATCTCAGCTAGGTTTGCAAGAGGAGGGAAGATGGCAGGAGACTTGAAGATTTAGCTCAGGACTTTGACTTTATCCTGCTGGCAGTTGGGGATGAGAGACCAGTGCTTGGCGGCAAGGTCAGGAAGAAGGATGATATTTGGGTTCACCCACGTGGAGAGGACGCTGAAGCTGCCAGAATGGATAGGGCCGTCAAGAAAGGGACTTGCATGAGAAGAGGAAGGACTAAGATTTAGAGTTTTGGAGGGAACAGAGGAGGCAACAAGGGAGAGAGAGGGGTAGTCACAGAGGCAGAGTCCAGAGGCAGGCCAGGGAGGAGAGAATTCCTAGATGGGGGAAGGAGGATCAACAAATCCAGTGGTGCTTCTGAGCAACCGAGCGGGGAGAGAACGGAGGGAAAGTCACCGGTTATTGCCAACTTCCTGGGGGAGGTAGTCCTGGCCAAGCAGATGAGTAGGTTTCTATACAATTCATATAAATCCCTGGGCACCTGCCCCAATTTGTGATGATGATACAAGAGAGACCTTCAGTATCCCCATACGGGGAAAGGCACTGGGACCAAAGACTACAATGGAAGTGGAGAAATTGTGTCCACACTAGCATGCTCCCACTTCCAAGGCTCTTATTGAAAATGAGGGAGTCCAGCCAGGCACAGTGGCTCATGCCTGTAATCCCAGTATATTGGGAGGCCAAAGAAGGCAGATCACTAGAGCCCAGAGTCCAAGACCAACCTGGGCAACATGGTGAAACTGAAAAAAAAAAAAAAAAAAAAAAAGGAAGACGAAGAAGGCCGGGTTCAGTGGCTCACTCCTATAATCCCAGCACTTTGAGAGGCCAAGGTGGGTGGATCACCTGAGGTCAGGAGTTTGAGACCAGCCTGGCCAACATATAGTAAAACTCTGTCTCTACTAAATATATGAAAGTAGCCAGGCATGGTGGCGCACACCTGTAATCCAGCTACTCGGGAGGCTGCGGCAGAAGAACCGCTTGAACTCGGGAGGCAGAGATTGCAGCGAGCCAAGATCGCACCATTGCACTCCAGCCTGGACAACAAGAGCGAAACTCTATCTCAAAAAATAATAATAAAAAAGAAGAAAATGAAGGAGTTTTCTGTTTGGGGCTCAGCTCTGCCCAGCTCTTTGCAGCCACATGAAATGATTTCCCTGCTTGTGCTAACTGGCTCTGATGGGGGAGGCTGAGGCATGTGGGATGGGGAGAGGTCCCTGAGGGTCTAGAGGAGGCTGGTGGGAGGTGACCTGGTGGCGGCTGCCATGGCAGTGAGCTTTGAACAGGCATTTCGCCCCCAGCTTGTCCCACAGATCTGTGCCGCCGCAGAAGTGTCCTGTCTTGTGTCTTCTCACGGAACCATACAGGTGAGCGCTGTCTCCCTTTTGTGGTTGAATTCTTGCCTCCCTACACATTTATCATGGTCCAGGGTTCACTTCCTTTCTTCCTTTCCTTGTTCCTGTATTCCTTCATTCACACTTATTAACTGAGCATCCATTATGTTCTAGGCACATTGTGCTAAGCTAGGCATATGGTAGTGAATAAAACAGATGAGGACTTTTAGCCTTTATGATTCAATGGGAGCCCCTAGCTGTTAAATCAGCCACCTACCTCAGAAAGTAATTACGATTGTATTCAGTGCTGGAAGGGGAAGAACAACCAGAGGGCTCTGAGAGCCCTTATCTGCAGGACTGATTTCAGCAGAAGGTTCAGGAAGGCCTCTCTAAAGAAGAAACTGTAGGGAAGGAAAAAACTTCCCCTTCATCCAAAGAAAGTTCACTGAAAAATCACTAACAAAAGGCAGAGATCAACAGGAAAAAAGCATATACATTTATTTTGATGCCAGAGTCTTCATCTTCAGGATGAAGATCCAAATATACAAAGGAAATGGTCCATTTTTACACTTGGGGTCAGCAGACTATGGAAACAACCACGCAGAAATACAACTGGACAAAAAAGATCTGAGTTGATGCTACAGACTGTGGGAACCAGCAAGGCTTCCGTTTAGGTTCTCCTGGGCCTTTCTGGGCAGCACTCCTTTCTCCCATGGGATGGGGGAAGGGGCTCTTGTGACCTGCAATCTAACAAGGTAGGTCAAATAATTTCTTAATGGCCAGTTTTTACACTGAAAGATTGGGGGTAGGAATTAGAAAAAAAAATTTTTTTTTGAGACGGAGTCTCACTCTGCCACTCAGGCTGGAGTGCAATGGCATGATTTCGGCTCACTACAACTTCCACCTCCCAGGTTCAAGCAAATCTCCTGCCTCAGCCTCCCAGGTAGCTGGGATTACAGGAGCCTACCACCACGCCCGGCTAATTTTTGTATTTTTTAGGAGAGATGGGGTTTCAGGCTGGTCTTGAACTCCTGACCTCAAGTGATCCGCCCTCCTTGGCCTCCCAAAGTACTGGGATTACAGGCATGAGCCACTACCTGCTGGGCCTAGAGTAATATTTTTAGATTTTGTGGCTGGCTTCAGGGAGAAAGGGGTTCTGGCTTCTATGACCCACCCTGGGGAAGAGGGATTCTAGTTTCTATGGCTAGCCTTGGGGGAGAATGAGGGGCCAGAGACAGGGGTGCAGGTGAAGGTTAGAAAGAGTTTTTGCTTCTGAGACCTTCATTTCAGGGTACTGTTTCTGTGAGCCCCTAAACAATCATTACACTGAGACCTTAAGGATTCACAGGAATTTCTCCAGTGAGAACGGGGAGAAGTATTGCGGGAATGTGCAGAACCTGTGCAAAGGTTCTTGTCCTTTGAGCTGGAAGAGGCTTGTCCTGTTTGAGAAACTGAAAGCAAACTGATCAACTGGGGAGAAGGCATGGGGAGGAGAGTGGCCCAGGCACCAGCTCTCACAGGGTCACGCAGACCCGGTTAAGCATTTTGGACTTAAACCATTGGAAGGAATTAAGTAGTAATTGAGTCAGATGTTCGCTTTTAAAAGATTCTCCTGGCCACAGCCTGGGAGTGTCTTGATAGGGGCCCGTGTGAACTGCCGAAGGCAGGCAAGAACTGATGGGGCTTGGATTAGGGTGGAGAGGGCGAGAATCGATAGAGTATTTCAGAGGTAGAATGAACTCTGGGTGTCTTGCTTAAAATCGCGGTGGCTCAAGCCTGTAATCCCAGCACTGTGGGAGGCCGAGGCGGGTGGATCACGAGGTCAAGAGATCGAGACCATCCTGGCCAACATGGTGAAACCCCGTCTCTACTAAAAATACAAAAAATTAGCTGGGCATGGTGGCGTGTGCCTATAATCCCAGCGACTCAGGAGGCTGAGGCAGGAGAATTGCCTGAACCCAGGAGGCGGAGGTTGCAGTGAGCCAAGATCGCGCCATTGCACTCCAGCCTGGGTAACAAGAGCGAAACTCCGTCTCAAAAAAAAAAAAAAAAAAAATCTCACACATAAACATTATATTAGGCTTGGCTGGGAATGTAAAAATAAAATACAGTAGGATGGGCGCGGTGGCTCACATCTATAATTCTAGCTTTTTGGGAGGCTGAGATGGGCAGATCACCTGAGGTCAGGAGTTTGAGACCTGGGCAACACGGTGAAACACTGTCTCTACTAAAACTATAAAAATTAGCCGGGGGTGGTGGTGCACACCTATAGTCCCTGCTACTTGGGAGGCTGAGGCAGGAGAATGGCTTGAACTTGGGAGGTGGAGGTTGCAGCGAGCCTAGATCGTGCCACTGCACTCCCGCCTGAACAAGAGATCGAAACTCTGTCTCTAAATAAAAATAAATAAATAAATAAATTACAGTAAAAATAAAAAGAAAGTGTCAGCGGCTTAACATAATAAAGATGTGTTTCTCACTCAAGCAAAACCTAATATAGTTAAACAGGGAAGGGAGGTTGAAGAGGAGGGCTCTGACTCACACAGTCACTTGGGGACCCAGCTGACACCACCATCTTGTGATGCCACCATCAAGACGCATGATATGGCTGGCACAGTGGCTCACACCTATAACCCCAGCACTTTAGGAGGCGGAGGCAAGGGAGGATCCTTTGAGGCCAGGAATTGAGGCCAGCCTGGGCAACATAGCATGACCCTATCTCTACAAATTTACAAAAAAAAAAAAAAAAACAACCCTATCTGGGCATGGCGATGCACACCTGTAGTCCTAGCTACTTTGGAGGCTGAGACTTAATGATCTTTTGAGCCCAGGTGTTCAAGGTTATAGTAAGCTGATTGTGCCACTGCATTCTAGTCTAGGAGAAAGAGGGAGAACCTGTCTCTAAATAAACAACTAAAAATAAAAAAGACCCATGGTATTCCCCAGAAGCCGGTCCTGAGAAAAGGAAATGAGTGCATATAGCTTATAAGAAGTTGCTTCCGGGGAACCCTGCAAGGAACAGAAGTGATGCTGGAGAGGGAAGAAAGCCAGCCAAGGGTAGAGCCACCAGCCAGTTACCACGTGGGCAACTAGAGCCCGATCCTGCTGGGTAGCTGGGAAGAGCACGACACCAGCAACCACTCCCCAGGAAGGAGGAGGTGGCATGTCTTCACCAGTCTCTGACTGTCACCAGCTGGGGCACTAGCTGGGCACCTCCAGGTTGCCTTGGGCCAAATGTGAACCCAGTGCCAGGAAAAAAAGCCCTCATGCAGGGTCTGGGCTGTTTTCAGTGAGCAGCCTTTACAAGATAGTGGCGAAAGGCCAGGCGAGGTGGCTCAAGCCTGTAATCCCAGCACTTTGGCAGACCTAGGCGGGTGGATCACTTGAAGTCAAGAGTTCAAGACAACCTGGCCAACATGGTGAAAGCCCATCTCTACTAAACATACAAAAATTAGCCAGGCGTGATGGCAGGCATCTATAGTCCCAGCTACTCAGGGGGCTGAGACAAGAGATCGCTGGAACCCGGGAAACTGAGGTTGCAGTGAGCTAGATTATACCACTAAACTCCAGCCTGGGCAATAGTGGTGAGGGCTGAGGGGAGTAGGGGGCGCACACAGGTGTCTGTTACACCTGGCATCCAGGGCTGCCCTCAGGGAAGATTGGGAAGATGGTAAAGGGTGAGGATAGAGTTCTGCACCAGAACTCAGGCACAGGGCCCCAAGCTCCCTGGCACAGAGGCTGAGAATTATAAGGGAACACATGAATAACTTGGTGAGCACGAGCATTTTGCCACAGCGTACACCCTCATAGGGTTCGGCCAATGAAGGAAAGAGCAGCACTTTACCTTTCTCAGGTAGAGACTTCACAGCTCTGATAACCCAGCCTGCCAGCACCCCGAGATGCCTTGGCAGCCACATTTGCGGTTGGCTCCTGCCTCCTCCACTGCCCCAGTCTCTGGATGCTCCAACAGCTGCTGGTTGAGGGCAGCGCCCATTGCAGCACCCACACTCACACTCTCCTATGCAAATTGGGCATTTTCCTAAAAGCACGGCACCCGCTCTCCTCAGGAGCCTCCTTTGCATGCTGCTTTCCATGACACCCCCAACTCCTCCAAGCCAGAGGGGACTCACCAGCTGTGCCCTCTGGGTGCCTGGACTACAGCCCCAAGGCCAGGAAGCAGGAGGCAAGTGTACATCCCACAGTGGTGACCATGGCTGAGTTTGCCACCATGCTCCAAAATGTGTGTGCTATTCTGCTTTTCATTTATTTAGTCATGACCTGGGAGTTATAGGGGAGAGATGGAGAAGACACTAAGTACTGATAAAGGGACCACCGAAGACCCCTACTGAAGTTCAATAGAACCATGGGCCCCCAAGAGTGCACCGCCTAATGTCCAGAACCTGTGAATATGTTACCTCCCATGGCAAAAGGGGCTTTGCAGATGTGATTAAGTTATGGATTTTGAGAAGAGGAAACATCCTGGATTAGTCAGATGGGCCCCACACGTCCTTATAAGGGAGAGGTAGAGCCGGCCGCGGTGGCTCATGGCTGTAATCCTAGCCCTTTGGGAGGCTGGGGTGGGAGGATCACCCAAGGTCAGGTGTTCCAGACCAGCCTGGCCAACATGGTGAAACCCTGTCTCTACCAAAAATCAATAATTAACTGGGCATGGTGGCACATGCCTGAAATCCCAGCTACTTGGGAGGCTGAGGCAGGAGAATCACTTGAACCCAGTGAGCGGAGATCATGCCACTGCACTCCAACCTGGGCAACAGAGTGACTGCATCTCCAAAAAACAGAGAGAGATGTAGGAGAGAGAGAGTCAGAGAAGGAGCTGTGACGAGGGAAGCAGACGTTGGAGGAATGCGATGTTACAAGCCAGGGAATGTGGGTGTCCTCTACACAGTAGAGAAGACAAGGAAATGGATTATCTTCTAGAACTTCCAGAAGGAACAGCCGGCCCACCATTTGATGTTAGCTGGCCAAGGTCCGTTATAGACTTCTGACCTCAGAACTACAAAAGAATAAATAATTCGTGTTGCTTTAAGCCACTGTATTTGTGGACATTTGCCATAAATACAGTAGAAATTAGCCACACCCAGCTAATTTTTTTCTTTCTTCTTCTTCTTTTTTTTTTTTTTTTTGTATTTTTAATAGGGACAGGGTTTCACCATGTTGGTCAAGCTGGTCTCAAACTCATGACCTCAAATGATCCGCCCACCTCAGCCTCTTGAAGTGCTGGGATTACAGGCATGAACCACCACACCTGGCTGGCTTCTTGCTAAGAGAAAAACTTGACCATTGAGTGGAAGAAGCAAGGAGCGAGTGGGTAGGGCCCGGATGTGGCTTTGGATGGGCAGTGAGGTAGGACGATGTTCCAGAAGAGCATCAGCACGGGAGAAGGGCAGTGAGGAACGACAATGTTCCAGGAGAGCATCAGCACGGGGGAAGGGCAGTGTCCGAAAGCCCAAGGGTGTCCCTGTGTCCAACAGCTTGGGCCACAGTAATGAAACATACCACAGACAACAAACATTTATTTCTCACAGTTCAGAAGGCTGGAAGTCTGAGATGAGGGTACCCAAGGCTGGGTTCTGCCTTCTCACTGTGTCCTCAAGGTGCAGAGGTCCAGGGTGCAGGGTCCCTTCTGTAAGGGCGCCAATCCCATTCACGAGGGCTCCACCCTCATGGACTAATTATCTCCCAAATGCCCCACCTCCTAATGCCATCGCGTTGGGGCTAGGACTTCAACAGATGAATTTGGGAGGGGGCACGAACATTCAGTCCATAGCTCCCCAGGCAATCTTGCATGGCTTCTGCGCCACTGACAGTGAGGCTTGGGGGCACCTGCCCCAGCCCCTCCATCCTTCAGAAGCAGAGCTTCCTAACATTCCTCACATCCATCACGGAGACGATGGCATTGATGTACAACACTGGGCCACAGAGAGGGAACCAGGAGACGTCCACAGGAGCCTGGTGAAAAAAAAAATTACAATTTATTTATCTTATATAATTATGATAAGAAAAAATGAAATATAAAGTATTAGGAAAGATTTGTGTAAAACATCCAAATGAAACCTCCTAAACTCAAAATGAGAAATGAGCTTGATTTGGTAAGCACAACTTTTTAATATCAGATTTTTTTTTTTTGCTTGAAATGACCACAAGCAATTCCTATTCAAGGCTCTTTATTTTATTTCTTTATTTATATTTTTGAGACCGAGTCTCACTCTTTCACCCAGGCTGGAGTGCGGTGGATAGCACCGCTCCCTTCTCCAGGATCTGAGGTCTGTGGGCAGCATCAAGGTCTGCCTTGCGGTGGGACCGCTTGGGTTTCAGAGCAGGGTCCCTGTTGTTTCCTGACAGGTGATCTGAAGCATAGCTGGGTGGTAACACGGAGCCGTTCAGGGACTTTGTTTCCAACCGGGGTGCATCTAATCTTGTCTTCCTGAGGATGATGACCACTCGGGGCTCCTTGACGTCCTGAGGCCGTATGCAACGAATGATTTCATCAGCAGCATACCCACTGAGCACAGCCGTGCTGCCTCTGTGCACCAGCAGTGGATGGCGCCATTGCACTCCAGCCTGGGTGAGCTGACTCACTGCAACCTCCACCTCCCGGGTTCAAGTGATTCTCCTGCCTCAGCCTCTTGAGTAGCTGGGATTACAGGCACCCAATGCCATGCCTGGCTAATTTTTGTATTTTTAATAGAGACAGGGTTTGGCCATGTTGGCCAGGCTGGTCTCAAACTCCTGACCTTAGGTGATCCACCTGCCTCAGTCTCCCAAAGTGCTCGGATTACAGGTGTGAGCAACCGCACCCAGCCATTTTTGTATTTTTAGTAAAGACAGGGTTTTACCATGTTGGCCAGGGTGGTCTGGAACTCCTGATCTCAAGTGATCCGCCCATCTCAGCGTCCCAAAGTGCTAGGATTACAGGCGTGAGCCACTGTACATAGCTCATGAAGGCTCTTTAATGATGATTTCTTCAAATGTTGGATAAACAACACCTACAAAAAGACAGCCCAAGTAGGTGATAGTTTTGGTTTGTTTGTTTGTTTTTGTTTTTTGAGACAAAGAAAAAATACAAAAACTAGCTGGGCATTGTGGTGCATACCTATAGTCCCAGCTGCTCGGGAGCCTGAACTGGCAGGATGGCTTAATTCTGGGAGGCAGAGGTTGCAGTGAGCTGAGTTGATGCCACTGCACAGCACGCTGGGTGACAGAGTGAGACCCTGTCCCAAAGAAAAGAATTAACTCTCAATATTTACTCTCAATGACAACTGTAACTTTTTTTTTTTCAGGCGTGGTGACAGGGTCTTTCTTTGTTGCCCAGGCTGGTCTTAAACTCCTGGGCTCAAGCGATCCTCCCTCCTCAGCCTCCCAAAGTGTTGGGATTACAGGTGTGACCCCAGCCTGTAACCAAAATTCTTATGATAATGAGAATAATTGATTGAGAATCTAATCAAACTGTCTTATACTGAGTATTTATTTTTATTTTTATTATGATCATTATTTAGAGACAAGGTCTTGCTCTGTCAGCCTGGCTGGAATGCAGTGTTGTGATCATGGCTCACTGCAGCCTCAAACTCCTGGTTTCAAGTGATCCTCCCACCTTGGCCTCTGAAAACCACTGCGATTACAGATGTGAGCCACTGGGCCCGGCCTCAAGTATTTTAAAATAACACTGCACTTAGAATTACCAGAATGTGTATATGTGGTTAGAGCAGGCAGCATGGGTGCCCCTAGAAAGGCATGTTATCTACAAACAGGGAGCCTTGTGCAATATACAAGACATTTCCAGGTGGCCCCCTGAAACCATCCCTCCTGGTTTCCTGGACCACCCCAGGCCCACCCCAACTCTAGCATCGGCTCACACCTGCTGTCGGCCATGCATGCAAACACTGTGGGAGATGTGCAGGGTAAGTCACCTCCGTCACTGGACCTCCCTCATCCTGCCACCCACCTATGGCATTCCCTGGGGAGTCTCTGCAAGGTCTTCCAAAAGCTACCAGCCTGGGGGCTCCAATCGCCCCAGGCCCAGCCTGACAGCAAGGGGAGCAATATCCTTCCCCACTTTATCTTATTGGCGACAATCCAGCATCTCCACCCAGACCAACAGAAAAGGAGCCTGATTCATCCAGAAGAGAAAGGTCAAAAAACATTTCTTGACCCCTCCTCCACCCCCCACACCCACCCCTGTGAGAGGGCTAGCCTGGGTTCCAGTCCCACTCCTCCACCTACAAGCTGGGTAACTCTCCCTTGATGATCTCTCCGAGCTGCAGTCCCCACCTCTGTAAAACGGGGACGGTAGTATCTGTCTCATGGGATTGTACGAAGGTTATGCAGGCAATGCATGTAAGTGGCTGGCACAGGGCTCCACCCAGGGCAAGCCTGAGTCAATGCTGGTTCTGGTCTGTGATGCAGAGACCCTCAGACACAAAGACCACTAACACAGTCACACACACAAAGATACATAGACACAGAGGCCCAAAGCCACAGTGAGCTCATGTGTGGGCACACACATGGGAGGCACAGATCTGTCGGCCCCATGGAGATGCCCTAGCCCAGTCCCAGACCCCACCCCTTTACCCAGACAGGAGCCATCCAGCTGCAGCTGGATCTCACCTGCCCTTGGGAGAGCCTTGGGCATCAGAGGGAGCACGTTCAGCTCCTCCTCTTTGATGTGTCTGTGGAGGACGGCTGGCCAGGTTCCTGCAGGCACTCTGGGGGCCCAGACTCCAGGTATGAAACCCCATCATCCCACCCCTTTAATTCATTTCACCCCCTTGCTGTCAGTGTGCAGACACCTTTATTTTTGGACTGGGGGAGTAGAGGTGGAGCTAGGAAAGGGTTGCCATCCACAGCCCACAAACACACAGGCACACCCACAGAGACACACAGAGGCTGACACAAGGACACCTGCAGCACTCACAGGCCGCAGCTCCCACCCAGGAAACCCGTCCAATCCAAGACCTCTGCCTGCAAATCCAGGATATTCCATTCCCTGCCATGTCCACATTAGCACCATCCCCCCCCACCACCACTGCCATCCCCTCTGTGACCAGTAGCCCCACGACCACCAGTAGCCACCGCCACCACAGCACACCACCGTGGGTGAACTGATGGAGGAGCCCTCTGGGACTCTGATACAGCATGGAGGAGACCCCCAGTGGGAAGGGCAGAAGGAGGGCGACGAGCTTCCTAGGAGCCCAGAGGACAAGGTCCAGGAGCTCAGGCCTCTGCAGCAGCCGTGGACTCCAAACTCCAGCCCTGCTGGAGAGCGTTTTCCCTGCCTGTGTCTGAGCCTGCCCTCTCCCGCCTCTCCCTCCCTCCCACACCCACGGAAAGCTGGTCCCTAGCAGGAGCTAGTGCTGGAGGTGGAGGCGGCTGCAGAGAGAGAAGCCTAGGAGGGAGGGGCACAGCCCTGGCTGAACCCACAGGATTGGCCAATCTGCACCCTCTCGGCCAGCACCTCACTAAAGATTCCTCAAAGCGACAGTGACCTTACCCTCTGCTCTGAGCTCTGCTGGTCCCAGCCAGGAGAGCCCGAGTCATGAGGTGGGCACCCAGTGGGCAGGGTGGGCCGCAGGGGCCTTCTTGGAGGCAGCGGTGAGTTGGGAAGGGGCGGCTGGGCCCCGCAGGGGGCACGATGGACAAGTTCCGGATGATCTTCCAGTTCCTGCAGTCCAACCAGGAGTCCTTCATGAACGGCATCTGTGGCATCATGGCCCTGGCCAGCGCCCAGATGTACTCAGCCTTCGACTTCAACTGCCCCTGCCTGCCAGGCTACAACGCGGCTTACAGCATGGGCATCCTGCTGGCACCACCCCTGGTGCTCTTCTTGCTGGGCCTGGTCATGAACAACAACGTGTCCATGCTGGCGGAAGAGTGGAAGCGGCCACCGGGTCACCGGGCCAAGGACCCCGCCGTGTTGCGCTACATGTTCTGCTCCATGGCCCAGCGTGCCCTCATCGCACCCGTCGTCTGGGTGGCCGTCACACTACTCGACGGCAAATGCTTCCTCTGCGCCTTCTGCACTGCCGTGCCTGTGACCGCACTGGGCAATGGCAGCCTGGTGCCTGGCCTGCCTGCCCCTGAGCTCGCCCGCCTGCTGGCCCGGGTGCCCTGCCCTGAGATCTACGATGGTGACTGGCTGCTGGCCCGAGAGGTGGCTGTGCGCTACCTGCGCTGCATCTCCCAGGTGAGGGGCCACATGGCCTCAGGCTGGGTCTTCCTGGCAGATCAAGTTCCCTCTAGGAGGACCCTATGTCCCCACCTCTCAAAATGGGGCCTCTGCTCAAGTTGAGCTCTGAGGGGTGGGGGGCATCTTCCCAACTGAGGCTGAAGGCAGAGCCACGCATCTGCCCTCAGCCCAGGGCCATCTGGAGAACATGCTTCGGCTCCCTCCATCCAGAGGCTTCTGGTGAGTGGGCCTGACCCCTGTCCTGAGGTCTCCAGAGTGGACCCACATCCCATCCGGATCTCTGAGCTTGGAAACTGGAGGAATTTGCATCCTTTCTCTCTTCCAGGCCTCGGCAGTGGTGAGGCTAGTGGGTGGCTAGGCCATTTGGGTACATTTCCCTGGCAAATGGCCCCATCTGGTGCTTCCCTGGTGGGGACTGGGAGCTGAGGACGGGGGTGTCCTGGAAGGGGGCACATGGGTGAGACAGATGCCTTGTTGGGATGTGACGGAAAGGCAGGTTGGAAGGCCCACTGACAGGGCAGCCAGAGGGAGAGTCCTCCCAGCCCTGTTCCCACATCCTCTGCCCCTCGGTGCTCACCGGTCCAAGCTTCTAGGGCCTTTCCACCACCATCAGTGCTGTGCGGGGAGGACCGCCCAGGCAGCCTGCCCTCGCAGCTGGCAGACCAGGTGCTGTCAGGGAGAGGGGCTAGAGCCAGCCTACCTTGCAAGGGCTGGAGAAACGTGCACACTCTGCCCTGGCAAGTCCAGGCACCCCTGGCTTCCCGCTCTAGCAGGGGCGTCTCTCCTGGGAGGCCGCCATCACCACCCAGATAGCCCTGGTGAATGTCACACTCTGAACATTCAGACTGAACTCTGCTTCCCTCTCCTCCCAACCTGTGCCTGCCTCCTCTCCTGTGGACACTCATCCCGTCATCCCCGGCCTTAGGGCTTGACCAGCTGTCCCTCCACCTGACCTTTAAGCTGCCGCTTCATAAGCTGAGTGAACTCCGGAGGTATATACATGTTTCTAGAATTTAGATTCTAGATTCAACTTTAGAATTTGTTGGCATCTTATACAAACCAGAATGGGCCGGGTAAGGTGTGGCTCATGTCTGTAATCCCAGCACTTTGGGAGGCCAAAGCAGGAAGATCGCTGGAGCCCAGGACTTCAAGGCCAGCCTGGGGAATATAGTGAGACCCTTTGGTCAAAAAAAAAAAAAATTAGCCGGGCTTGGTGGCACATGCCTGTAGTCCCACCTACTCAGGAAGCTGAAGTGGGAGGATTGCTTGAGCCTGGGAGGTTGAGGCTGCAGTGAGCTGTAATTACACCACTGCAGCCTGGGTAACAGAGCAAGACCTGCCTCAAAAAAAAAAAGTAAATAATAAAAATCGGAATTTTTCACATAAAAATCAGATTTCCAAGCTGGAAATCCAGAAGATTCAGTCCCCACGTGTACTCCTGGAGCAGCCTGGGGTGCCCATGGCCTGTGCACACGCTCAGCAGCTCCCCACCCCGTCTGCTCTGTCATGACCTGCCCGGCCCCATGCTTAGCATCTGAGTTTTCCTTCAGCCCCAGTCTTGATCTGCCCAAATATACCTCTGTGTGGCTGGGGCCTAACCCTGAAGTGGGGGCCAGGGGAGCATCCTGCCCGTGCCCTACAGTGAGCTGACAGAGCAGGGCTAGAACCAGGTGCAGGGTGCTCTTCCGCAGAGCTCGAGTTCTTGCCTGATTCACCTCCATGACCCCTGAAGGCTCAGCTCAGAATCGACACAAAGGAGGCGCTCGCTTGGCACTGGTCACAATACCATGAGTCAAAGGAGAGGTTCAGGACTCAGAGGAAAATGGGCCACTATGGCCTGGGGAGATCAAGGAAGGCTTCCTGAAAGAAGAGACACAGTAAGTAGGTAAGTGAGGGCCTACTGGCTCAACCTAATGGTTAATAGTCACTGAACACTGGGTGCCAGGCACAGTGCTAAGCTTATCACATTCAGTCCGCACAGCAACACTGAGATAGTTGCTACCACCAGCTGCGTTTTATAGGTGTGGAAACCGAGGCACAGAGAACTTGAGTGCTTTGCTCCCGAGCAACTAGTAATTAGTGGAGACAGCATTCAAACCCAAGCAGCCCAAATCCAGGGTCTGCCACTTAACTCCTGTGCTCGGGGTGCTCCATGTGAGCTTTCCATGAGGTGCACCTGTTTCCATTATTTCAATTTCTATGCCCATTTTACAGATGAGGAAATAAAGGCCAAGCGGCAAGCTCACTTGCCCAATTTAGGCTCTTTGCCCTAGAGGCGCTGGCATAGAGAGTGCTTTGGGAGTCAGGCCGGGTGCGGTGGCTCATGCCTATAATCCCAGCACTTTGGGAGGTCGAGGTGGGTGGATCACCTGAGGTCGGGTGTTCAAGACCAGCCTGATCAACACAGAGAAACCCCATCTCTACTAATAATACAAAATTAGCCGGGCGTGGTGGTGCATGCCTATAATCCCAGCTACTCAGGAGGCTTAGCAAAAGAATCACTTGAACCCGGGAGGCAGAGGTTGCGGTGAGCCAAGATGTGCCTTTGCACTCCAGACTGAGCAACAAGAGCAAAATTCCGTCTCAAACAAAAAAGAAAGAGAGTGCTTTGGGAGTCTGAACAGGCTCCGAGGCCCGAGGCCAGTGCCCAGCGACTTTCTGTTGTCTCCCCACAGGCACTGGGCTGGTCCTTCGTGCTGCTGACCACACTGCTGGCATTCGTGGTGCGCTCCGTGCGGCCCTGCTTCACACAGGCCGCCTTCCTCAAGAGCAAGTACTGGTCCCATTACATTGACATCGAGCGAAAGCTCTTCGATGAGACATGTACGGAGCATGCCAAGGCCTTCGCCAAGGTCTGTATCCAGCAGTTCTTCGAGGCCATGAACCATGACCTGGAGCTGGGTCACGCCCACGGGGCACTGGCCACGGCCCCTGCTTCCAAGGCTGCCCCCATTCCCCCTGACAGTGGGGAGGAGGAAAGGGAGAAGCTGCGTGGCATCACGGATCAAGGCACCATGAACAGGCTGCTCACAAGCTGGCACAAATGCAAACCGCCACTGCGGCTGGGCCGGGAGGAGCCGCTGATGGGCAACGGCTGGGCTGGGGGCGGGCCCCGGCCTCTGCGCAAGGAGGTGGCCACCTACTTCAGCAAAGTGTGAGGCACGGCCAGCTGAAGAGGCAGGAATGGGGGTCTGAGCCCACGGCCCTTCCGATCCCCAAACCAGGTGGAAAAATGAAGGCTTTCAGTGCTGGGCACTAGCCCACACTCCCTGGCACACGCCTGCCCATAGCAGGCAGGATATCTGGGACTGGAAGGGGATCTCACACCCTCAGCTATGACACTGCCCTGGATGGCCCTGGGGCAGTGGGCCCATGAGCAGTATTAGTCTAAAGGGATCAGAACTGTCATGGTGGACACAGGGACCGATGGCTCCACTCTGCCCAGCCCTTCCCAGGCTGATGTTCACTGTCTCCTCCCAGGTTCGACAGACATCCCTGCCCCAGGATCTACTTTCATCTGTGGCTT
Source organism: Sapajus apella (assembly GCF_009761245.1). Lineage (NCBI taxonomy): Eukaryota > Metazoa > Chordata > Mammalia > Primates > Cebidae > Sapajus > Sapajus apella. The sequence goes on along the minus strand of NW_022436953.1, from coordinate 7,029,003 downwards.
TTTAGGACCTCTCTTCCTTTCCGCTCAGGGCCTGGGGAGTGGGAAGCATCCAGGCATCTCATGAAGTGGGAGCCCTCTGATTTGGGCAAGCGTGTCCTAGGTGAGACTGAGTGGGCTGGGGCAGGCCCATAGGGACATGACACACAGCCCACTTGGCGTGACAAACCTGGGGTGACAGGCGATGAGATGCGATGTCAGAAGCTAGGTTCACATGGGAGAGGCCAGATTGTGTGTGGTCACCACAGGGTCACATGACAATTGTCCAGGTGGACTGTCTGTTTAGCACCAAGCACAAAAGTCCTCCCATAGAGGGGTCATTGAAGACTACCCTAATACTCCCTTCACATCCAGGTCTCAGGAGGAAATCAGACCACCCCTAAGGCTTGAGAAGTTAGACACAGAAGCTAAAGTCTCTCCATTTTTCTTTTCTTTTTTTTTTTTTTTTTTTTTTTTTTTTTTTTTTTTTTT
>NW_022436953.1:6978640-7028435 GCF_009761245.1 Sapajus apella | reverse complement strand
CTTGTTACCCAGGCTGGAGTGCAATGGCGCGATCTCGGCTCACCGCAACCTCCGCCTCCTGGGCTCAGGCAATTCTCCTGCCTCAACCTCCTGAGTAGCTAGGATTACAGGCACGTGCCACCATGCCCAGCTAATTTTTTGTATTTTTAGTAGAGACGGGGTTTCACCATGTTGACCAGGATGGTCTCGATCTCTGGACCTCGTGATCCACCCGCCTCGGCCTCCCAAAGTGCTGGGATTACAGGCTTGAGCCACCGCGCCCGGCCTAAGTCTCTCCATTTTTCTCAAAGACCCCACCCCTTGGGGAGGGAGTTCTAAGAGGCTAAGAGGAGCTCCAAGGCGCTAGCCCAAGCGGGATGAGGGTGGAGGAGAGCAGCGTAAACGGGAAGCAGCTGATTCCAGAGTGGGACAGAATTGGGTCAAATGCTGTCTCTACCACTCACAAACTCTGTCCCTGGGCCAGCTGCATCACTGCCTGTGCCTTAGTTTCTTCATCTATACAATGCGGGTGAGGGCCTTCCCGTCATGGCATTGCTATGTATAAAAGCACATGGCGCCGGGCGCGGTGGCTCAAGCCTGTAATCCCAGCACTTTGGGAGGCCGAGGCGGGTGGATCACGAGGTCAAGAGATCGAGACCATCCTGGTCAACATGGTGAAACCCCGTCTCTACCAAAAATACAAAAAATTAGCTGGGCATGGTGGCGCGTGCCTGTAATCCCAGCTACACAGGAGGTTGAGGCAGGAGAATTGCCTGAACCCGGGAGGCAGAGGTTGCGGTGAGCCGAGATCACACCATTGCACTCCAGCCTGGGTAACAAGAGTGAAACTCCGTCTCAAAAAAAAAACCAAAAAACAAAGCACATGGCACATGGTAGGCACCCAGCACATGGTAGCTAATGTGTTTGCTGATTTCTGAATCCAAGGACTTCCCGCTTCCTCCCCTGGGCAGGGATGAGAGACAGCAACACAAACACTGGAGCTTCCATCTTTTTGGGGAAGAGGAAACAGAGGTACAGGTAGCTTTCTCAGCACCTCCCTTAGATAGCTCTGAGACGTAAGTCCCAAGCATCTAAGAATTCATTTTGATCTTGGTCATGATTCCATCCTTTCTTATCCATCCTTCCATCTATTCTCACTTCTGGGGTCCAGTTTCCCTCCTTTTAATTATTTGGGAGGAGCTGCTCAGATCCTTGTGGGCCAAGGTGGGCCGGGAGGGCTCTTCCAGGAGGTGGGACTTGGTCTGGGCCCTGAAGTAGAGGAGGATTTGGATGAGCAAAAACAAGGTATGTGTTGGTGGGCGGGGGGCGCTTCCAGTGGGAAGTGAAGGCCGGGAGGTATCAGAAAGTACAGATGTGAAGGAGAGCAAAGCTTTGGGTCAGGCACACCTGGATTCAAATACCAGCACTGCAGGACCTGTGGCAAGTCACCTAGCCACTCTAAGCCTCAGGGTGTCTGTCTGTAAGATGGTTATTAGAGGCTGGGCGTGGTGGCTCACTCCTGTAATCCAAGCACTTTGGAGGCCAAGGCAGGTGGATCACCTGAGGTCGGGAGGTCAAGACCCGCCTGACCAACATGGTGAAACCCCCATCCTATTTAAAAAAAAAAAAAAAAAAAGGATGGATATTAGAAGACCTGCTTGGCCGGGTGCAGTAGCTCATGCCTGTAATCCCAGCACTTGGGAGGTCAAGGAGGGAGGATCACTTGAGCCCAGGAGTTGGTGACTAGCCTGGGCAACATAGCAAGACTCTGTCTCTAAAATAATAATAATAAGGCTTTTCGATCTGCAATCTGCGCCTCAGGTGGGGCCGCCACCAAAATGCAGATTTTCATGAAAACCCTTACAGGGAAGACCATCACCCTCGAGGCTGAACCCTCGGATACGATATAAAATGTAAAGGCCAAGATCCAGGATAAGGAAGGAATTCCTCCTGATCAGCAAAGACTGATCTTTGCTGGCAAGCAACTGGAAGATGGACGTACTTTATCTGACTACAACATTCAGAAGGAGTCTACACTTCCTCTTGTGTTGAGACTGCATGATGGTGCTAAGAGGAAGAAGAAGTCTTACAGCACTCCCAAGAAGAATAAGCACAAGAGAAAGAAGGTCAAGCTGGCTGTCCTGAAATATTATAAGGTGGATGAGAATGGCAAAATTAGTCGCCTTCGTCGAGAGTGCCCTTCTGATGAATGTCGGGCTGGAGTGTTTATGGCAAGCCACTTTGACAGACATTATTGTGGCAAATGTTGTCTGACTTACTGCTTCAACAAACCAGAAGACAAGTAACTGAGTTAATAAAAGACATGAACTAACAAAATAATAAGATTTGTAATATTTTTTTAAATGAAAAAATTATTTTTTAAAAAAGACCTGCTTTTCAGAATTGTGGTGAGGATAAAGGGAAATACCTTTTAGGGAGGGATCTGGGACTGTGTTTGGCACGTGCTGGGATCTGAAATAAACAAATAAACAAGCAAACCCTGGTACATTTTCTTTCCTTCCTGCATGTGGTCAAGCCCAGCGCAGGAAGGCCAGCGCGCTCGGCAGCTCCACCATGATGGAACCAAGAGCACTGCAGCGCTGGCAGGTGTCTGGAGTCATCTCCCTCCATGCTAAGGGTCAACCAGCCTGTCCCTAGGCCTCTCCTCTGCAGCGTTCCTGATCCGTGCGCTTCAGCCCGTATCTTGTGCAATTCCACAGCTGGGGAGCTCATGACCACTTTTAGGGACAGGCTGGGCAGCTCTGATTATTACAAAGGGCTTCCTTCAGAAACCTGCCGCCTTGAAATTTCCACCCACCAGTTGGAGTTCTGCCTGCTGGCCCCGGGGGCATCCCTAGGCTCCTGAATTCAATCGTCAACCCTCCAGGAATCCGAAGCAGGTCCCGGGAGTTAGCTACGGGACAAAGAGCTGGCTGTGGGGATGGTTTGTCCAGTCAGCGGCAGGACCACTCTGAGGGAGAAGGGCCGTAAGAGGGTGCGGGCCTGGCCCAGAACATCCCGCGGGGCTCAGCGGGGACTGACGGCCCCCTCCCCTGACCCTCTCAGGGTGTCCTTCGGTAGCTTCTGCCCGGCGTGGGGTGCTGTTGAAATTGTCATGGGGGGCAGGTCTAGGCCGGATCTCCCCAATACTTCCCCACACCCCCACGTGACCCTCCTGGCTGGCTGGTCCCCCGAGTCTCCTTAGGTTGTGGAGCTCGGCAGGGTCCGGGTCCGGGCTGAGAGCGGGGCCAGCAGGGCGCAGGGACGGCGAGGGGCAGGGCGGTGGGATAGGCAGCAGCTGTGGAACAGGCACCACAACTTCCTCTCGGCTCCCCTCCCCTCGCGCCGCCCCCGCCCTCGCCCTCGCCCTCGGGGCCCGCCCTCCTCTGCCTGGTGGCGCCGGGAGGCTGTTTTTCCACTCACTGGCGCGCAGACTCCATCCCACTGTTTTCGGCTCTCTTTTCTGAAGTTAGACCAGTCTGAAGCCGCCACCAGCCCCAGGCCTCCCTGCAGAAGAAAAGCGGGAGGGAGCGGCGGAGGGCCTGGCGGCGGCGGCGCACACAGTGGGGCAGCTGCCCTGCACGCCCTTCTGGAGGCCACCTGCAGAGTCCGTCCCCAGGAGGCCACAGCCACAGGTGCCCACAGCTGGCCCCAGGTAAGGAAGGGGCCCTCCCTAGGGTGCGCCAGGTGTCAGGGGAGCATGGTAGGGCCGGTCCCACGCTGCCTCGAGGGAGAGAGGCCCCTAGCTGAGGTTCCCCCCACCCCGTGGGAGAGGGAGCAGTCCCGCCCCTCCCCCAGCCGCCGGTCTCTAGTCGTGACTGATGGTGGAGGAGGTCCCACTGGGAGTCTAGATGTGACCCGTCCCTGGCCTGGGGTTAGTGGTCTCAGAAGAGGGCCTGGCCCATCCTCTGCTCACCACCCACCCTGTGCAAGTATCTGGTACCCCACTTTGAGCCAGTTTATGAACCCAGAGGCACAGGGAGCTAATAGGAGCCTAGACGCCTAGGAGGGAAGAGGATAAGGGAGAGGGGGCTGACTTTAGCCCATTCATCCCCAGCAGTGATGCAAACTGCCTTTCCCAGGAAGTTAGACTGGAAACCCCTGGCTGTGAAGTGGGGGAAGAATCAGACTCCTCCTCCTCCTCCTCCTGTTCCTCCTGGTCCTCCTCCCCCAGATTCTTTTCTTGGAGTCGGCATGGCCACATGGCTCTGCCTGAGCCCATCTGGCAGCCCTCCTTGGCAGGGACAGAAGAGGTGATCTAGAGCTGAAGCCCGGAGGGGAACAGAGACAGGTCTCTCCGTGTCTGCTACTCACCCCATCCCTCCACTGCTTAGCTTCCTCTGGCATGGGGAGTTTTGTTTTTCACCCTCCAGATGGGGAGGATATGGGGCCACACCCTGGCCTGTCTCAGGCTTGTGTGGGTGGAAGCTGGAAAAGGAGTTGGGATAAACTTTGCTGTTGCCCGAGGCCTTGGCCACTTCCTGGCAGGTTGCCAGGGTCCGCTGCAGCCCAGACCAAGGCAGAGCGATCTCAATCTCCGGATGAGCTGGTGGCACTGCTCAGCCTTTGCTCTCACCCAGGCTTCCGGCTGCTGGCAGGCGAGATGGAGCGGGGCTGCTGGGAGGCTGCTGGATAGGAGAGGAGTCACAGCTGCAGAAGAGGAGGTTCTCCGGGACACTCGTGGATGAACTCCGCAAGGTCAGTAGGATACAGAAAAAAAGGGGTTCACTTAGCGCAGACTCACCCTTGTCCACTTCCCAGGTCTCCGTAGGTTGTGGTTAGAGGTCCTGCTGGGGCATCTCTGTATTTGTTTGGCCTCAGCAAGCCACTTCACCCTCTTCAGGTCTCAGTTCCCTAATCCTTGCAGGCAAGAGATTGGTCCCCACCCTGAAGACAAGACAGCGTGGGAGAGATGGAGGGTTTCACACAGAGCACGATAAGGCATCTTTGATTCTTTTCTTTCCCTCCAACATCCCTAGGAGAGAGCAAGAGTCAGGATGATTTATCCTCTTTTCACTGAGGAGGAAACTGAGGCCCAGAGAAAAGTCATGAAGTGTGATGAGACCCTGAGGTCCTTGCAAACTCCAGAGATTCTGGCATCTTGCTGTGCTCGCCCCAGCCCACACCGCAGGATCCAGTCTGAGACCCTTAGCCACCTGGACACCCACTCTAGCTTTTACACCCTCAAGGCTGAGGCCCTGAGGACATGCCCTGGATTCAAGGAGTCCCAGACCCCTCAGCTAATGTGTGCCACCTGGAATCCCAGAGGGGAAGCCGGTCAGCACCCCACATTCCCTAGCAGCACAGGCCATCCCCAAGCCCTACCCTAGGAGAAGCTCGTGGTGGCAAAAAGATACTGAGCATTTGAGGCAGGTTACCCAAGCCTGAATCTCAGTCTGCCTCTTATCTGTGACCCTGGCGAGCCCCTCACCCTCAGGAAGCCTTCACTTTCCCTAGTGCACGGCGGGCACACAGCTCAGCGTGGGACTGTGAGGATGGGAAGTGAGGAGTGCAAAGCACCTGGCGCCCTGGAAGAACTCCATCAACAGTGGCAACTGTCACTTCCCCAGGCCCCCGCACTCCTTCCTTTCTCCTCAGCCTGGCCACACTAGCATCTTCCTCAACTCCCGGTTTTCAGATGGAAACTTATGGGTCATCTGCTCCACAGGAAACACCAGGCCAACCACACAGTTGGGGATGAGATAGCACAACCACGCCCTGCTGTCTGGCGCCCCCCAGCCCGCGCCCCTTCCTAGTACCACCAGCAACCATCAATCCTGTCTCCTCTCCTGCAATCCACCCGCCACGACCATCACCATGGCAGCCCTGATTGCAGAGAACTTCCGCTTCCTGTCACTCTTCTTCAAGAGCAAGGATGTGATGATTTTCAACGGGCTGGTGGCACTGGGCACAGTGGGCAGCCAGGAACTCTTCTCTGTGGTGGCCTTCCACTGCCCCTGCTCGCCGGCCCGGAACTACCTATATGGGCTGGCGGCCATCGGCGTGCCCGCCCTGGTGCTCTTCATCATCGGCATCATCCTCAACAATCACACCTGGAACCTCGTGGCCGAGTGCCAGCACCGGAGGACCAAGAACTGCTCAGCCGCCCCCACCTTCCTCCTTCTAAGCTCCATCTTGGGCCGAGCGGCTGTGGCCCCTGTCACCTGGTCTGTCATCTCCTTGCTGCGTGGTGAGGCTTATGTCTGTGCCCTCAGCGAGTTCGTGGACCCCTCCTCACTCACGGCCAGGGAAGAGCACTTCCCATCAGCCCACGCCACCGAAATCCTGGCCAGGTTTCCCTGCAAGGAAAACCCTCCCAACCTGACAGACTTCCGGGAAGAGGTCATCCGCAGGCTCAGGTATGAGTCCCAGGTAAGGAGCTGTGCAAGGGAAGCTCCTCTTCCCTAGTGGTGGCTGGTGGGAGGTGTAGGGATGGCCTAGTGCTAAACTTGGAGTTGGTCCTCAGGGGCTGAGGTCTGTGGGAAAGCACTGGCGTTAGGTATCAGAGCTGGTTAACCGGTGCATGGTAGGGCCAATTCCAGACAAACATAAGAGGGAGACTTAGCAATTTTTTTTTTTTACAGTAAATCTCTCTTGTATATGACCACATTAGTTTTAAATATTAAAAGAACATTCTTCTGGCTCACACTGGTCCTTAATTCCAATCACAGATAAGCCACTTACCCCAGCCAGACTGAGCATGGGCCCCCACGAGCCACTCCAGAAACATCTGTGATGGGGCTTTGACAGTGGAGTGTGGCTGGCTCTGGGATGAACACATTCCTATCCCAGGAAGGGCCCAGCCCAAATACTGAGTCAGCCTCAAGTGTTGACGACTTAAGAGAAGTCCCTTGGGTCAGGATGGGGTGTTGAGTCAGGAAGATGCAGTTGCTGTCCTGAGCCTAAGCTGGGCTCTGAAGGAGAGGAGGTTGGTCAAGGGAGAGGAGGCAAGGGAAGAGAACTGGGCAGCAGCAGAAAGTCTCAGCAGAAAGCATTAACTTAGAGAAGCAGTGGGCGAGGGAGAGACAGGAAGGAGCACAGGTTTTTTTTTTGAGATGGGAGTCTATCTCTTGTCACCCAGGCTGGAGTGCAGTTGTACGATCTCTGCTCACTGCAACCTCCACCTCCAGTTGAAGTGATTCTCCTGCCTCAGCCTCCTGAGTAACTGGCATTTACAGGCGCGTGCCACCATGCCCAGCTAATTTTTCTATTTTTAGTAGAGATGGGGTTTCACCATGTTGGCCAGGCTGGGCTCGTGATCTCAGGGGAACACAGGTTTTCTAAAAGATTTTTTCTCTGAGTAAATAAGAAATGTAAACAGAGGCTGAGTGCGGTGGCTCATGCCTGTAATCCTAGCACTTTGGGAGGCTAAGGTGGGTGGATCACTGGAGGTCAGGAATTTGAGACCAGTCTGGCCAATATGGTGGAACCCTGTCTCTACTAAAAATACAAAAATTAGCCAGGCGTGGTGGCGGGCACCTGTAATCCCAGCTACTCGGGAGGCTGAGGCAGGAGAATCACTTGAACCCTGGAGGTGGAGGTTGCAATAAGCCGAGATCACTCCACTGTACTTCAGCCTGGGTGACAGACCAAGACTCCGTCTCAAGGAAAAGAAAAGAAACATAAACAGAGAAAAGGGTGGAGACAGTGCCAGAACTGGAATATGGTAGACAAAAAAATGATAACTTACTGGATGCTGATCAAATGCCCCCAGATCTCTGTATAGGAGCAAATGGTAAAACAAAGATGACCTTGCTTTTCCTTGCCCTCCAGGCAAGCATTTCAGACAAGCACATGCATGACCTCCAAACACGGCAGATGGTGATGATGAGAGAAACCAGGCCACGGGGGAATTCAGGGAAGGCACAAGTGTTCCCAGAGGGGCCTTTGAAGGCTTCCCAGAGGTGGCATCTAAGCTGAGCCTGGCAAGTTGAGCTGGGTTTTTTTTTTTTTGAGACGGAGTCTCACTCTGTCACCCAGGCTGGAGTACAGTGGCACAATCTTGGCTCACTGCAACCTCCACCTCCAGGGTTCAAGCGATTCTACTGCCTCAGCCTCCTAAGTAGCTGGGACTACATGCATGCACCACCACACCCGGTTAATTTTTTTGTATTTTTAGTAGAGATGGGGTTTCATCATGTTGGCCAGGCTGGTCTCGAACTACTGACCTCAGGTGATCCGCCCACCTTGACCTCCCAAAGTGCTGAGATTACAGGCATGAGCCACCATACCCTGCCTGGTGTTTGATGGGGTGAGATGATGGCAGGGGAAGGAGGTGCCCTTAAGGTTGAAGGGATGGCAGCAGAAAGTGCAGGCTAAGAGCAAGGAGAGTGTGAGTTAAAGGGGGTAAGGAAGCAATGGAGTCACAGCCAGAGGGGCCTGCTTCCCTTAGACCAGTGGAAGTTGTTCCTTCTCCACTTCGCTCTGAGAGGTAGAGCCAGGCAGTTCCTTGCCCCCCCTGAACCCTGCCCGTTCTCTGGCCAGCTCTTTGGGTGGCTGCTCATTGGCGTGGTGGCCATCCTGGTGTTCCTGACCAAGTGCCTCAAGCATTACTGCTCACCACTCAGCTACCGCCAGGAGGCCTACTGGGCACAGTACCGCACCAATGAGGACCAGCTGTTCCAGCGCACGGCCGAGGTGCACTCTCGGGTGCTCGCTGCCAACAATGTGCGCCGCTTCTTTGGCTTTGTGGCGCTCAACAAGGATGACGAGGAGCTGGTGGCCAACTTCCCAGTGGAAGGCACGCAGCCGCGGCCACAGTGGAATGCCATCACCGGCGTCTACTTGTACCGTGAGAACCAGGGCCTCCCACTCTACAGCCGGCTGCACAAGTGGGCCCAGGGTCTGGCAGGCAATGGTGCGGCCCCAGACAACATGGAGATGGCCCTGCTCGCCTCCTAAGGAGCTGCTTCCCACCCCCTTTCCAAATGGCATGACTTGGTCCCAAACTGAACCCCACTGCTTGCTCACATCTGTATCAGAAGAGGAATTTTTAAAAACTGTATCTTCTTGGCTGGGGGAAAGGACCACAAGGCAATCTGGGGGTGCGGAGAGACCCAGCAGACAATGGAAGCCCCAGCCAGCAGGGCTGGTGACAGTGAAGCTCACCAGCAGGCTCCTTGATGGTACCGTGTGTAGTTAATGTGTGTCTAGCTGCATAGGGACACCCAGCGCGGCAGTGTGGCCCTGGGAAGCAGCCTCCAATGCATGCCTCTGGCCTTATTTTATATATTTAAATTTTTGATAAAGCTTTTGTTACTAAAAGGACTAGTCTGGTGTCTGTGTGATTGAACCGGCCATGCCACAGGAGGCTGGTGGTCACGGGGCCAGGCCCAAACTCCATGCCCTGTGTTAGGGAAGGGGACAGGACTGAAATGGACCACAGGGGTGGCGGCGGTACAGGGAGTGCCAGGTATTTAACACAGGGGAAGCCCCTGATCTCTTTGCAGTAGGGTTCTACGTTCTGATTTGGTGTGGGGAACAAAGCCTGGCTTTTCTCAACGATTCAGAAGATTCTGTGCTCAGTCGGCAGGCCTGGAGTTAGCTCTTGTAACCTAGTTCTCATGTTTAAGCAGCAGGCCGGCCCCAGCGTCTCCATCCTGCCATCCCTGCCCGCCACCCCCACCGCCTCTAAAACCTCTGGATGCTCTCCCTTGGCCCTGTCCTGCTTCCTGGCATATGACTCAGTTTTTTCCCATGGAAAAGCTCTCAGGACACTTAAAGCTGCCAGAGAAAACTTCTAATTCCCTTAGGACCAAGCCAAAAAAGAACTGGCTTCAGCAACTAGCTGAGTCTGTACTGGTCTCCAAGACATGGAATATACCAGATATGGTAAGGCTAGGTAATTTGGCCATGGTGGGCCTGGGATAAGACATCATCAGTTTAAGCCAACCCCTGTGGCTTTCCTCAGCAGCCCAGGTTTCTCCATTTTCCCCTCTGGGCTCTGAATCTGTCCTCCTGTCCCAGACTCACAGCCTCCAGTAAAGGGCAGAAGGTACCAGCCAGGCTGAAGCTGAAGGAACACCCAGAGACTCCAAGATCGGAGGGAAGGTTCCATTGCTGGGAGCCTACTGACCCCCCTCTGGCTGGACTGACAGCCCGCTAGGCACAAAGGGGGATCTTGACCACAAGACCCTCAGGAGTACCCCCTCCACTCTTGCTCCCCAAGGAACTCCCCTGGAAGAGGGACCTTCAGCTTTTCCAGGAGTTCAGGGGCCTGCTGTCCACAACCCTCAAGAAGCCTCAGATAAGGAAAAAGATGACATAAATTGGTACTGAAAATAAAATGAGCAAAAAGGAGTTAAAAACAATCTCAAATTCCTTTTTATCCTGACAGGATTCCCCTAAGGGTGCTGCAGAAAAAGCAGCATTTAAACAAGAGTCCTGAGCCAACAGTTTTCCCAGTGCCCAGGTACCCGAGGCAGGGCTGGCTGGCCCATTGCTAACAGTGACCTGTGGAGCCAGCCTGCCACTAGTCCTCCACTGAGCTCCTGGCCTCCACATACTCCAGGGCCTTGGCCTTGACTGCTTGCACGTCCTTCTCGGTGCCATGCTGCTTCTCGTAGTCCAGGTAGCGCTTGAAAAAGAACTTCATTTTCTTGGGGGCCAAGCTCAGATGAATGACCCGCTCAAAGATGTCCCTGTTGAGAAGCAGCAGGGTGACATTTGCCTCTCAGTACCACGCCGCATGCTTCCTGGCTAACACTAACCCACTTGTTCTCAGCCCTGGAACCAGGACCCCCTCCCATCTAGGACTCCCACTTCTACCATTATCCTTATTAATCCATGATGAACTCCCATGATTCCCTGGGGAGAGGCACTACCACCTCATCTTCCAGATGAGCAGACAGACACCCAGAGATGGTAAGGGACTTCTGCCTAAAGCCTTACAGTGATCAGAACAAATCACTGGGATGGGGAACACACAGTAAGAAACACACATAGATAACTTTTCTCTGAGAAAATCTCAGCTCGCTGAAGGGTTTGGGTGAGGCACCTGTTCTTTGTGGACCTCACAGTCTACTCATCTCTAAACCCTCCCTGTCTTGTGGGGATGCTAGGGGACAAAGGCAAGAGATTGCCTGTGAAATCTGTCTACAGTGAGGGCCAAGAACAGTGTCATTATGAGAGAAACTCAAGTCTCTTGATTCCCATGCCAGGGACCAGGCTACCTCCTACCAATGGTTTCAGATAGACCAGATGCTGGCCTTTGAAGCAGAAAGAGAAGTTGAACAAGTGAATGTCACTGGGCCTGGGGCATCACATTGAGTTGGCTTTCTAGATTGAGTAAGAGGACTGGGATGCTGAGCTCTGCTTGGGGGCCAATGCCTACCATGCCCTCCCCTGAGGAACTTGGCCTTGGCCAGCAACCCCACTCACCGGACATCCTTCTGGCTGCCATGCTTGATGGTCATGTCAATGTAGACTGACCAGACATCTGTGCGCTTTGGGTAGGTGGTCAGCGTGTTCTCAAAAATGGCTTTGGCCCGCTCTGGGTCCCCCAGCTGAAACTCAAGCTGGGCAAACTTGGCAATGACGTCCACGTCTGCAGGGAAAGTACAGCTCAGAGACCCAACAAGCAGACAGACAGACCCCCTCACCACAACAGTGTTCCACAGGGACAGCGTGGGCCTGACTCCCTGCTCTCAGGTCCCAAGACAGGTTGTGACAAGAGGGACAAAGCCCCAAAAGGAAGGTGGGGTGGGTTTGGGGCCAAATACACAGACGGGCACTGCAGACACACCACTCTCTGCGCACAGAAGAGGTGGGGGACTCCAGGGGCAACAGAACTAGTGATAACTGCGTTTTGTTCCTCCATCTCCTGGAGCCTGGCATTTGAAATGTAACATGTACTGTTATGCTTGGGCACAGAATCGACAGGCGGCGAGAGGAAAGCCCTCACAAGGCTCTCCTGACTTAGAAGCAATGCCACAGCCAATCCCTACTCCCCGATCCTGGAGCGCTCATGGGCTTGGGAGCTGGGAATGAGCACTCACGCTCCTTGCTAGGCAGGCACTCAAGGGCTCGCTGCAGCACGCAGTGACTGGCCCCCGCCTGGCTCCTCCGCAGAAGGAAGGCGCCGTATTTGATCCACACAGCTTTCTCCTGCCGGAAACGCTTCAGCATCCGGTTGTAGAGTTCACTGGCTTCCTGTGGGAAACGACAAGAGGAGAGCATGATACTACAGTGGAGACCAGACAGACAAGCAGCAACACTCATAAGAAGCTAGACTTGGGCTCCCAGACACCAAATCACTCTCAGGGCCTAATGCTAGAGACGCAAGAGGAGCGGGGAGGGAGGCTCACAGAGGCCAGTGGACAGGCACGACACGGTGGAGGGGACACCCTGCTGCTCAGCACCCACGGGAGGGCAGTCCTACTAGGAGAACATGAGAATGACAGGGGGAGCAGGAGAGACACCACCGAAGTGGATGCTGGGCTGGGATGTCCCCTGTCTGTGACGCCCAGCCAGCAGCCCAGCACAGACACACCAGGGCTCCACTGCCCCTTCATTTCCAAAGTCACTGCTTCCCTCACCTTGATTCCATGGTCCTGAAGAAGAGGTGAGGGAAATAACTTCTCTTACTTGAAGATGAGGAAGTTGGGGCCCAGATGTGGGGTATCAAGTCCAGGGCAGGACTGGACCCAGAACCCCAGGGGCTCTTCCCTGAGAACCACTGGGACTCCCAGGAGCTAGTCTGTGGCCCTCCTACCTGGAATTTTTCTGACTTGGTGTAGATGTCCGCCAGGTGAAGAAAGACTTTGAGAGGCTCATTGTACTGCACAGCCCGTTCGAAGACCTTGGTCAGGGACTCCTGAGAGCCATACATGTTCTCCAGGTTCAGCAGAGCCACCCACACGTTCAGCTTCTCCTGTTCCTCTCTGGAGGGACAGCAGTCAGCACAGGAGCTCCATCAGCTCATCCCAGTGAGTCTCCCATCCCAGCCAGGCAGACCCAGGAGCCACGTCCTCCTCCCAGGCTCTACCCATGTCCTCAGATCCCAAATGCAGACCCTAAGAGGCTGTGTCCCCACCACAGCTGCCACTCTGATGGCTTGGTCTCTGTCTCCCCTGGATTCTACCTCCATTCCTGGAAAGGAGGCCCACCAGATCCCAAATGGGCCTGAGATCTGGGCTGGAAGCAGAGTCCTGGGTCTGATTCTCCCTTCAAACTAAGAGGATAAAGCAAAGGACTGTCTTCCCTCTTCATTAGGCCTTAGAAAACTCACTCTCTCTGTCTGGAAAATGGCCACATACAGGGTTTTCACCCAGGTATGTGGTGAGTTCTTTTTCTTACTGTAGTTCTGCTCCAAACTGGTTCCCTTATGTAAGTGCAGGGACTCTTGTAAAGGTTACCCTTAGCAGTTTCGGAGAAGACGATTATAAAATATAAATGAGCAGATCTATTTCACAGATGGCCACATCTATGGCAGAAAGCCTAGGAACCCATGGGCCCCTGGTGGCAGCCACCCAAACTGCTGCTGGCCCTCCTGAAGAAATGCCCCACAGGTTGAAAAACCTCCCAGCCCAGAACGTGTGGAGACACAGTGCTCCCTGGGGCAAAGCTGAGACCTGAAGGAGATGGTCTTAAGGGCCCTCTCGGCCACGGCACGGGCCTTCTCGATCTCCGTGGCCTGCAGGTGGAAAGCCATGTACTGCAGCCACAGGATGGAGCTGTTGGGGGAGCTGAGCACCAGTCGGTCAAAATCGTCTGCGGACTCCGGCTGCCTCCCAGGATCCATCAGCGCCTCCTCAATGCGGGACAGCTCCTTCTCTGCCTTCTGCTTCTCCAACTCCCTTTCTTTCTTGCTTTTCTTTTTCTGCTATGGAAGGCACACATACAGTGAGTCATGGGCTCCTCAAGGCCTAGAGGAGGTCTGTGGTGGAAGCCACAGGCTGGCTGGGCAGCCCAGGGCTCTATATATACACCCCCTGGCCTGGGACTGGCTGCTGCCCCCTCCCCGACCTACCCAGGAAGACACCCAGGCTGAGAACAGAGCAAAGGAGACTGACACCAAGGGGTCCCTGCAAAAAGGACACGCCCTGGAAAATACAGCACCGTGGCTTGGTGTGGCTTCTCATCCTCTTCGCTATCTGAGCTCTCTGCTAGAGGTGGCAAGGCTGGGGTCAGAGAGTCTAGTCCCACGTTCCAAGCAAAGCCTGAAGATAGCTGCAGCCGGGGAGCTTCTGCTGGCTTGGTTTGCTTCTCCTGGAGGACCACAGAGGCATTGAGGAAAGCACCTGGCTCAGGCTGCTCCCTATATCCCCCACCCCAGCCCACCTAGAGAAGCATGGACTCCTACCAACCCCAGGGACCCTTCCTCTCCTCTCCTCCCAGGCCATGCCAGGCCCCAGCTCAGTGGGGACACTTTATAGTAGTGACATAAAGTTTTCTTTCTAAATACATTTATTTAGGTAACAAAATTTTAACACGCACACAAACATATGCATACTGGTATATAAAATAACAATTAGAGGCCAGGCAGGTGGCTCACACCTGTAACTCCAGCACTTTAAGAAGCCGAGGCGGGCTGATCACTTGAAGTCAGGAGTTCCAGACCAGCCTGGCCAACATGGTGAAACCCCATCTCTACTAAAAATACAAATATTAGCCAAGCATGTTGGTGCACGCCTGCAGTACCAGCTACTCAGGAGGCTGAGGGCATGAGAATTGTTTTATCCCAGGAAGCAGAGGTTGCAGTGAGCTGAGATTGCGCCACTGTACTCCAGCCTGGGCGACAGAGTGAGACTCTGTCTCAAAGGGTCCCCGTCCTCAAGGAGCCGATGGTCAACAGAAGCAACTGACAGCCCCCACTTTCGTATTTTACAGGAAATGAAGTAAAAGAGGATAAGGTGGAGGATGGCTCAGCTCTTCCCTCGCCTGAAGCCTTTCCCCACCCTGTGACATCGCCCTCACCTTGGACAGCATATTTGTCTCTTCCCCATCCTCTTCTCCCTCCCGATAGTACACGTCCAGAAGGCTGTCATCCTCCTCTGATGGGCCGGCTTTCTTTGGCTTCTTGCTCACTCTTTCCTGAGAGGCCAGGTGGGAGAATGCCTAGGAGCATCCCCAGGCGACACCCTCCCTCTGCCCCACTGGGTGCCCAGTCCTCACACCCTCACTGCTGTCCCTCCAGGAGGAGGACAAGCAGGTCACCTGCTCACTCCCAGGCTCCTGGTGCTCCTGCCTGCCCCGCTTCTGCGCCTGTGGCTTCTGGGGCTGCTGCTTCTCCTTGCTGGGCAGCTCCACCTCCTCTAGCCACTTCTGGTTCTTCTCGTTCCTTTTCTGATTTTTCTTTTCCCCTTTTTGATCTTTCTCCTCAGCCTCTGTTTTCCTCTCCTCTTGCTCTGAAAGTGGCACTTCCAGGGAGGCAGAAAGCACATCCGGCTCCCCGGTGTCTCCGGGAAGGAACGACAGCTCTACAAGGTTCTTCTGGTGGTTCAGACTATGACAGAACGAGAGGGGGAAGGTGAAGATATAAAATGCAGAGGGCACTGCAGGTGGCCCAGGCCTTCTCCCTCCTGATCAGCCCACGATTCCAGGGCCTGCCCCACCTGCCTTGGGAGTCCACTCAATATTCTCAAGAATGATTTGCGCAATGTATCTTGCTTAGTAGAAAAATACAGGGGGCGGATGTGATGACCCCTCCTCCATCCCCAACAACAGGGGCTGTGCAGAGATGAGTCACTACCTGTTTTCACAGGCACTAGGGCAGAAGACTCCAAACAAAGGCTTTTTATTCATTTAACACTGCTACATAAGCCATTATGTTTACAGTCCACCCTGAAATCTCCTCCCAGGCTTCCAGAGAAAGGGGTTTCATTCATATCACAGAGAGAGAATGGAAAGGTACCTACCGTAGGACCCTGGCTGTAAGCAGCTTCCCTTCAGGTAGGTGTTTGTTATAAAGGGCTTTCTTGGATGGGCTGTGCTGGGAGACATGCGGGTACCGGGCCAAACCCACAACAGAGGGGCCAAGGCTGAAAGGAGAAAGCCAAGAACCCTGTGGTCACAAATGCAACTGAGGAAGGAGACCCAGGCATCTGGGATTCCCTCCCTCTCTGTCATCTACTGTGCATCTCAATAGAAGAGAGAGCAGGCCAGCTGGTGCCTCCTGAATCTCCTTCCTAAAAATAACACGCTTGGTCTTGGGGAAACTCTCTGGAAGACACTATTTTTACTTAAAACAAGATCAAACCAGAGACCTTTTCACATGTGAGTCCCAAAACTGTAAACCGGAACCCTTTCATGTGTGATTCCTAAAACTGTAAACAGAGACCTTTTCACATGTGAGTCCCAAAACTATAAACTGGAACCCTTTCATATGTGATTTCTAAAGTATAAACCTATATAAAGGCAGAACCTTCCTTTGTTAGATGAGCTGGGCTTTGGACAAATTATGCCCAGGCTCCCGGCCGAATAATAAACTCTTTCCTCCTTTATTCGGTGTTCGGGAAATCTGTTTCCCGTGGCTGTTCCTGCTACACAACAACAGAATTCCAACCAGGCCCAGGGATTTCACTCTCACAGGGACTCAAGTTGTGACAAGGATTTGTGATAGACATGAATTCCTGGCATTCAGCAGGATGAAGTGAGCTTTGTAAACTAGAAAAAAATCATCAAGCATAATGAAGAGATGATGGAGTGTATTTTTTACCCCACATCATGGTATCACAATATACAAATCACAAAGTGCTGGGAGAAGAGGAGAAAGTACGGACACAGCACAGCAGGGAAGGATGCAGTATCAGGTGTTTGTGAACATCAGGTGATTTCACAGAATGAACATTTACAAATCATCATCAAACACTAAATCAGAATGTCCACATTTATGTATGTATGCATGTATATATGTTTTTTTTTTTTTTTGAGTCAGTCTTGCTGTCACCCAGGCTGGAGTGCAGTGGCACAATCCTGGCTCACTGCAACCTCTGCCCTCTGGGTTCAAGCCATTCTCCTGCCTCAGCCTCCCCAGTAGCTGGGATTACAGGCACACACCACCATGCCCAGCTAATTTTTCTATTTTTAGTAGAGACAGGGTTTCACCATGTTGATCAGGCTGGTCTCGAACTCCTGACCTCGTGATCTACCTGCCTCGGCCTCCCAAATTGCTGGGATTACACGTGTGAGCCACTGCACCCAGCCTATATCTGGGCTCAAGAAATCCTCCCGCTTCAGCCTTCCAAGTAGCTGGGACTACAGGCTCATGCTACCATACCTGGCTAATTTTTACTTTTTTTTTTGAGAGATAGGGGTCTTGCTTTGTTGCCCAGCCTGGTCTTGAACTACTGGCCTTCAAGTGATTCTCGTCTCAGCCTCTCAAAGTGCTAGGATTACAGGCATAAGCCACTGTGCCTGGCCCCAGATTTATTTAGAATAGAAATTAGAAATGCCATATTCTTTGCCCAAACACCACTTGTTTTAAAAGTATTAGAAAACTTGGCATTTTAAAAATTAGTAGGGACTTATAAACTCTCCTCCCTTCATACTGCCATCAAAGAAGTTGACTGATGAATGCAGGGGACCCCAGACCAAGACAGGCTCAGGGAAGGCACCTGGGTCCAGGTCAAACCCACCTCACTCACCTAAAGAACACACCATGTGGCTGGATGGACCTCACATAGCCTCTCAGAAGCTGCCCTTCCTTAATGTCCTGGATGGAGTTGATCTCTGGATCTTCTACTTTGCTTTTTGTCCCCGGGTTTGTTCTAAAGGAATAAAAGGTTATATACACACCTTTAACCTCCTCTGTCCCATGCCACCCCCAATATATCTGCAATCATCATACTTTGTAAGTAAGAATACGCCTCTGGACCTGTTGGTAGGATATAACGTTTAGAGCCCAACTCTACCCTCTCCTAACACCTTGTCAGGCCAGAGGCAGGTGTCTGTGAGCCAGCTATGTAGAAATGGTGAGAGGCGGAGCAGGCCAGAGAGGTCAAACCTAAAGCCTTGGCCTCGTGGACATCGAAGTCTAACCACAGAGCAAGCTGACCTCAAGCCAATCCCATTCATGCCACGCACACCCCCACAATGGAACCCTGGAGGCTAAAGCATCTCCCCTCATCAGGACTACCATTTGCAACCTTGGACACCCACATTTGGATATCTGACCCTTTCCCTGGGAAACAAGAACCTGAGCAGACAGGGTTCTTGCAGCAATCTGAACAGCTTCAGCTTTTCTGAGTCAAAAAGGTTCAGGATAAAAAGTGACGAGAGAAGGTGGGAAGCCCAAAATTCTGTGTCAGATACATGTGGCCTCCCCTTGGTCCTGAGTAGGTCTTCCTCCTTTCTTGTCCCAACAACACAGAAACCCACCTGGATGATCGCAGCGACAAAGTCAATACATTGTCTTCAGTGGACAGGATGTAACATCTGAATGAAGGCAAAAGAGAAGAAAATGCTCAATTTTCAGCGTCTGTGAAGAGCAGAGGGTCTCAGCTTCCTCTCCTCCAGGCAGATCACCAGGCAAGAGTCAGGAAACAGGAGACTGGTTATGTTTCTTCATTCTGTTGAAAACCTGCTGAGGGACTCTGGACAAGTCATGTCACCTCTGTGGGCCTCGGTTTACTAGTCTGTTAAATAGAAATAACACTACTTACTTTTCCTGCTTAACAAAGGTGTTGGGGCTAGGTCTGGTGGCTCACACCTGTAATCCCAACACTTTGGGAGGCTGAGGCAGGAGGACTGCTTGAAACCAGGAGCTCAAGACCAGTCTGGGCAGCAAAGTGAGACCCGGTCTCTACAAAAATTTCTTTTTAAAGAGCCAGGTGTGGGCCAGGAGCAGTCGCTCACACCTGTAATCCCAGACTTTGGGAGGCTGAGACAGGTGGATCATGAGGTCAGGAGTTCAAGACCAGCCTGGACAAGATGCTGAAACCCCATCTCTAACAAAAATACAAAAATTAGCCAGGCATGCTGGCTTGCTCCTGTAATCCCAGCTACTCAGGAGGCTAAGGCAGAAGAATCGCTTGAACCCGGGTGGCAGAGGTTGCAGTGAGCCAAGATCGTGCCATTGCACTCCAGCCTGGGCAACCAAGCAAGACTCCATCTCAAAAAATGAATAAATAAAAATTTTAAAAGCCAGGTGTGGTGTCATACACCTGTAGTCCCAACTACCCAGGAGGCTGAGGACAGGATTGTTTGAGCCCAAGAATTTGAGGTTGCAGTGAGCTGTGATTACACCCCTGCCCTCTTGCCTGGGCAACTGAGTAAGACCCTGAAAAAGAAAAGAAAGGGAAGGAAGGAAGGGAAGTGAGGGAAGGGAGGAAGAGAGGGAGGGAGGGATGAAAGAAGAAAAGAAAGTCTCACAGACCTATACGGTATGTCCTTAAGAGAAGAACCAGTTCTGTGTTAGGTCCTGAGAACATCTGATCTCAGCAGAGAGACAGACCAACCCCAGGAGATCATGCCCAAGGGATCAGCTAGGTACTAATACCATAGACACACAAGAGCAGTTCAGAGGAGGCGGGTCAGTGAGGCTTCAAGGAGGGACAACAGGTTGCATTTCTGTTTTTTTTTTTTCTTTTTTTTTTTTGAGACAGGGTTTTGCTCTTGTTGTCCAGGCTAGAGTGCAATGGCGCAGTATCAGCTTACCGCAACCTTTCGCCTCCCAGGTTCAAACAATTCTCCTGTCTCAGCCTCCTGAGTAGCTGGGATTACAGGCATGTGCCACCATGCCTGGCTAATTTTTTATTTTTAGTAGAGACGGGGTTTCTCCATGTTGGTCAGGCTGTCCCCAAACTCCTGACCTCAGGTGACCCGCCCTCGCGTTGGCCTCCCAAAGTACTGAGATTACAGGTGTGAACCACCATGCCCAGCCACATTTTTTTGTTTGTTTTTTGAGATGGAGTTTTGCTCATTGCCCAGGCTGGAGTGCAGTGGCGTGACCTTGGCTCACTGCAACCGCTGCCTCCCAGGTTCAAACAATTCTCCTGCCTTAGCCTCCTGAGTAGCTGGGATTATAGGCACAGGCCACCACG
Organism: Sapajus apella; assembly: GCF_009761245.1. NCBI lineage: Eukaryota > Metazoa > Chordata > Mammalia > Primates > Cebidae > Sapajus > Sapajus apella. The sequence goes on along the minus strand of NW_022436953.1, from coordinate 7,008,474 downwards.
CCCAGCTAATTTTTGTATTTTTAGTAGAGACAGGGTTTCACCCCATTGGCCAGTCTGGTCTTAAACTCCCGACCTCAGGAGATCCACCCATCTCAGCCTCTCAAATTGCTGGGATTATAGGCATGAGCCACTGCACCCAGCCACCCGGTTGCATTTCTAAACATTTCATCTAAAATGGCAATTAGTAGTCCAAAACCATAATATACAGATTCCTAGAGGTAGATAGGAACTCAGTAACAATACAGTCCAAAATTTTCCCACAACAGATGTCTACCTTTGATACTTGCCATTATGACCATCAGAGCTGGACAGGACCTCAAGGGACCATCTACCTTTAGGCAAGTAATTTATCATAGGTTTGACCACAATAAAACACATTTAAAACCACAACCTCATTATCTAAGCCTCAAGAGAAACCAGAGATGATCCTGGTTTTCAATAGGACTCATTCTTCGTCTTCTCCCAGCCCCTAGGCCTGTTTATGCTGTGCGGTGGTTGTAAGTGGTTGAGAATTTAGGCAGGTAGGTGCTGGTGGCTGGGACAGCTGAGACAGGATAGGGCAACTACTGTTTTCTAGTCTCTGCCTCCAACGGCATCTACTCTACTGTCAGTTGACTACTAGATCCAGCTAAAATCTGTCTACTCAAGTTTAGTTTATTCAGGATATTAAAATAGTCTTTTTATTATTATTTTGTCTTGTTTTGACCTTCAGGTTCCCCAGTGATAAAATAGTCTTAAAACTCTAACTGGCTGGGTGCCGTGGCTCAAATCTGTAATCCCAGCACTTTGAAAGGCTGAGGCAGGCGGATCACTTGAGCCCAGAAGTTTGAGACCAGCCTGGCCAACATGGTGAAATCCCATCTCTATACTAAAATCAGAAAAATTAGCCAGGCATGGTGGCACAACACCTGTAATCCCAGCTACTTGGGTAGCTGAGGCATGAGAATTTCTTAAACCCAGGAGGCAGAGGTTGCAGTGAGCCAAGATTGTGCCACTGCACTCCAGCCTGGGTGACGGAGTGAGACTCTGTCCCAAAAAACAAACAAACAAACAAACAAAAACCAGACCCACAATTACTCCACTGCACTCCAGCCTGGGCAACAGAGCGAGACTCCATCTCAAAAAAAAAAGAAAAAAAAAAAAAAAAGAGAGACCAATTTTGGCTGAACCAATGGCTAAGATAAAAATTTAAAATATCCATTGCCAATAGCGGTGTGAGAAATGGACAGTCATATTTACTGTTAATGGGGACATAAATTAGCACAGTCCTTTTGGAGGATATGTAACCATCAATTTCACTTCTAGGAATTTATTTACCAAACATACCTGTATTAGTATCCAAATATATGCATAAGGGCCAGGCACAGTGGCTCACGCCCATAATCCCAGCACTTTGGGAGGCTGAGGCAGGTGGATCACTTGAGTTCAAGAGTTTAAGATCAGCCTGGCCAACACAGTGAAACCCTGTCCCCACTAAAAGTACAAAAATTAGCTAGATGAGATGGCACACACCTGTAGTCCCAGCTACTCAGGAGCCTAAGACAGGAGAATCACTTGAACCTGGAAGGCGGAGACTGTAGTGAACTGAGATTGCACCACTGCACCCCAGCGTGGGTGACAGAGTAAGACGGTCTCAATTAAAAAAAAATATGTGTGTGTGTGTGTGTGTGTGTGTGTGTGTGTGCGCGCGCGCGCGTGCGCGCATACGCGCATGTGCAAAGATACTTCAATATTACTGTCTATCAAAAAAAGTATTGTCGGCCAGGCGAAGTGGTTCATGCCTATAATCCCACCACTTTCGGAGGCCTACATGGCCGGATCATGAGGTCAAGAGATCGAGACCATCCTGGCCAACAAGGTGAAACCCCATCTCTACTAAAAATACAAAAATTAGCTGGGTGTGGTGGTACGACGCCCTGTAATCCTAGCTCCTTGGGAGGCTAAGGCAAGAGAATCGCTTGAACCCAGGTGGCAGAGGCTGCAGTTAGCAGAGATCGCAACACTGCACTCCAGCCTGGAGACAGAGAGAGACTCTGTCTCAAAAAAATAATAATAATAATAATTTTTAAAAAAGTTTTAAAATAAGGTAAAAGGACAAAATAGATTTTGATATATTAGCATGGAAAACGAAAAAAAATCGATGCTAAACTGCTATGAAAAAAAGTATATAAAATGATATTCTATTATTTATATAAAGAAAAATTAAATGCATTAAAGTGTAGAAAGATAGACATCAAAGTACATAACAGCAAAAAGTAGTAGAGAAACAGGTGACAAATTTTCATTTTCTATTTGATAGACTTGATTTTTCTGATAAAAAGTCATGTATTACTACACTGAATTTTTTTAAATCCACCAATTCCACAGAAAGGTGAAAAGAGGAAGAACGCTTCACTTACCTGACAACTTTCTGGGGGACAAAGTCTTCCAGGGGCGTCTCAGAGTAGGAGTCACTTATGTGAAATAGACTGACTGTTCCTATCTTCCCAAAGGGGAAGGAGACGGTCAGCCCCTCATTGGGAGTCACCTTCACCACTCGGCCTATGGCCACTTCCCCTTTCTCAAGCTTGTGCGGACCTGGTGGAAAAACCAACTTGACTCAGAGAAGAGGAAATGAGCCAAGGGAGGAGTGGGAATGCTGGCCATACACAGGCTGGGGAAGGTGGAGGCTGCCCAGACTTGGGGTATCCAGGCTGAGTGATCCAGAACCATCTAGACTGAGATCACCCTGCCATGTAGCCAAGAATGCAGGGCCAGGTAGACAACCCTTTCCGAGGGACTTGAAAAAACACCTGTGTAGGTAAAGGTAATTCAAAGAGTAGTGGAGTAACTGGGCCAGAGCAAAGCCCAAGAGAAAAACTGCTCCAAGAAGGTCCCACACCAGGCTTTCTGAGGATTCCAATACTGAAGGGGTCCTCCAACTTGAGCAATAACTGAAAACCCATCCCATCCCTTCCTGCCTGCTTCCCGTCCCCAACCACGGAGTTTCATTCCCACACCTATGAGGGAGAGGCGTAAGAAAGCCTTGGAGGAATCTGGGCCAACAATGGTGGCCCTCAGGGCCTGGCCAACCCGGAACTTCTTATCTGGATGCTTCAGCACCTGGAAGGATAAGAAAACTCCTGTGATGCTTGCAGAAACACTGTCATTCATCCAAAACCAAAGCATTTAAGTCTCCATAGCAAGTATCTCTCAAACCAATCCTTAAATAAGCATAGGGTTACTTAAGCCCACTGTGAACCCACACACCAGACACTGAGCCAAGCTTAGGGAGCTTGGGTCCCCTCTGCAGGAATCTCAAGCACACTGACCTTGAAGCTGAGAGAAGTGAGCAATAAGGGAATTCTCCCGCGGATGTCTGGGGCAATCTCCACCTCAAGCCATTTCTTCACCACATTGTACTGAGGGAAAAAAAGAAAACAAGAGTAGGGCAAATATAATACAAGGTGTCCTGCCATTAAAACTTTTCTAAAACCACAAGGTGGAAGGGCCCTGGTACAACAGTTTTGCAAGGGACAGGAATGCACTGTTCCATCCCACTGCCCCTGCCCAACCTCCACTTCTCGCTGGCTTCCCTCAGATTCCAGCTCAGAGCCTTTGCCAGCCTAGCAGAACACAGATCTCTCCTAGGGTCTAAGCTGACCAGGAGGCAAAAGAGATTTCAGAGATGTCCTCAAGCCAGAGAACCAATCCCACAGACCTCCAAGCTCAGCTGTGCGCAGTGATTGTTAACCATCTCCAGAGGCCAATTTTTTGTTTCCAAACCAATTCGGATTTGGATTCTTCACTGTTTATTTATTTAGGGCAATGTCTTGCCCTAAATACATACTCCAATTTCAGGTCAATTTAACAAATCATTTATCAAGCAGCTGCTATGAACATGGCATCATAGTGATAAACAAAAGCCATGGCCTGCCTTCAAGGAGGTTACAGCCTACAAGCAGTAAGTCAAATCAGTGGGCAAATAACTACAGCAGCAAGCAACGTGTAGGAAGTACAACATGCTACAAAACTGGTAATGACGGAAGGTTACCTATGCTGAACCTTGAAGGGCAGAAGGCAACAGAATGAATAGAGGGTATTCCAGATGTAGAAACCAGCATGAATAAAGACAGGAAGGGAAAAAGAGGAGGTTTTCAGAATGACTGGGGGTCAGATTATGAAGAGCCTTATCTGCCACATTAAGGCATCTGGGGCTTATGAATGTGTGTCTACAGACAATAGGTAACTGAAGGGATCAAGCGTCAGTGACAATCATGTTCAGAGATGCTCATCAAAGAGGAATCTGGCAATAATGAAGAGGTGTTATTCGTCAAAGTCAAGCCCAATCCAGCTGCCTCTCCTATATGTTTCAACCGGTACAGGCTGCCCTGCTTTCTTCCCTTTCTGAACTCCTGTTCTCGCTAGGTTTAGAACACATAATCTGGCACCCAACTTCATGTTGTTTTATAGTACACCTGAACCTTATGAAAAACATGAATCTAAAATCAAAATTATATATATTTATATTCTAAATCTTGCCCTATATTTTGCTTTCCATTTCTACAACTAATCCACCAACATGTTAAAAAATTATGAGCTGTTGCCGGGCACGGAGGCTTATGTCTGTAGTCCCAGCACTTTGGGAGGCTGAGGTGGGCGGATCACAAGGCCAGGAGTTCAAGACCAGACGGGCTGACATGGTGAAACCCCATCTCTACTAAAAAAAAAAAAAAACAAAAATTATCTGGGCATGGTGGCTTGTGCCTGTAATCCCAGCTACTTGGGGGCTGAGGTAGGAGAATTGCTTGAACCGGGACCCAGGAAGCAGAAGTTGCAGTGAGCAGAGATCGTGCCACTGCACTCCAGCCTGGGCTACAGAGCGAGACTTCGTCTCAAAAAGAAAAAAAATTTTGATGAGCTGCTTGCTAATTGTGTGTAAGCCATATTTTAGCTCCCTAATTAGACCAGAATTTCTCTAGTGGCAGAGGCCATGTACTGTCTCCCACAACCCCAGCATGGTAGCACAGACTCAATGCCTTTCTCTGCTAATGGCCTTTCTCTCCACTGTCACGCCCTTCTCTTCTGAAAGAAGAATGACATCTTATAGCAGGGTGGCAAAACTACTTACCTTCTTTAAGAAGCAAGTAACAGTCTGGCCGGCCTGGTAATGTTTAATCTTCTCCATGGGGCTAACAGAGTGAGTGTTAAGAGCAGTATGGCCATCCTCCAGCTCACTGTTTGCAGAAAGGAAATAGAGTAAACCCACCTTTGGATAAGACTTAAAGTTTGAAACCATCTCCCCCAAGTGGCCACGGACTGACTGTACGGGACTCCCCTACTCATACCCACCCTCCAAGGCCCTATTTCTCTATTCAAAGAGGAATGTCCTTAATACTGGCCAGAGGCTAATCTTTTCGATTTCATTCACCTACTTATGAACAAGCTGTAAAGCAGGTGGCCCACAATAGTCTTTATAGACTCAGGAAACAAAATTGTTTTACTTCTTTCATAATACTTTGGCTATTGCTTTAGTTTGCAAAACTGCTTTCAAAAATTCTCTCTCACTAAATCTGACAACTGTGTGAGGTCAGCAGGGAAGATATATTAAACCCATTTTATGCTATTGAACCAGGAGCTAAAGTCAAGGCTTCTGACTCAAAACCCATTACTCTCTGCCCTATGCTGCCCTTTCATTAGCATTTTCTTGATTTTTTAAAAATAAAACAAGCATCCATTTATTCAAGTAATTTTCTTTTCTTCTTTTTGAGACGGAGTCTTACTTTGTCACCCAGGCTGGAGTACAGTGGTGCAATCTCAGCTCACTGTAATCTCTACCCCCCAGGTTCAAGCGATTCTTGTGTCTCAGCCTCCCAAGTAACTGGGATTACAGGCACCCACCACCATACCTGGCCAATTTCTTTGTATTTTTAGTACAGACAGGGTTTCACCATGTTGGCCAGGGTGGTCTTGAACTCCCGACCTCAAGTGATCCGCCCACCTTGGCCTCCCAAAATACTGGGATTATAAGGATGTCAGCCATGGCACTCAGCCTTTGATTTTCCTTTTTCTTCTCAGAAACTTACCAGTCTACAATCACCTCAAAGAAATCACAGAACTACTACCCCTACTTACCAATTCAAATGATTTCTAAGCCCAAATGAACCAAACTCACCAATAAAATGATACAAGTAATGACAGTAAATTTGTAAAATACAATAGCAAGTGCTCCCAAATGTAGAAAAGGGAACTTTCCTATCTAGTAAAATAAGAATTGCATATATCCTATGACCCAGTATTTCCACCCACGAGAAATCCTTGCATGTTTGCACAATGGAACAAATTCAAGGTTATTCCTTGTGGCATTACGTAAAAAAGAGAAAAATTGGCCCAGACGCAGTTGGCTCATGCCTGTAATCCCAGCACTTTGGGAGGCCAAAGCGGGTAGATCACCTGAGGTCAGGAGTTCAAGATCAGCCTGACCAACATGGAGAAGAAACCCCAGGTCTACTAAAATACAAAAAATTAGCTGGGCGTGGTGGTGCTTGCCTATAATCCCAGCTGCTTGGGAGGCCAAGGCAGGAGAATCGCTTGAACTTAGGAGGCAGAGGTTTCGGTGAGCCGAGATTGTGCCATTTCACTCCAGCCTGGGCAACAAGAACGAAACTCTATCTAAAAAAAAAAAAAAAAAAAAAAAAAAAAACCCAGAAAACAATTGGAAACAAAAAAATTGGAAACAACGCCAAATGTCCTCCATCAGCTTGAGAACAGAGATAGTTTGGCACATTCACAGGATGGATTACTATTTTAACTAGAGACTCGAAAGAAATAGAAACATAACAAAATTTCAAATGAAAAAAAGCAAGTTGCAAAACATTAAAAGCAAGTTGCATTAACTTGATGGTACAACATACCATATACATAAATTTTTAAAACTATATAAAATAACCATTTGTAGACACACATGTGAGTATAGTTGCCCCCTGGTATCTGCAAGAGATTGGTTCCAGGAATCCCCACGGATACCAAAATCTGAAGGAGCCTAGCTCCCCTACATAAAATATATGAAATGGTATAATATTTGCATATAACCTATGCATATTCTCTTGTATACTTTAAATCATTTTTATATTACTTATAATACCTTAATACTATATATGCTATGTGAATAGTTGTTACGTTGCATTTTTTGTGTTTAACTTATTTATTTATTTATTTATTTTATTGTCCTTCCTCTCCCCAAATATTTCCAATCTGTGATTGGTTGAATCCTCAGACACAGAACCCAGGGATACAGAGAACTGACTACACATATAACTAAAGTAGAAAAACATGAGCTGGACATATACATCAAATCATAATGGGGAATGCATTCTCTGGGGATGGAATAGATGCTTGGGGAAGAAAACATATCCATAAAATTTTACTTTATTATTTAAAAAAAAATTTTTGAGACAGAGTTTCACTCTTGTTGCCCAGTCTGGAGTACAATGGTATGATCTCAGCTCACTGCAACCTCCACCTCTAAGCAATTCTCCTGCCTCAGCCTCTTGAGTAGCTGGGATTACAGGCATTCACCACCACACCGGCTAATTTTTGTATTTTTAGTAGAGACACGGTTTCACCAGTTGCCCAGGCTGGTCTTGACTCCTGGCTTCAGGTGATCCACTCACCTTGGCCTCCCAAAGTGCTGGGATTACAGGCATAAGCCACCGCACCTGGCCTTTTTTTTTTTAATTTAAAGACAGGGTCTCACTTTGTTACCCAGGCTGCAGTGCAGTGGCACAATCTTGGCTCACTGTAACCTCCACCCTCTGGGCTCAAGTGATCCTCCCACCTCAGTCCCCCAAGTAGCTGGGACTAAAGGCAGGCGACACCACACCCAGCTAATTTTTGTACTTTTTCTAGAGACAGGGTTTCACTATGTTGCCCAGGCTGGTCTCGAACTCTTGGCCTCAAGCTATCTGTCTGCCTCAGTTGGGATTATAGGTGTGAGCCATTGCACCTGGCCAAATTTTACTTTTTAAAATACACAGAATATCTGTGTGCCTGGTACCGTAACATGCCACTTACAAGATCTCTAATACAGAGTTGGGCTGAAAACATTTATTCACTCAATAGCTGACACAAGAATACCTCTCACGTGCTGAATTGTGTCCTGCCAAAATTCATATGTTGAAGTCCTAGCCCCAGTAACTCAGAATATGGCTGTATTTGGAGACAGGGTCTTTAAAGAGGTAATTAAGCTAAAATGAGACCATTAAGTTGAAATGAGGACTGCTGTCCTCATACGTTAGGCTACCAATTAGTAACAACAACAACAAAAAAAAACAAGCCAGGCACGGTGGTGTACATCTGCAGTCCCAGATACTAGGGAAGATAAAGTGGGAGCATCTCATGATCTCAGGAGTACAAGGGTGCCATAAGCTATAATCCTGCTACTGTTCTCCAGCCTGGATGACAGAGCAAGACTCTGTCTCAAGAAAACCAAATAAGAAAAGCCAACCAAAGAACCAAATTGAAAAATGAGCAAAAGACTTGAATAGACATTTCTCCAAAGAAGATATACCAATGGCCAACAAGCAAATGAAAAGATGCTCAACATCACCAATTATCACCAAAAGGCAAATTAAAGGCACAATGAGATGCCACCTTACACCCATTAGGATGACCACTATTAAAAAAAAAACAGGCCAGGTATGGCGGCTCACACCTGTAATCTCAGCACTTTGTGGGGGCTGAGGTGGGCAGATCACCTGAAGTCGGGAGTTCATGACCAGCCTGACCAGCATGGAGAAACCCCATCTCTACTAAAAAAAAAAACCACACACACAAAAATTAGCCAGGCATGGTGGCACATGGCTATAATTCCAGCTACTTGGGAGGCTGAGGCAGGAGAATGGCTTGAACCTGGGAGGCGGAGGTTGCAGTGAGCCGAGACCGCGCCATTGCACTCCAGCCTGGGCAACAAGAGTAAAACTTTGTCTCAAAAAAACAACCCAGAAAATAACGAGTGTTGGCAAGGACATGGAGAAATGCAAACAGCTGACAAGACTGTAAAATGGTACAGCCATAGGGAAAACAGCATGGAAGTCTCTCAAAAAATTAAAAATAGAATTACCATATGATCCAGCGATCCCATTTATAAGTATACACTCAAAAGAACTGAAATCAGGATCACAAAGAGATATGTGCACACTCATGTTCAATGCAGCACTATTCATAATAGTCAAGAGGCACAAGCAACCTAAACGCCCATTGGCCAATGAGTGGATAAACAAAATGTGGTGTATACCTACAATGGAATATTATTTAGCCTTGAGAAGACTGGACATGCCAGACACAGTGGCTCATGCCTGTAATCCCAGCATTCTGGGAGGCCGAGGCAGGCAGATTGCCTGAGCTCAGAAGTTCAAGACCAGGCTGGGCAACAAGGCAAAACCCAGTCTTTACAAAAAAAATACAAAAATCAGCTAGGCATGTTGGTGAGTGCATGTAGCCCCAGCTACTCGTAGGGCTGAGGTGGGAGGATCACGTGGGCCCAGAAGGTCAAGGCTGCAGTGAGCCATGATCACGCCAATGCACTCCAGCCTGGGCAACAGAGCAAGACCCTGTCTCTAATAAAAGAAAAAAAAGGCCAGGCGCAGTGGCTCATGCCTGTAATCCCAGCACTCTGAGAGGCCGAGACAGGTGAATCACGAGGTCAGGAGATGGAGACCATCTTGGTGAAACCCTGTCTCTACGAAAAACACAAAAATTAGTCAGGTGTGGTGGTACATGCCTGTAGTCCCAGCTACTCGGGAAACTGAGGCAGGAGAATTGCTTGAATCAGGGAGTCGGAGGCTGCAGTGAGTCGAGATTGTGCCACTTGCACTCCAGCCTGGTGACAGAGCAAGACTCTGTCAAAAAAAAAAAAAAAGGAAAAAAAAAAGACAGGACATTCTGACAAATGCTGCAAAATGGATAAATCCTGAAGACATTATACTAAGTAAAATAAGCCAGTCACAAAAGGACACATACTATATGTGTTCCACTTATATGAGGTACCTAGAATAGTCAAAGTCACAGAGACTGAAGGTGGAACGGTGGTGGCCAGGGGCAGAAGAGACAGAAAAACAGAGTTGCTATTCAATAGGTATAGAGTTTCAGTCATGTAAGACAAAAACTTCTAGAGATTTGCTGTACAACATGCATTTAGTTTACAATATTGTAATGTACACTTGAAAATTGTTAAAGGGGTAAATGTATGTGTTGGTACTATAATTTTTTTAAATGAGAGAAGAGGACACAGAAACATATAAAATACCATGTGAATACACAGGAGATGCCCATCTGTAAGCCAAGAAGAGAGGCCGCAGAAGAAACAAAACCTTGATCTCAGACTTCTAGCTTCCAAAATTGTGAGGAAATAAATTTCTGTTATTTAAACCAAACCAAACCAAACATACAATATATATGGTTATGTGTTATCCTTTGTTCCTTTCTCCGAAGTGATTTTAAACTTCTAAAAAGAACAACCCTCCAAAAAACAGAAGCGTTGGCAGTACTGAATGGGGAACCTATAAGAAAACTCACTAGCTAACAGGGATGCCAGAGACACCTTTTAAGACTCCTGAACGGCCTTGTCTCTTTCCTCCCACTCCAGAAGAGTGACCAGGTAAGACGAATCTTAACCTTGAGTGCCCCTCAACACCTCTGAACTCAGCTCTAGAACAGACAGCATTCTCAGCTGGGTGTAGTGGCTCACATCTGTAATCCCAGCACTCTGGGAGGTGGAGGCTGGCAGATCACCTGAGGTTGGGAGTTTGAGACCAGCCTGACCAACATGGAGAAACCCCGTCTCTACTAAAAATATAAAATTAACTGGGCATGGTGGCACATGCCTGTAACCCCAGCTACTCTGGAGGCTGAGGCAGGAGAATCGCTTGAACCTGGGAGGTGGAGGCTGTGGTGAGTTGAGATGGTACCATTGCACTCCAGCCTGGGCAACAAGAGCAAAACTCTGTCTCAAAAGAAAAAAAAAGAACAGACAGCATTCTCTTTGTGCATGAGATCCCCATACAAAATGGGGAATAAAAATAAAGCTATAATTTCTCTGTTAAGTCAAAACCATCAGTTAAATGTTTTTCATCCTAACTTCAAAATATTTTAAAACATAAGCATCAGAGAAATACCACTATGTTTCTCAAGAGCCTTGAGATAAAACAAGTCACAATACAACAAAGGTCCATGGAGGAAGTGAAAGATGTCTGGCCATCTGTCTGGGAGTATGCCTGGCCATCTGTCTGTCTGTTATTATAACTCTCCATCTCCCACCCGCTTAACAAATCCACTCGATTCCTGACGTGGCTCACTCTGCTACAATCAAGTACCCCCACTCACACCATACTCTTCCAACACCAGCAGTGTTAATGAGAGGTTCTTAGTACTACTAGGATAAAAACCATTTAGGATCTCAGTGTTCCCACAGAATTTACTGACTCATCCCTTGTGTATTCGTTAATTTAAGGTATCTACCCTTAGTTTGAATAAACTACTTGACCTCAACCCTAATTACGGGTTTAATTAAAGCAAGACATCACATGTCAGAGGTGAAGATACTACAGGCTGAAACCATTAATATGAAGAGGTTTCTTCATTTTCCCAACAAAGACTGGAGGGTAAACACAGTCAAAATCTGCAAAACTAAGGAAACCAAAGTCAACAAATAGGACTGCAGTTCATCCCCCAAATCTTATTATTCTGAAATCTGAGTTTAGGGCTTTGAAGTTCCAAAAGTGTTATTAGCATCTGAAACTCAATGTGCCAGGAATACTTCCTTTTTTTTTTTTCCTTTTGAGATGGAGTTTCGCTCTTGTTGCTCAGGCTGGAGTGCAACAGTGAAATTTCGTCTCACTCCAACCTCTGCCTCCCAGGTTCAAGCGATTCTCCTGCCTCAGCCTCCCGAGTATCTGGGACTACAGGCGCTCACCATCACACCCGGCTGATTTTGTATTTTAGTAGAGATGAGGTTTCACCATGTTGGTCAGACTGGTGTGGAACTCCTGACCTCAAGTGATCCACCTGCCTCAGCCTCCCAAAGTGCTGGGATTACAGGTGTGAGCCACCTCACCCGGCCCTGTAAGTTACTTTGGAGGCTGTTTTATAAAACTCTAGGTGCATAAGACTTACAACCCGGATGGATCTCAGGACTGACCCTGCAGAGCCTTTCTCAATTAAGGTCATACGCATCTAGCTTCATTCACTAAGGGTCTATCAATCTAAGAGGCTGGGTTCTTTTAGAGAGCTCCTCATTCTCCCCAGAGTATCTCATGGAACACTCTTCTCTACAGAATCTACCATAGCATGACCTGAAATTCCAGCTCAGCCTCTAGCCCACCAAGCGGTCGTCCAGGTTGAGATAACAAGTATTCTTGGATACATGTTGCTTATTTAGGGAATTACTGAGTTATAGAAAATTGGACTGAGAGTAAAAAATGTTTCTTTTTGTGACATGCTGACAAACAGAACTGCAACCAGGCTTTAAATTGATATTTAAAACCTGTACACAGATTTTGCATTAATTTTCATATGCTCCCTCTAGTCCTAGGAGAACCAAATATCCCCACTAGAAAAACAAGAAAACTTGGGACAGAGAAAGGGAAAAATAAAACCTAACACTGGCAAAATCAAGATTCAAACTCAGGATTCCTAATTCCAAAGCCCGGTGCTCTTTCCATAATACAGTGCTGCTAATGTCCCCTCACCTTGGCCGAACACTCAGCTCCGGGACGGTTCGAACAAATCTAGGGTGACTTATTGGGAGAAACCTGGAGAAACAAATAAGCTAATCATTTCTCTTCATCTCTGTAACACAGTAATCTCTCTCTACTCTCCACCAAACCAAGCGCACAAAAGCACCCTGTTCTACTGTCACACACCACTGAAGGGAGATGTGTCAGGCTGAGGGTTTCCATTCTCAACCTTGCAGTTAATGGTAAGGAGCAGGCTCATCAAATCTTTTTTTTTTTTCTCAGACAAGGTGTCACTGTCACCCAAGCTGGGATGCAGTGGCGCAATCATGGCTCACTGCAGCCTCAACCTCCTGGGCTCAAGCAATCCTCTCAGCACAGCCTCCCAAGTAGCTGGGACTACAGGTGTATGCCACCATGGCTGGCTAATTTTTGTATTTTTAGTAGAGAATTTTCCTTATAGTCTATATACTCCAATTCTTTTGTTCTAAATATAAGGAAACTGAGGTCTTATTTAGATAAATGATTTACTGAAGACCCCACAGTTAGCTACTGAAATTAATATGCCAATTATTGGCCAGATTTTGAATTCTTTTTTTGCTGTTCTTGTTACAGCAAGAATTTCTGCTACAGTAACATGTGGCAACTAGATTTAAAGTAAATGAGTATTATTAGGGTGGAAGGTGGAAATGGATTATGACAACTGCAGATGTAATACAGCACAGTAACTGAGGCAGGCAACCCACTAGGCATGGAACAGACTACGCGTTCTCTCTTTCAGTCTTCACAATGGCCCTAGCCCTGCAAGGTACTCACTACCATGACTCTCACTTTACAAATCAAGACAATAAAATTTGGAGTTAAGTAGCTACTGACATGGTCACAGTTAATCCAGGATTCAAACCTGGGTCTGACTCCAAACCCGTGTTCTTAACAATCATGTCATACATTCCATATTTTTTTAAAAAATCATGCAAAAGAATTCTTTGGTGAATGCCTTTTGTTAACGAAAAGAGAATCTGACTTAGATGCAAGTTTTTGGAGCTCACCTACTTTCCCACTCCTCCCACAGCCACAACAATCTCCCCTCAAAGCCAGCCCACCCCCCAGAGCCTCCATACTTGAATGTCTTCATATCTCGCCCGCCAATAACTCGGGCAGTGACTGTCTTCCCAACCTTCAGCTTGCTAGTAGGAGAGGTGCCCTCTGGAACATCATCTAGAATGTGGGAGGCATGGATGCAGCCAATGATGCCATCTTTCAGAGTCACAACTACATGGGTGGGCTTAATGGACTTCACAGTCCCTGTGACCATGTCCCCAATGGAGAGGGTGTGCTTCTTTATGGTCCCTACAGTCAGAGCTGGATCCACTTCTTCATCCTCGTCAACTGTCTCAGAGTCCTTCCGGGGCGGCCTCATGGTCCTCTTGGCAGCTGGCCCCTCCACGGCCAAAAGAAGGCCAGTCACTCCTGGCTCTGTGGTCTTGAGGGTTAGGGAGACACCCTGTCCCACCTGCAATTTCTCTGAGTCAAAGCGGAAGGTGTCGTTGAGGTGAGAGGTCAGGGAGAAAGCTACCAGGTGGCCAGTCTCTACCAAGGAAGCAATGGCAAAGGACTTCTCCAAGTACTGCACAATTGCCTGGTGTTCGCTGCCTTTCCTCAGCTACAAGAAAGAAAAAGCCATCATCCCTGCTTTCCTTACACAGCATGGTCACTCATTCATGGCCCCACTGGGCAAGGTATGACTGAGGAGACCCTCTGGGGTCCCAAGGCTAGGGAACCCAAGGCTGGTCTGAGCTGGAACAGACTGGCCTTCACTCCCTGGACCTAGCTTTCCTCTCCATCCTGTACACTAAACTCATGGGGCTACATCTGAATTACCTTGGCTTGGTTTTTGTTAGATCTAGCAAATCTGAATTTTCCAAGTTATTGAGATATTTCTGATGAACAGCCTTGCAACCTCTAACAGCTCTCCCAGCTTAGAGACACTGCAGTTCCTAACTCTCAGTCCTGCAGCTCTGCTGCCCTGAATTTCATCACTCTTCCACCCAAGCAATGAATAGATTATTACTGAGAGCTTATCGTGTGCAGGGCACCTAGCCTCTCTTTCCTCAAAATCCAAATTGTGTTCATGCTCTTGTATGCTCAAGCTTTATTTAGATGATAAAATGGTACAGGGTCCTGCCAGAAAACTGAATGAGAGGTTAGCATTGCTTTCTATTCTCTGTCTTTCCTAAACTCAACATTGTCAGCAACTAGAAATTAAGGATTATATCTATACTGTACCATACTCTATGCAACCACGTGCCTAATAAGTGCTTTAGACAGTAACCAAATATATTCATCACCCAGAGAAAATACTAATTTTGAGATTTCCCTCGAACCCATTCTTATATCACACAAGTGTCCAGAAGGCAAGGCAGGTCAGAGTATGGATGCATGGCCTGGAGGTCTGAACTGCCCGCAGACATGCGGTTTGACTCATATGATGTTTTCAAAAAAATAAGTTTCCGGTTGGGCAAGGTGGCTCACGCCTGTAATCCCAGCACTTTGGGAAACTGAGGCAGGTGAATCACGAGGTCAGAAGTTTGAGACCAGCCTGGCCAAGATGTTGAAACCCTGTCTCTACTAAAAATACAAAAATTAGCTGGACATGGTGGCAAGCGCCTGTAATTCCAGCTACTCAGGAGGCTGAGGCAGAGAATCGCTTGAACCTGGGAGGTGGAAGTTGCAGTGAGCTGAGATGGTGCCACTGCACACTGCACTCCAGCCTGAGTGACAGAGTGAGACTCTGTCTCATAAAAAAAAAAAAAGTTTCCAACATTTTCAGCTTTTATTACAAATAAAAATCCAAATTTTGCCTTCTCTTAAAAATCAAAGCTTTAGTAGCACTAGCCCCAGATATTCCCACCTGGCAACACTGGACGGGACTGAACAGTCTCAGCCCCATGTGGGCTGGGCATGCACACTCCAGCTTGTTACGAGTCCCAGGCCGGCCACTCCCTACCCACACAGCCACCTCCACGCCTGCACACTACTTGTCTGGCCCTGAAGATGGAGTGCCCATGTCACCACTTATCACCGGAACTCAAAAAAAAGAAAAATTATTAAAAAAAAATGTGCTTTTTATGCAGGACATACGTCCATTTAAAAAAAAAAGTTTACCAAAATTTTTTTTCTTATGTTCTGGGAAGCCCAACAACTCACCTAACAACAGGTGTCGTTTAAAATGCATACTCCCACCCCTGACCGCCTCCCCTGCCCCACAGGTGCCCCATCTCAGTTGCTCATGAGGCTGCGCACGCCCTGCAGCTCCTCCAGGCACTGACTCAAATAGAATAGAAGTCAGCACTATGAACCACACCAGGACAAGAGGTCTAAACCAGGAGTGTCCTGGATCCATCCAGGCACAGGGCTACCCTCGCTAGAGGCATCTGAGTTGGAACCCTTCCACTGTAAGCGTGGGGTTAAAGGGTGCCTCATGTGAAACCATGGAAATGGAAGTCAGGAGCAAGCTTACCTTTTTAGCTTTTCTATTCACCAAGTCCTGGTGAAGGGAAACGTGTACTTCCAACTTCAAAAGATCAACATTTAAGATTACAACCTTCTTTTTCTGCCCAGATTCCACCTCCTGGCCTGCAGTGCAGAACCAAACACAGTGTGATTATCCTTCTGGAGCAGGGTGAAGGGAGAGCAGTACCTCTCACATGCAGGCGCTACCCCTTAGATCCAAAAAAGCAAAGAGGACATATGTCCTGGGTCCATATGGGCCATAATTAGGGAAACCAAGGGTCTATCTCCTATAGTTCAAGTTCAGATGGGCCTAAATTTATGTAACCTAATATATAAAAATCTAGATTTACCCAATTATAACAATTAAAGGATTCATACCTAAGCCTTTGCATTCATACAAGATAGGGATCCCAAAAATCTCCTCTGAATCAACTCATTTACCCTAGGTATTTAGAAATTCTATATCCAGGAGAGGGGCCAATGGGCAAAGGGTCCTCCCACTAACCAAAATGGGAAAGACAGAGCACTCACCCCCACGATGGTATCTGCTGGCTCTCAGGACCAGGTCGGGCACTGGGCCCCCACTGAATACCACAGAGCCATCTTCCAACACCTCCTGCACAACTAGGTCAAGGAACATTCCTGGGGTCATCTCAGCCAGTGTCTGGATCAACACAGAGTCTGCCAGAGACCCAAAGGAAACACGATTAGTACCATAAAACAACAGTCTCACTGTTCTCCTCAGGCAGTGTGCTGTCACCACAGAGGACAAGGGAACCCTGGAACCACTGACAAGGTAAAATTGCTTTTTGCAAAAATGTTCAGTATCCATGAAAACTCTTGTCACAGGCAGACAGACTTAAGCCCCTTGCCAATCCTACCTGACCATAATTCATGGAAGTAGCCAACAAATACCAAGGAGACAGGCTTTCCTTTAGTCTCTGGATAGTCACTGTTCCCTCTCAAGCCTCCTACTATGAAAGTCCACTAAAGTTACAACCACCCCACACAATGGTTCAGTCTAAAAGGGTCAGAATAATAACCCCTCCCAAAGCTTAGCAGGTCCCAGTTCCATTTCATCTGCTGAATAAAGGAATGAAAGGTGAAAAGGCAAGTGAATTCATACAAATGCAAACATGAAGCCACAAAACTAAGAGACATTTTGACAGTGGGAACAAGGGGACATCTAGGATGCTCTTAAAAGGGTGTAATATAAACATTTATTGAGCTGCTGCACACTTATTAACTGTGCACTTTGGTTAGGCACGGTGGCTGATGTCTACAATCTCAGCATTTTGGGAGGCTGAGGCGGGTGGATCACTTGAGATCAGGAGTTTGAGACCAACCTGGCCAACACGGCAAAACCCTGTCTCCACTAAAAATGCAAAAATTAGCCAGGCATGGTGGCAAGTGCCTATAATTCCAGCTGCTTGGGAGGCTGAGAAAGGACAATCGCTTGAACTTGGGAGGCAGAAGTTGCAGTGAGCCAAGATGGCACCACTGCACTCCAGCCTGGGCAACAGCGGAAGACTTCATCTCAAAAAAAATAAATAAATAAAAATAATTTTTAAAAATATGTGCACTTTATGCAGGTCATACTTCCATTTAAAAAAAGTTTACCAAAATTTTATGTTCTGAGAAGCCTAACAACTCACCTAACGACAGGTGTCATTTACAATGCATACCCCTACCCCTGACCGCCTCCCCTGCCCCACAGGTGCCCCACCTCGGTTGCTCATGAGGCTGAGCACGCCCTGCAGCTCCTCCAGGCACTGACTGAGGAGAAGGAGGCTGGTGGTGGCTAAGTCCCCCAGTCCACAATCTGACAGCCGCAGCGACAGCAGCATCCGCTGCTTCTCCTCATCCACATTGGTCACCTTTGCCACTACTGTCTGACCCTCAACAAAGTGGTCACTTGTGGAGGTTACAAATTTGTCACTCATGATCTGAAGAGAAGAACAGGCAGGAGATGAGGAGAGGAAAGGTCTTCATTAAGACAACCCACTTGATGTGCCTAGAAAGGGGTATGTGAGTGGGGGGAAATGGGACCAGGAGGCTCCCCCGAGCCCTCTTTGAGGACAGCTCTACTCCCCTTTCATAAAAACAGAGACTCCGGGAGAGGGCACCCAGTCAAGATGGCACATTAATGGCAAGCCAGGCAGACACCAGGGCCGTCCTCACCCCTAACACCCCACAGCAACCCTCTGCCCCTCACTAGGCTTGTTTCTGGGGCCCTCCCCTCTGCTCCCATTTAAAAAATTTTTCTGGCAGGGAATGCAAATGAGATTTTCCCAGGCAAAACAATAGGGAGACAGGCCTACAGAGGGGAAGAAATACTGATGAATGATCTGTGGCAGCAATCAGCTGCACACCACTTGCTCAGCTGTCTTCCATGACTTTGGTGAGTCCCGTCCCCACTCTAGGCCTCAGCTGATGCAGCACACACACCAGAAGGCTCTGCTAGGGGACTGCTGGGATTGTTCCCATCTGAAAAGTGCAGGACTCAATGACATGGGGGTGGGGGACAGTAATTTCAAGGACATTCTGGTCCCTTAACATCTCAAAAACCTCAGAAGTCTGCAAAACCTGTACTCAGCAGCTCAGGATGATCAACTTCCCTGTCTAAACGTTCTGAGAGAATAAAAACAAGTGCAGTCATCTTCACGCTGGAGACTAAAGCCTTCAGAGCTACTGCCTACCTGCCCAATGTGGATTGTGGAGTGGGAATGGTGTCCCTTCCTCCAGACGGTCACATAGCTAAGCAAGAGGAACATGGACCAAAAGTTCAGCTCCACTCACCCCTCCCAGGTGCCTTTATGTCACACAAACTTTAAGTGGTACACCTGAAAATCTTTCAAAAGAGTAAAGTATTCTTGGCCAGGTGTGGTGGCTCACACCTATAATCCCAGCACTTTGGGAGGCCAAGGCCGGTGGATTGCTTGAGGCCAGGAGTTCAAGACCAGCCTGGGCAAGACGGTAAAATCCTGTCTCTACTATTCAAAAAAAAACCTGGTCATGGTGGCGGGCACCTGTAATCCCAGCTACTTGGAAGGCAGGAGAATCATTTGAACCCAGGAGGTGGAGGTTCAAGTGGGCAGAGATCACACCGCTGCACTCCAGCCTGGGCAAAAACGCCAGGTGTGGTGGCTCACACCTGTAATTCCAGCACTTTGGGAGGTCGAGGCGGGCGGATCACAAGATCAGGAGATCAAGACCATCCTGGTTAACATGGTGAAACCCTGTCTCTAGTAAAAATATAAAAATTCGCTGGGGCGTGGTGGCATGCACCTGTAGTCCCAGCTCAGAAGGCTGGGGCAGGAGAATCGCTTAAACCTGGGAGGTTGAAGTTGCAGTGAGCCAAGGTCGTACCACTGCACTCCAGCCTGGGTGACAGAGCAAGACTCCTGTCTGAAAAAAAAAAGTAAAGTAGCCTACTCCTCCCCGCCCACCCACCCTCAGGTTCTGTGACCTCATGTCTCCTCAAGCCCTTGTACATGGAGCTAAACTTACAGCTTTTGGGGCCAGTCCACTAAGACCTGAGGGGAACTGGATGAACACGCCATAGTCCTTGATGCTCTTCACGAAACCAACGAGCAACATTCCAGGATGGATTTCTGAGAAGTTCTTGGGATCCTGACCACCTTCTACTGCGGAGACCAAAGCCGGCTTCCTGCAAAGAAGCTAGTGGTACTTCATCAAGGAATGTTCCAGAAAGGGCAGATGAAATATCCATCTCTCCCATCTCCTTTCTCCACAGAGAAAGGCAGAACTGCAGGCTGACCCTCTGCTCCCACAGCAATTCTCTAACTGTGCAGACCTGCAGCATCAACATCACCTGAAACATGGGATGAATGCAAGTTCTCAAGCACCACTCAGACCTATTGAATTAGAAACTCTGGTGTGTCCCAGCTATCTGCATGGCCCAACTGCACACTACAGCTGAGAATCATGGTTTTACTCCATTCCTGATTCACTCATCTATACATTATGAGAGGGGACCAAAAAGGGATAGTTCATCCCCCTGGTCTGGCAGCTGGATCCACCATTGCACAATCCTCCACTGCCCACTCGTCACACTGATGAACTCATTTTCCTTCCTCTGCTCATTTTTACGCCAAGGAGAATGAACTTTACATTCTGTGAGAAGAGGCTCCTTCAGAGCACCCATGCTAAGACCACAAACAATATTGCTGAGACTATAGCCGTGAGGGAAGAAGGCATAGGGGAATAAAAGAGGAAAGGAGGACAGAAGCCACATTGGTAATTGTTCTAACCCAAGGGGCAAGCACTAAATGCCCCAAGGAAACTAGATGTGCTCCTGAGCACTCAACTGGGCCTCCTCTCCAGCCCCCGAGAGTCCCCTTCTCTGCGACCTTTCAGGCTACTCCACCCTGACCACCAGCATCTGCTAGCAGCACTTACTCAGGCCTGCTCTTACTTTCCACAGCACGGGCTTCATCATTGGTTTGGTTTTGCGGAGGTATTTCTGAGGTCAAATAGCTGTCCTTTCCCCCATGGAATTTCTAACTAATTTCCCCAGAATTTCCCACCCAAGCGCCCATGGCCCCCCACCTTCCTCTGCTCCACAGACACCAGTCAAGGATACAACATGCCCTTCACTCTGGCTCAGACACAGGACTCGGTGAAGGGTGTCACCTGCCTGTAGCCAATGATGTAACAGTGGGCCATTGGTAACGTGGTCCGACAGATGAGACGTGGGGAGGAAAGCACGGGTATTGTGGGGCAGGACAGCCACCTCCAGTCCATCTTTGGTCTTCTCTAAAACCTTCACATCTACCAACTACCCAGAGAAAAGAAACAAAAATAGCACTTGTGAACAGAGAACAACCTGGTCTGGATCAGGGAGGGCTCCAAGGCATCAAACTTAGCACCAGGGATCACTAAAAGGAAGAAAGCTGTTTCTTCCAAACCCCACCCACCACCCCAACCACCCAGCATGCACGCATGTGCACATGCACCAGGACTCATGTGGGCCCATCGCAACTCTTCTCCCAAGTCCCTCCATGAAGCCCAAGGAAAGCCAGAACTGCAGGCTGGCACTAGAGACCCGAGAGGAAAGAGGGCAGCAGCCAACTGCTGAAAAGCCCTACCATAACAGGACTTTCATGACAGCTTCCATTTGTTCTGGCACACAGGAAAGAACGCATATGAGGTCCTCTCTTAAGAACACCTCTAGCCCCAAAATCTTATCTAACTGCCTCTGTCTTTCCGCTTCATGGGTTCCAACACACCATGTGTTAGTGGTACCCTGCTCTCTGTCACTGTAATGTAAAACAGCTTGTCCAGAAAAGTCCAGGTACCTGCCCAACATTAATGGCTTTTCCTTTCTTCTGATTGTGTCCTGCAGGCTCTTTCTTTGGCTCTGGATCACGTAACAGCTTGAAGGATAAGAGCATCCTCTCTTTGGGTGGCTCACTGTTCAACACGGCAACTTTCACCACCTGGTGAAAAATCACACAGGTTTGGCCAACTCCTCCCAGCAGGCCTTGCAGGCCCTGCAGCATGCCTTCCACTAGGGCTACAGAGGCCTTGAGAGATCTACCAAGCCCCTGGATCAGATCAGAAGGCAGTGAAAAGAAGAAATGCACTGAGCGCTACACAATCCCCACAGGGCAGCCTTTTGGATAAAAGGAAGACATAAATAACTTGTTTTGTACAACCCAAGTCTTAAAAATTATTTTTCTGTTTGAGGTGTGGATATGCTAATTACCCTAATTTGATCATTACACATTGTAAGCATGAATTGAAATGTCACATGGTGGCTGGGTACAGTGGCTCAGGCCTGTAATTCCAGCAGTTTGAAAGACCAAGGTGGGCTGATCACTTGAAGCCAGGAGTTCGAGACCAGCCTGGCCAACATGGTGAAACCCCATCTCTACTAAAAATGCAAAAATTAGCTGGGGGTGATAGCACATGCCTATAATCCTAGCTACTCAGGAGGCTGAAGCACAAGAACTGCTTGAGTCTGGGAGGAGGAGGTTGCAGTGAGCTGAGATCATGTCATTTTACTTCAGCCTGGGTGACAGAGGGAAACTCTGTCTCAAAAAAATAAAAAAATTTTTTAAAAAGGCCAGATATGGTGGTTCATGCCTATAATTCTAGCACTTTGGGAGGCCAAGGCGGGCAGATCATGAGGTCAGGAGTTCAAGACCAGCCTGGTCAACATAGTGAAACCCTGTCTCTACTAAAAATACAAAAATTAGCTGGGCATGATGGCACGTGCCTGTACTCCCAGCTACTAGGAGGCTGAGGCAGGAGAACAGCTTGAACCTGGGAGGTAGAGGTTGCAGTGAATGAGAAAGGGCCATTGCACTCCAGCCACTTGAGTGACAGAGGAAAACTGTCTCCAAAAAAAAAAAAAAAAAAAAAAAAAAGAAATATCACCATAAATATGTACAATTATTATGTATCGGTTTAAAGTAATAAAAAAATGTTTTTCCTAGTGATATCGAGACTTACTAGTTTTACAGCACTGCCCCCGTGTGGTGACAGTGACCTCACAATTTCTGATACGAGAGGCATGAGTTTATTACAGGTAAAGACCGACCTCTTCCACGCATGCCTGAGATCTATCAGCTTGCCAGCTTCTGCTGAACCCCCGAGACTTTCTCTCTGTTCTGTTCCCCATCTCCTCCATTCAGCGGGCTCACACTCACTGCCCCATGTGCTCTCCTCCTCAACCTCTTAAAGACAGCCCCCCTACTTACTGCTTCTTCATATTTGTTTGTGGGGTCACCAAGCATAGAGGGGACCTGTTTAGGGGAAGGGTTACCTGGCCAGTGTAAAAAACTCTCTCTGGGTCAGGGATATACTCAGTACTGAGCTCATGCTTGGGCACCAGTCCCTGCACATCACTGTAGAACTTCACAATGCAGCCATAGTCCTTGACCCTAATGATGAAGCCATGTGTCTGCAGACCAGGCTTGGCATCGGCATAGCAGGTAATGGCAGGTAGTTTGGACTCAACCAGGGTTTTCTTCAGGGTCATCATCAGCTTCTTGGCTTCAGGATCACAAAGCAAAACCTAGGGGAGAGACATAGGCTAATCATCAAGTTATCTGTTATGAGAGCCACTAAGCTGGTCTTGGCAACCTCTTAAACCCAAAGGCCGTGGGGCCATTCCCCAAGAACCTGCTATAGCTTTTCCTCTAATCATCTCAGCTGCAGATTCTTCCTGCTTCCTGCTGTATGAGGAAGCATACAAATCACTACTTCAAATGTAATTCCTGGAGCATACAAGCTACTATTTCAAATGTAATTTCTCCCATAAATTACTGCAAACTACCCACTCCTGATCATGAAGTAACACGCAGTATCTTATAGCACCTCTATAGTCCTGGTTACACTAACTTCTATACCATCTTAGCGCCTTCCTAGTGGGCTTTGCATCTAGTCTAACAGAACCAATGATGAACCAATTTACCACCTTAGTACTGCTATTTATTCACTATGAAATAAGACGAAGATGCAACTGTCTTTCACTCCTCAGAAGATCATCTTCTTAAAGACAGAAAAACCTTATTTTAACCCTTGATCTCACTATTGTAAAATTTTGCACCAATGGGCAATCATTACCTCTGCTGAGTCAACAATGATGAGATAATATGCATACAGGAAAATCTAACATGCTGAGTCCTACAGAGCGCAGGCTCCCCGTGAAGCACTCTGCGTGCCTCATCGTGTTGAATCTTCACAACCCTATGAAGCTTTCCTTGGGATTCGAGCCTTTGTCATAAATCCCCCATGTTTTAGCAGCTTTGCCAGGGCTATTTCTGCGCCTGGAACATACCCTTTGCTCTCCCCAATCTTCCAAATCCTACCTATCCTTTCTGGTGCAAGATCCACCTCTGCCAGAAATCTAGAAAACTTTGTCATACAGAGCTGAATTCGAAAACTGATTCTGCCACTTATTAGCTGTGTGACTCTGGGCAAGAGAGTTGGCTTTCCTAAGCTTTAATTTCCCCACCTGCAAAATTAATATTACTTGTTAGTACTGTTTCAAGGATTAAATGAAATAATCCATGTCACATGCCTAGCACAGTAACTGGCACAGAATACCTGTGAGTGGCAGTCGCTATTGATAACGTCAATGATTCTGGCTGCTCCAACCCACCCTTGTCTCCTCTTTCTCAGGTGTGACCAGAGCACACAACCTGCACCAAGCCACATGGCAAAAGGTCACATGCTGGCTTGCTCTCTCTTCATGTATGAATATTTTAACTCCCAATCATACTACCCAAAACAGGGACTCACTTTTCTCTTTCCAATGTCAGGTACAGCACTAGACACACTGCAGACATTACACACTCACTTTATGGAAAAAGGCAGAAACTTCAGCTGAGACCTGCTCTCTTCCCATCCAGCCAAAACCCCAAGAGACCCTTCAGGAGGCTCACCCGACACTTGACTTCATCCCCGATGTGGTACTTCTTCTCTGGATTCTTCATCAGGATGTCAGCCAGGTGCATGGGAGGTACCAGGCCCCTCATCTGCTCGCCCACTTTCACCAGCATCCCATATGGCTTTATGGTTAGCACTGTGCCCTAGAGAGTCCAAAGACAAGCTGCCACGATGTCTCAAGAATAGCCCTTCCCCCATCTCTTACAACAAAGCATGCCACACCTCTTGTTCACAGCCACCTTCCTGGGTTAACTGTCCCTGTTATTCCAGTTGGCACAGGGTGAAGCACACACCTCACACTAAGCTGGATTATGTCGTCAGCTTTATTTATGGGAGGCTTTGCATCTTTCTGTGTAAGCATGTGCTTTCTGTGTGCCTTAAAATATCCCAAAGGAAGGGACTATGTTGAGGTCCCCTAAGGAACAAACTCTACATATAAAGGGAGCTGCTCAATTAGAGCCAAATGGTTGGAGAGGACAGGTAACTGGAAGTGGCTTGTCACTAATACCCCAGGTAGCTCAATTATCACAGGACTAACTTTTGACCTGGTCTAATAATCACCATCAAATCCCAAATCCCAGGATTTATGATCTACTGCCTTTGTGTAGCTGGGTGGTGCTAGTAAGGCCTTATCTCAAAATTAATTACAAGTTACTCAAAGAAAGAGAAAGAAATTCTAGTCAGTAGGCAGAGGCAAGCAACATGACTTTCGATGTGTTCACATGAGGACTAATGAGCTGACAGTCACCTGAATGTGAACTAAAGAATGCCTGAAGGTGAGGGAGTACCTAATTATATGCTGAGATCTTACCTTTACCACTGCCCCAGGTTTGATGTCATGATACCTAAGGTACTGAGCTTCAATAATAGACCTAGGACAAGGAGAAAACACAGAATTAAATAAACTAGGGCAGAGGTTGCCTAATTCAGGGATACCACAATCATGCTGGCAAGAAAGAAATCCCTCACCAAGCACAGGAAAAACAATATGCACACGTACAGGTGCACATCTCTACACCCCCATCTGTTAATGACAGACTTACGTTCGTAGAGAGAGCAAGGCCAGCTCATCCATTTGGCTGTAGTCAATAATTCTACACTTGTGAGTGTTCCCTGGCTTGAAGGCCTCAGGGTTGAAGACATTCTTAGAATCAGAGAGATGGCTGAGCTGCAAAGTACCAAGTGATTGAGGACAAGCCAGAGACAACAGGTCTGAGCCAATGAGACCTTACAGCCCATAGAAAGGACTCAACAACACTTATCATGTACCATAAAAACAGTACTTCCATAGCCTGGTTAATTCTTCACACTAAAAAATTCCTCTTTACCATCACAGAATCTCAGTAAGGTCAGAGAAAGTCTAGATCACAGGTCAGTCAGCTGTGCCCAGTGCCTGTTTTTATAAATAGAGGCCGTATTGGAATACAGCCATCCTGTCCATTTACATACTGTCTACGGCTACTTTCGTGCCATAACAGAGTGGAACAATTAGGACAGAGACCACAGGGCCCACAGCCTAAAATATTTATGATCTAGCCCTTTAAGAAAAACTCTGCTGGGCCCTGGTCTGGATCCTAACTCATCCTTACACTTAACCACTGACCAGGTATCAAAATATGGCAAGCTAGTTCTAAGGCATCCTAATACAATCAATAGACATTTGTTCCAATTACTATGAACAGGAATTAGAACTGCAATATCCAAAAATTTTAAACTAGCATCAAGGGATTTAAGAAGCAGAAATGGCTCCCTGTGCTCCAAAAGTCCATCCAGTGATAAGATCCCTGACTAAACAAAGAGGCCTCCTTACCCGGGCATAGGCCAGAACCCCATCCTTCAGCCTAAAGGTGGCCCCGGCCTTTTTGAAAAAGCCTTGGACAGGAACATCATTCAGCACTGCTCCAAGGTGTTGGCAAGAGAGTCGGGAGAGAGGACGTCCAGGCTGTAGGAAGATGGGGCGCAGGCTCAGGCGCACAACTCTGGTTCGAGGATGGACGCAGAGGATGCAGGCCTTCACCTAGAGAAAGGAAGGGCACAGTGAACAGGAGACACAGGAGTACCACAGAGCAGACCTTCCAGGCATCAGCCTCTCCACATGCTAACCAGGTATGTAAGTACTCACATCCTTAGTATGTCAGTACTCAAACTGGCTTCAAGCAGCATGCAGAAAAGCCAAAATGTCCCATAAGGACTATTTCTGACTAAATCAAAGCTTACTCAAGCAAGGTATGGTGACTCACACTGGCAATTCCAGCACTTTGGGACACCAAAGCAGGTGGGACACTTGAGCTCAGGAATTAAGAGACAAGCCTGGGCACATAGTGAAACCCTGTCTCAACAAAAAATACAAAAATTAGGCTGGGGGCCATGGCTCACATCTATAATCCCAGCACTTCAGGAGGCTGAGGCGGGCAGATCACTTGAGATCAGGAGTTTCAGACAGCCCAGTCAACATGGCAAAACTTCTTCTCTAATTAAAAAAAAAAATTAGGCCAGGCACGGTGGCTTACACCTGTAATCCCAACATCTTGGGAGGCCAAGGTGGGCAGATCATGAGGTCAGATCAAGACCATCCTGGCTAAAACGGTCAAACCCCATCTCTACTAAAAATATAAAAATTAGCTGGTCGTAGTGGCATGCACCTGTAATCCCAGCTACTCAGGAGGCTGAGGCAGGAGAATCGCTTGAACACAGGAAGCAGAGGTTGCAGTGAGCCGAGATCACACCACTGCACTCCAGCCTGGGCGACAGAGCGAGACTCCATCTCAAAAAAAAAAAAAATAATAAATAGGCTGGGCGTGGTGGCTCAAGCCTGTAATCCCAGCACTTTGGGAGCCCGAGGCGGGTGGATCACGAGGTCAAGAGATCGAGACCATCTTGGCCAACATGGTGAAACCCCATCTCTACTAAAAATACACAACATTAGCTGGGCATGGTGGTGCGTGCCTGTAATCCCAGCTACTCAGGAGGCTGAGGCAGGAGAATTGCCTGAGCCCAGGAGGCGGAGGTTGTGGTGAGCCGAGATCGCGCCATTGCACTCCAGCCTGGGTAACATGAGTGAAACTCCGTCTCAAAAAATAATAATAATAATAATAATAAATAAATAAAAATTAGCTGCGCATGGTAGCACATGCCTGTAATTCCAGCTACTCAGGAGGCTGAGGCACAAGAATCACTTTAACTGGGGAGACAGAGGTTGCAGTGAGCCAAGATTGTGCCACTGCACTCCAGCCTCAGGGATGAAGTGAGACTCAGTCTCAAAAAAAGAAAAAAACAAAATTAGCCAGGCATGGTGGCATGCGCCACTTTGGGGGCTGAGGCAGGAGAATCACCTGAGTGAGCCCAGGAGGTCAAGGCTGCAGTGAGTGATGATCGCACCTGCACTCCAGCCTGGGGGACAGAGTGAGACCCTATCTCAAGAAATAATAATAAAATAGATAAATAAATATTAGCCAGAAAGTTTACTCAAGGCCAGAAAACTATACCCCAGACATCCCCTCAACACCACAGAGCTAATATATCCATAATACAACAGAATCCACGTACTGGTGTCACTACATCCAAGGCTCCTCTGAAACATGCGAGAAAAAGCCTGATATTATCACAAGATTAAAACTTATAAAATGTTTCAACTCCTTACACAAATAATTATAGGGAGAAAAAATTACTAAAAAGAGGTTTAGGAAAATATTAACAGTATTATCCCTAGGTAACAGAAAAATCCTAGTTTCACTTAAAAAAAAAATTATCCGCTGGGTTCAGTGGCTCAAGCCTGTAATCCCAGCACTTTAGGAGACCGAGGCAGGAGGATCATTTGAGCCAAGGTGCTCAAGAACAGTCTGGGCAACCTAGCAAAACCCCACCTCTACAAAAAATGTTTAAAAATTAACTAGGCATGGTGGCATACATCTGTAGTCCCAGCTACTCAGGAGGCTGAGGTGGGAGGATCGCCTGAACCCGTGAGGTTGAGGTTGCAATTAACCGTGATCACACCATTGTACTCCACTCTGGGCAACAGTGTATGACCTTGTGTCAAAAAAAAAAAAAAAAAAAAAAAAAAGCAGGCAGGCGTGGTGGCTCATACCTGTAATCCCAGCACTTTGGGAGGCCAGGGTGGGTGGATCAAGAGGTCAGGAGTTCAAGACCAGCCTGGCCAAGATGGTGAAACCCCCATCTTTACTAAAAATACAAAAAAATTAGCCAGGCATGATGATGGGCACCTGTAATCCCAGCTACCCAGGAGGCTTAGGCAGAGAATTGCTTGAACCCGGGAGGCAGAGGTTGCAGTCAGCCGAGATCACACCACTGCACTCCAGCCTAGGTGACAGAGCGAGATTCCGTCTCAAAAAAATAATAATAGGCCGGGCGCGGTGGCTCAAGCCTGTAATCCCAGCACTTTGGGAGGCCGAGGCGGGTGGATCACGAGGTCAAGAGATCGAGACCATCCTGGTCAACATGGTGAAACCCCGTCTCTACTAAAAATACAAAAAATTAGCCGGGCATGGTGGCGCATGCCTCTAGTCCCAGCTGCTCAGGAGGCTGAGGCAGGAGAATTGCCTGAACCCAGGAGGCGGAGGTTGCGGTGAGCCGAGATCGCGCCATTGCACTCCAGCCTGGGTAACAGGAGCGAAACTCCGTCTCAAAAAAAAAAAAAAATAATAATAATAATAATAATAATAATAAGTAAATAAACTCTCTATAGCATACATTACTATTAAAAAAAAGAAAAGTAAGAAATCATTTTAGAATTCTAAAAAATTCTGAATAACATGTATTAGGATTTTTTTCCCCAAATATCCATGTTCATTGAAGAAAATTTGAATATTTAAATACAAGGAGAGCCAGGTGTTGTGGCTCGTACCTGTAATCACAGCACTTTGGGAGGCCGAGGTGGGAGGACTGCTTAAGCCGAGGAGTTCAAAACCAACCTGGGCAATATGACAAGACCTTGCCTCTATAAATTTTTTTTTGATTTGCCAGGCATCGTGGCATGCACCTGTGGTCCCAACTACTCTGAGGACTGAGGTGGGAGGATCAATTGAGGCCTGGAGGCTGAAGCTGCAGTGAGCCATGTTTGTGTCACTAAACTCCAACTTAGGTGACAGAGTGAGACTCTGTCTAAAAAAGAGAAGAACAGAAAAATCACCCAGAGTTCATCACTATTAACACTTGATTACATAATCTTCCAGT
>NW_022436953.1:6934990-6978540 GCF_009761245.1 Sapajus apella | reverse complement strand
TCTTGTTACCCAGGCTGGAGTGCAATGGCGCGATCTCGGCTCACCGCAACCTCCGCCTCCTGGGTTCAGGCAATTCTCTGCCTCAGCCTCCCAAAGTGCTGGGATTACAGGCTTGAGCCACCACGCCCAGCCAATCTTCCAGGATTTTAACCAGAGGTACTCTTTAACATTTTTTTCAAAATTGGATCTGTACTAGTCATAAAACTTTTAAAATCACCTTTCACTACAGGTATTGATCGACTTACGACCTATGCAACTTGCGACCATTCAACTTTACGACCACAATTGCTAGCCACGACTGCTCCGCATCTGGCAGCGCAAATGTTGCCCGGCTGGGCGTACGACAGTGCGGGACAATTAACATATATGCTATATCATATCATTATTAGTCATTTTCTTGCCTTTCTTACTAAAATGTGAGTGGTTTATATCCCTATATCTTTAACAATATTAGAACATACTAAGTTTAAATTATATTTGAACAAGATATCCAGGTGACATCTTTTATGATGAATGCTACATATTTGTATCCCGTGGAAAGTCACGTAAAATTGTGATGATTTACTTTTCTATTTACAATGATAATAAATAAATACCTGGCAATTAGTCCTTTTTAACCCTAAGACTTAACATAGTTCACACTCTTCTGCTTTTCAAAACTCATCATGTGCTGTGGTTTTTCACTTCAAACCATAGACCACCGTGGTTCAGTGATCTGTGAATATTCCACAGTTTTACACAAGGCTGCGCCTTTACCACAAGCTAAGGTGGCTTTTTAAAAATGAGATTTGACAAGAATGCTTTCATAATAAGCATTCAGGTCAACCTTTACTACTGGTAATGCAGTGTTTTACTTAAACCTGACAAATGTAAAAATAAGAAACAAAATGGTGTAGAGATGATACAAATAGCATAAAATGAACAAAGAAAATTATGACATATAACAATAATGAAAGAAAATTATGATAAAATATGACTTAAAGATTTTTATAACATCATTTCACAGTACTGTACATATAGCCTACTCAACTTACGACCAAATCGTGTTACGACCAGTCTGTCGGAACCAATCATGGTCATAAATCGAGCACTAGCTGTATTTAAAAGTATTTTACTCTCCTACGTTATTCTTTTAAATTACTTTAAATTATAAAAACAAAAGATTAATACTACCAAAGGGAAAAAAAATCAAACTATACAGAAGACTATGAAGTAAAAACTAAAAGTTGCCTTCTTCTCTAATCTGCTTCTTCTCTAATTTCAGTTAAACCACTGGGAGTTTCTTACTTTCCTTCCATAACACTTTTTTTTTTTTTGAGATGGAGTCCTTCTCTGTCGCCTAGGCTGGAGTGCAGTGGCACAATCTCAGCTCACTGCAACTTACGCCTCCGGGGTTCAAGCGATTCTCCTGCCTTACTCTCTTGAGTAGCTGGAACTATATACAGGCATGTGCCACCACGCCAGCTAATTTTTGTATTTTTAGTAGAGACAGGGTTTCACCACGTTGGCCAGGCTGGTCTTGAATTCCTGACCTCAAGTGCTCTGCCTCCCACAGTGTTGAGATTACAAGTATGAGCCACTGTGCCTGGCCTCCATAACACTTTTCATTATTCCTTTCATCTCCTCTCTGCACACATGCACACATGCACTCCCAGGAGCTTCCTACAGCTAGCTGTCATACTGGACAGCAAATAGGCCACAAGTGGAATCAAGAAAATATAGGCTCAATATTTCTTACTGCCTGATTTGAGAAATATGTTCCAGCTTTCTTGGGATCCAGGTGCATAAAGTCAACCACGCCTGTGAAGAATGTGAGGAAGTTTAGCGTAAGACCAAATGGCGTCACCTAGAAACAAACAGAACAAGTTGTGAAAAAACATTTATTTGAAAGAACCAGGAATGTGAGACACTACTCACAGTAAACAATGCTTTATTATCCCTGTGTATCTCTCCTCCCCCAGCCAACTCTTATCAATCTTTTCTTGCTATAAAACTAAATGGCGGAACAATTCCCGCAGTGACTGTTTCTTTCTTTAGTAGGCTCACCTCCCTTCCAGACTAAGAAAGGAGATCAATCCTCCCTCTCTCTGGGAGTCTTCCATGGGATGGAAGGAGCTTTGTACATGCATCCTTGGGGAACTGCCAGCTTGACAATTGGAATAGATTGTTACTAACTTAGATATCTGCCCAGTATAGGAAGGTAAAACTCAAATGTTTGCAAAAGGGAGATAACTGACCACAAGCAAGCCAAGTCACCCTACAGAGCCACCAAAGAGCAAAAAGTGACAACCCCCTCAAAAAGACAGCGGTGAGGGAGATGAATGAAATCAGAAAACTAAGTCCTCTCTCCTACCTCCCCACAAAATACAAGACCTATTCTCCAGGAAAACTGTTACCAGAATCAAAAAACAAGAGGAGTGCAAATTCTGAAAACATCAACTAAATTCTAAATATCATGTAAATACAGAGATATCCAGCCCCTTTCTCCTACTCATTCTCGGGCAGCCAGGCTTAGACCCTCTTGGGTGAAGATTGTCAGATCCTTTCTAGAGAAATCTAATATGCCAGAGAAGATCTATAACGATCACATTAGGAGGCTGCCCAAATTAAACCTGCTAGTCCTGTTCCTGACAGAAAAGTCAAAACAGTCAACAAGAGGCCGGGCGCAGTGGCTCATGCTTGTAATCCTAGCACTCTGGGAGGCTGAGGCAGGTGGATCACCTGAGGTCAGGAGTTTGAGACCACCCTGGCCAACACAATGAAACCCTGTCTCTACGAAAATACAAAAATCAGCCAGGTGTGGTGGCGGGCACCTGTAATCCTGGCGACTCGGGAGGCTAAGGCAGGAGAATAGCTTGAGCCCAGACAGTGGAGGCTGAAGTGAGCCAAGATCACACCACTGTACTCTAGCCTGGGTGACAGAGCAAGACTCTATCACAAAAAAAATTTTTTTTAATTATAAAAATTTAAGGCCGGGCGCGGTGGCTCACGCCTGTAATCCCAGCACTTTGGGAGGCCGAGGCGGGTGGATCATGAGGTCAAGAGATCGAGACCATCCTGTTCAACATGGTGAAACCCTGTCTCTACTAAAAATACAAAAAATTAGCTGGGCACGGTGGCGCGCGCCTGTAATCCCAGCTACTCAGGAGACTGAGGCAGAAGAATTGTCTGAACCCAGGAGGCGGAGGTTGCGGTGAGCCGAGATTGCGCCATTGCACTCTAGCCTGGGTAACAAGAGCGAAACTCCGTCTCAAAAAAAAAAAAAAAAATTTAAGAACAGTCAACAATCCCACACAGGCACACAGACTTGCTCACAGTTTTTTAGCACCTCACTCACAATATGGCAATCTAAACAAAAACTTCACAGAGAATTGGAAGTTAAAGTTGAGAAGCTCTCCCAGGATGTTTCTGGATAATGTGCCACAATAAAATGAGGGAGAAAACCCAAAAAGAAGAATAGATGGGTTCAAAGAAGGCTCCAGTACAGACAGAAGAGAGTGCAGAAGTAAAGTCCTAGGACACCAGCTATGCAGGAGCCCTACAGAGCAACTAGCCCATCCTAGAGCAGGAAGACATCAAAAGGGGTTCTAGGTGGGAGGAAAAAGCAACTGATAGTTTATCTGAGGGATTTGAAAGCATGCAGAATTGTAGTGAGAAGAAAATAAGTTGAGGGTATAGGAAAAAATACTGATAGGAAGAGAATTTCACAAATGACAAAAACAAACCTGAATGCCAACTCCAGGGAAAAAAAGCTGTTCAAGAAAGTCACAGTAGGCTGGGCATGGTGGCTTACAGCTATAATCCCAGCACTTTGGGAGGCCAAGGCAGGAGGCAGATCATGAGGTCAGGAGTTCAACACCAGCCTGGTCAACATGGCGAAACCCATCTTTACTAAAAATACAAAAATCAGCCAGGTGTGGTGGCACATGCCTGTAATCCCAGTTACTTAGGAGGCTGAGGCATGAAAATTGCTGAACCCAAGGCAGGGGTAGGGAAGGGTGCAGGGGGTGGGCGGAGGTTGCAGTGAGCTGAGATCGTATCATTGCACTCCAGCCTGGACAACAAGAGTAAAACCTTGTCTCAAAAAAAACCCCAAAAATACTTTTAATACCATTTGACCTTTTAGATCAGCATTGTCCAACAGAAATACAATGCTATCCATATATGTAATTTTAAGTTTTCTAGCAATCACATTTTAGAAACTACAAAGAAACAGCAGACATTTTAGTAATAGTTTTTTGGATATATTAGGTTAATAATATATCCAAAATATTATCTCAGTATGTAGCACTGGCCACATGTGAAGTGCTCAATGGGCATATGTGACTAGTAGCTACTCTTATCAGATAGCAGTTTTAGACTATATACATGTAATACTTTAAAAAAAATTATTTTTGGCCGGGCGCAGTGGCTCATGCCTGTAATCCCAGCACTTTGGGAGGCCGAGGCAGGCAGATCACGAGGTCAGGAGTTCAAGACCAGCCTGGCCAACATAGAGAAACTCTGTCTCTATTAAAAATACAAAAAATTAGCTGGGTGTGGTGGCGGGCACCTGTAATCCCAGCTACTCAGGAGGCTGAAGCAGGAGAATTGCTTGAACTCAGGAGGCAGAGATCACGCCACTGTACTCCAGCCTGGGTGACAGTGCAAGACTCTGTCTCAAAAAATAAACAAATAAATAAAAAATAAGGATTATTTTTGTTTTAAAAAATAGTAGTAGCCGGCCTCCATACTGGCTAACATGGTGAAACCCCATCTCTACTAAAAATACAAAAAAATTAGCTGGGTGTTTTGGTGAGTGCCTGTAGTCCCAGCTATTCGGGAGGCCGAAGCAGGAAAATCACTTAAACCTGGGAGGTGGAGGTTGCAGTAAGCCAAGATCATGCCACTGCACTCCAGCCTGGTGACAGAGCGAGACTCTGTCTCAAAAAAAAAAAAAAAAAAAAAAGCAGTAGGGAAAAAAAAGTAGTAGCAGTAATGAACAGCTTACCTTCTGTACCTGAGCTTTGACCACCAGTCCTGGTAGCAAGTTATTAAGGGTCCAGCTCTGCTCTTCAGTAGCAAGGGCAGTAGAAACCTCCGAGTGACCAATAGAGAGATGCACAACTCCTCCATTGCCTTTCATTTTCTCAATGATGCAGTTCAGGTACTGACCCACCTTTAGTTTAGCACCTGTAAGCCCAGCCCCAGACCCCAAAAGGAAGAATGTCTCCATGAGAAAGACTTTCAACATGGGCCCAAGAAATACCTGAAAAGACCTATGTCCTACCTGCCCAGTTAGCACTGATTACTCCCCATATTCCCAATCTCTAAGGGGGCGACTATAGAAAGGAAATGAAGTTACTCTAATTGACGTGGAATTCAGTTATCCCACAAAAATATTAAAATCTCAACAAGCCGGGAGACTGCTGGTTCAGAAGCCATGGGGGCCCAAATTGCAGTGGAATCCCCAGGTTAGAAAAACTGACACTGTTCCATCAGATCTTAGTGAGTCTCTGCCACTCACTGGCCCTTCATCCATCTTCCCTTTCCTATTAACTAGGATTAAGTGCTGATTTTACCAAAGTCACAGCGCCTTCAGGGTCACCATTGTGTCATGTTACTCACCAAAGTGGCACTTAAATGTAATCCCCACATGCACCACCTCACTATCATGTACTGGCCCCTTCTCTTGCCCTCACCTTTGTTCTTCTGTCGGATGTACTCCTGGGCTTTCAGCAGTGGCAGAAAAGCTCTAGTCCCATCAACACCAATGTCCACTAGGTAGCCATGATCTTCCAGGCTGGACACAGTACCTGTAAGTAGCTAGGGGAAGAAAACGTAGTCCCAAAAGTTCCAAGTCAAAGGTAACGGGACACACAACAAACATCCAAATTTGAATGTTCCTGCCACTAAGCTCGCACTCTGCCATCATCCCACCCCACATTCAACTTTAAAACACAATCCCACCAGACAGCAGACATCAAACTCAACACTCCCAGGCTTGAAGGATCTGATGTTTGCCAGGCAGTGAGGAAAGTTAAACACAGCTGAATGATGGAACAATAGAGAAGAGTCTCTTGCCTCCATTGTTTTCAAAACACAGCAAACTTTCGGCCAGATATGGTGGCTCATATCCATAATCCCAGCATTTTGGAAGGCCAAGGCAGGCAGATCACTTGAGGTCATGGGTTTGAGACCAGGCTGGCTAACATGGTGAAATCCCATCTCTACTAAAAATACAAAAATTAGCTGGGCATGGCACCTGTAATCCCTGCCTCAGGAGGCTGAGGCAGAATTGCTTAAACCCAGGAGGCGGAGGTTGCAGTGAGCTGAGATTATGCCACTGTACTCCAGCCTAGGTAATAGTGAGATCGTCTCAAAAAAAAAAAAAAAAAAAAAAAGAATATAGCAGATTTTTACATTATGCAAAGAGAGATAAACTGCAAGACTCTGCATGGGCACTCCCAGAGCCAGGACTACTGAGAGAATCCAGTACTACCCTTCTAGCTGTCATAGTATGTCTCTTCTGAGCACCTCCAAGACATTAAAAAAAGTACTGCTGGCTGGGCACGGTGGCTCATGCCTGTAACCTCCACACTTTAGAAGGCTAAGGCAGGTGAAGCACCTAAGGTCAGGATTTCAAAAATCAGCCTGGAAAACATGGGGAAACCTCGTCTCTACTAAAAATAGATAAATTAGCTGGGCATGACACACATCAGTAATCTCAGCTACCAGGCAGACTGAGGCAGGAGAATGGCTTGAACCGGGAGGTGGAGATTGTAGTGAGCCAAGATCGCACCATTGTACTCCAGCCTGGATGACAGAGCAAGATTCCATCTCAAAAAAAAAAAAAAAAAAAAAAAAAACTGCCAACCTCCTTAACATTACATGGGAAGAAGTGTGGCTCTGAAACTTGCTAACTATTTGGTCTTTGGTAAGTCACTTAAACCTTTCTGAGTCCATTTTTTCAAATGTACAAGGAATAGTATCTATCTGCCGCACAGGGTTGCTGTGAAAATTACATCAAAGTGCCCAAAACGTCACCTGCTGAATAGTAGG
Source organism: Sapajus apella (assembly GCF_009761245.1). Taxonomy (NCBI): domain Eukaryota; kingdom Metazoa; phylum Chordata; class Mammalia; order Primates; family Cebidae; genus Sapajus; species Sapajus apella. The sequence goes on along the minus strand of NW_022436953.1, from coordinate 6,971,499 downwards.
CTCTTGACACTTGTCAATTTCCTACAACTTAACTTACTTTTATTCCCTTTTTATCCAACTAAATCCCACCAAACTTTCTAGGTCTTTCCTAAATCCTACTGCTTCTAACACATTGCAAGATCATACTGATCTCCATTCTCTTAATTACAAGAATACTTATATTATCTATATGAGTGTAAGTTTACCCTTTTGTGCCTACTAGACTTGGAGGCTCTGAGCCAGGACTAACACCTCCTGAATCTCCACAGGACTGAACACAAAGTAGTGAGATATTCAGTAATACAGCTGATAGACTAACTTTGCTGACTACCCTGTCTCTTGCTCTCAGAGAGCAGCTCTCAAGCATTATATATAAATGTCAGAAGCCTTTGTAAAAGACCAAATCTGCAAGGAAGTTTCAGTAAGTAAGGCACTATGAGCAACTCCTCACCATCACCAAGTCCACCGCTAAGGCTTCCCAGAGGCATTTTTCCCTGCTACCAGTGAAATTTGGACTTGCTTTCTCTTTTCTCTTCTCCAATGCAATGATTAGGCTCAAGTCTTCAAGGTCCATTAAATACCTAATGAACCCAAAAGACCTTCCTTCCAGAAAAAGACCCACTCCTATGTGTAACAGTTAAGCTGAAAGTAAAAGGTGGCCTAGACCATGCTCCCTAGGAGGCAGGGAGAAGGCACATTGCCCACTCTTTCTCCCTGACCCTAGATACCTACCATGCCAGGCTTCAGGGCCTCAGCACTCAGTACTCTGTTGACATTTTTGGGGTTCAGAGACAGCTTGACACTCTTCTTGCCCCTCTCTGTGATGCCCAGACTGCTCACCACACATCTCACCAGCATTCCAGGTGAGAAAAGTTCAGGCAAATGGAGTAAGTCCTGCATAACACAAATGAGAAAGATTTGATACACACCCTTCTCCTGAACCAAAAATCTCACCCAGCCTTGGCTCAGGGACTTCTCATCCTCAGATCCCAAAGAACCCAAAAGATGGGTGAGGAATAACCACCCATCTACAAAGGAAGATGGATCTGTGGCCAAGTCACAGTCTTGAATTTAGCATAAGGCCTTCAAATATTTCCACATAACCAGTATGTAAAATGACATGTCAAAAGAATTGTCTATACTCACTGCCTCTACTTCATCTTTTACTCACTCTTCAGCTCACTGCAGTCTGCTTCCCACCCCCTCACTCCACCACTTTATCTCCCCAGAGAGTCACCAATAAGCTCCATATCACTAAATCCAGTGGTCCGTTTTGCAGTCCACTAAAAAGTACTTGAGGGTCAGGCGCAGTCGCTCACGCCTGTAATCACAGCACTTTGGGAGGCTGAGGAGGTCAGCCTATCTGAGGTCAGGAGTTTGAGACAAGCCTGGCCAACATGATGAAACCCTATCTCTACCAAAAATACAAAATTAGCTGGGTGTGGTGACCTGTGGCCGTAATCCCAGCTACTTGAGAGGCTTGAACCCGGAAGATGAAGGTTGCAGTGAGCTGAGATTGTGTCACTGCACTCCAGCCTGGGTGACACAGTGAGACTCTGTCTCAAAAAATGAAAAATCATGATCATCTCTCCCAATCCAGGTCCCTTTTAGGGTTTCCTATCTCAGGATGTCATGACCAAGCATCAAATCATGCACAACAGAAACCTAGAACTCAGCCCTGACACCTCTATCTGCCCCACCATCCATATAGAATCTATAACCAAGCAATGACTTTGCCTCCTCAGTCATCAGGAAATCCTGAACTCAGGTCACCATCAATCTCAGGACATGAATGACTACAGAAGCCTCCTAACTTGTCTCTAAGCAACTTCTCATGCCTCTTCAATGTACACACTGTTATCTATGTGTCACCTACCCCAACGAGAACATTTCAAGGACTTCCCATTGATTACAGAATTTAAAAACAATCCTTAAAAATGGTCTGCAAGGCTGCATATACCCTGGCCCCCATTCAGCTCTCCAGCGCATCTCACATCATGCTCTCCCTACCTAGCCATACTAGCCTTCTCTCTGTTATATATCAATTGCTCTGCCTGAACACCTTTCCTTCTTCATCTAGGGAACCCTCACTCTTTAGATCTCAGTGTAAGCATCCCTTCCTTAACAAAGTCTTCCAGGCTCCCAGACTCAGTCGAAAATTCCTTTATGATAAACTCTCATGGCACCTTTTACCTTTCCTTCTTAGCACCTGGCAAAGTTGTAATTTTAAATCTATTTGTGTTCCACTTATTTTCAGTAACAGCTTCAACCGGATTTCCCTTACCTTCAGAGGTTGTTCTTGTGTCACCTGCTCATTCAGCTTTTCAGTATAGGCATCACAGATTTCAGTGACTTGCACAAACCCCTGGAGGCCATTGGGGAGACTAATCACCAGTTCCAGTTCATTCACCTCTTTCACGCAACCTAAAATCCGCATTCCTTCACACAGGGACTAGAAGAGAAAAAGTGAAATGTGTACAATAAGATGGGAACAATAGGGAAGGCTGGAAGGTCTGGCTTCTATTCCCAATTTAAAAGCTATAGGGCCAAGCACAGTGGCTCACGCCTATAATTCCAGTACTTTGGGTGGCCAAGGCAGGAGGACTGCTTGAGCTCAGGAATTCGAGACCAGCCTGGGCAACATAGTTTCTACAAAAAAAAAAAAAAAAAAAAAAAATTAGCCAGGCATAGTGGTGCACGAAGATAGTTCCAGGTATTCTGAGGTGACTGGATCGCTTGAGCCAGGAGGTTGAGTCTGCAGTAAGCTGTGATCATACTGCTGTACGCCATTCTTGGCAACAAAGTGAGATCCTATCTCAAAATATAAAATAAAAAATAGGCCAGGCACAGTGGCTCAGGCCTGTAATCCCAGTGCTTTGGGAGGCCAAGGCAGGTGGATTACCTGAGGTCAGGAGTTCGAGAACAGCCTGGCCAACACGGCAAAACCTGGTCTTCACTAAAAATACAAAAATTAGCCGGGCATGGTAGCACATGCCTGTTATTCCAGCTACTCAGGAGGCTGAGGCAGGGGGATTGCTCGAACCCAGGAGGCAGAGGTTGCAGTGGCCTGAGATCATGCCACTGCACTCCAGCCTAGGCAGCAAGAGCAAAACTCTGCCTCAAAAAAATAAATAAAATAAATAAATACACGTGTTCATATCAGTGCACGTCTCAAATATCTGACTGAAGGACTGTAAAAGGTCTAGATTATACAACAGTGTTAACAGCACTGGGATATTGGAGGACACCTTTGCCTTTTACATTACTCTGAGCAACTCAAACTCAAATGCCTCGCAGACAACACAACGAAGGAAGACAGCTAGTGGAGACAATGGCAGTCTGGATTGACCATGCCAGATCTAAAGGGCACAACCACTACTCAGCTCCTTGTCATTTATAAACATGAGGGAACACGGGCACTGTGCTATCAGCGCTTTCGAATTTTTACAAGAAGCCAGAAATCACATTTTCATGTAAAATTTTTAGTTTTCTAATGTTAGCACCAAGTCTAACAATTTTTTTTAAAGTATATAGGACAAAATATTGAATCAGAATCTGGCCAAATCTACATGTTCCCCTTCAAAATTATTTGACTTCTTCTCTTTTTGACAACTAACATATATTGGTGTTATCATCTAAATAAAAATGTATGGAACACAGTAAGACCACTCCCAATTCTTGCAGATGGATTTCACATCTATGAAATGAATGGGTAGGATCAGAATGACTGCTAAAGTTACTGTCAGTTCTAACCTCTGAATATATCAAAACACAAGTCCTGTGAGGACACAAGCAAGCCCATGGCAGCTTTAAAAGAAAAAAAGGGAGTAGGCACAATGGGTCACACCTATAATTCTAACACTTTGGGAGGCCAAGATAGGAGGATTGCTTGAGCACAGGAGTTCTAGACCAGCCTGGGCGAAATAGCAATATCCAAGCTCTACAAAAGATTTAAAAATTAGCTGGGCATGGCAACACACACCTGTAGTAGTCCCAGCTGCTCAGGGGAGGCTGAGGGAGGAGGATTGCTTGAGCCCAGGAGTTCAAGGCTAAAGTGAGCTATGATCATGCCACTGCATTCCAGCCTGAGCAACAGAATCAGGCCTATGTCTAGAAAATAATAAATAAATAAAAAGGAATAAAAAAAGATTCCTGGCATCGGTTGGCCACTGAAGGAAATGATGCTCAGTCCTTAGCAAAAATTCCAAGAATCTCTACAGGCACACACATGAAATATAGTAAGGGGAAAATGGAATTAAGAGAAAAAAGAAGGAAAGATGAAAAAAAAAACATACACAAACTTAAGCAACAAGGTCGTTTGCTTAAAGGAAAGCGAAACTTGAACAAACCTCAACACTAAGGATTTCAAACTTCTCTCTTGCAGACTTGCTGCTTTCTCTCTTTTCGATTTTCAACTTTTTTGTTTTTGCTGGCAGCTTCTGGCTCTTTTTCCTTTTGGTGGATCCCTCTTCAGCAGAAATCTAGAAGAGTGGGGGAAACCCACAAAGACCCAAAAGAATAAGAAGCAATCTGACTTTTCCCTTCTATTTCAGGTCATCTGTCACCTTGGTTGTTACTCCTTCACTCCACCCTGCCCCATCCCACTCCCAATTGTTCCTTTAATTCTTGCTTTAAAAAAAAAGAAAAAAAGGCCAGGCACAGAGGCTAACGCTTGTAATCCCAGCACTTTGGAAGGCCAAGGCGAGTGGATCACGAGATCAAGCTGTCGAGACTATCCTGGCCAACATGGTGAAACCTTGTCTCTACTAAAAACACAAAAATTAGCTGAGTGTGGTGGCGGGCGCCTATAATCCCAGCCACTTGGGAGACTGAGGCAGGAGAACGACTTGAACCTGGGAGGTGGAGGTTGCAGTGAGCTGAGATCGTGCCACTGCACTCCAGCCTGGGCGACAGAGTGAGACTCTGTCTCAAAAAAAAAAAAAAAAAATTGGGCTGCCAATGCTCCCTCTGCGCAAGGTCTGAGAAGCCTCCTTCATATTCCCAAAGTCTCTTCTCTCTTGTGTTCTTCCTCTCTTGACTGGGATGAACACTGGGGTTCCCCAGTTTGAGGAGCACTGCAGAACAGTGCATGAAAATGGGCACTGGAGTCACCCAGACCCAAGTAAAACTCTCATCTTTTCCACCATAACAAGCTATGTGGTTTCTGCTAAATTATATAAAGGCCAGGCACAGTGGCTCATACCCGTAATCTCAGCATTTTGAGAGGCCGAAGCAGGCAGATTACTTGAGATTAGGAGTTCAAGATCAGCCTGGCCAACAGGCTGTATTTTTTTTCCACTAAAAATACAAAAAAATTTAGCTGGCTGTGGTAGTGCGCACCTGTAGTCCCAGTTACTCAAGAGGCTGATGCAGGAGAATCACTCGAACCCAGGAGGCAGAGGTTGCAGTGAGCTGAGATCACAACACTGCACTCCAGCCTGGGCAACAGAGCAAGACACTGTTCCTCGTCATGGAATTATGATCACTGCTTCATAGTACAGTTGAAAAGATTACACAACATAGGCCTAAAGCCACACACTCAAATGTTGTCCCTTTCCCCAAGCATTTGGAGCACAGGCTAGTCTAGGTGAGACTATGAAGTCTAATGCAAAATTTGACCATTACTTGTGGCAAAGAACCCATGTAAAAATGCAATGATCAGGCTGGGCATGGTGGCTCAGGCCTATAATCCTAGCACTTTGGGAGGCCGATGCCGGTGAATCACCTGAGCTCAGGATCACCCAGAAAAACATGGTGAAACCCCATCCCTACTAAAAATACAAAAAAAAATCAATCGGGTGTTGTTGTTTGCACCTGTAGTCCCAGCTACTTCGGAGGCTGAGGCAAGAGATCACTTGAGCCCCAGGGGCAACGGCAGCAGTGAGCCAAGATTGCGCCACCGCACACCAGCTTGGGCCAGAGTGAGATTCTGTCTCAAAAAAGAAATGCAATGATCAGTCGGGCACGGTGGAAATGCCTGTTGTTCTGGCTACTTGGGAGGCTAAGGCGGGAGGATCAACTGAGGCCAGGAGTTTAAGTCCAGCCTGGGTAACACAGTGAAACATTGTCTCTCCTCATCATCTCTCTGGAAGAAAAAAAAAAAAAAAAAAAACATCGGCTGGGCACAGTGGCTCACATCTGTAATCGCAGCTCTTTGAGAGGTTGAGGTGGGCAGATCATACGAGGTCAGGAGTTTCAGACCAGCCTGGCTAACATGATGAAACCCCACCTCTAACAAAAATACAAAAATTAGCCCGGCATCGTAGCAAGCACCTATAATCACAGCTACTCACTCTTGCCACTGCACTCCAGCATGGGCAAGAGTGAGATTCCACCTCAAAACAAAAACAAAAACAAAAATGGCTTCCTCTTCATCCTTAATCAACATGGCACAGGCCAGGCGTGGTGGTTCACGCCTGTAATCTCAACACTTTGGGAGGCAGAGCCGGGTGGATCACCTGAGATCAGGAGATCAAGACCTTCCCAGCCAACATGGTAAAACCCCATCTCTACTAAAAATGCAAAAATTAGCTGGGAGTGGTGGCACATGCCTGTAGTCCCAGCTACTTGGGAGGCTGAGGCAGAAGAATCAATTAAACCCAAGAGACAGAGGTTGCAGTGAGCTGAGATCGAACCACTGTACTCCAGCCTAGGTGACACAGCAAGACTCTGTCTCTAAAAAAAAAAAAAAAAAAAAGAAAGAAAGAAACATGGCACAGAATCCCTAAGAACAAGGAACAACAGCACTTTATTTTGTTTGTTTTGTTTTTTGAGACAGAGACTTGCCCAGGCTGGAGTGCAGTGCTGAAATCTCTGCCTAGTCAGTTCAAGCACTTCTCATGCCTCAACCTCCCGAGTAGTTAGGACTAGGACTACAGGCTTGCACCACCAAGTCCAACTAGTTTTTGTATTAGTATTAGTATAGATGGGGTTTCACCATGTTGGCCAGGCTGGTCTTGACTCCGAGCCTCAAGTGATCTGCCTGCCTTGGCTTCCCAAACTGTTAGATTACAGGCATGAGCTACCATGCCAAGCCAACAAGAGTACTTTAAACTGTACTACTAAATGCCAAGCTTCAAAAGATGTAGCCTTGTGGTGGCATGGCCTCTCTAAATGAGTTAAATTTATAGAAGTAGACTTCAACGCAAAAAAAATCTAGAAAATAACACATTCTCAAATAAGGCACATTTTTCACAAGACACTAGAGTGAAAGTTTCCAGTGAGTGTCACCAAACAAGCATACTACTTACATCAAATAAGTTGTCTTGTTCAACTGACTGCTGGAAAGCTTTCTCTGGTTTGTGGATCTTTCTTGTACCCCCTCGGGGGAAGCTTTCTTCCAGCGTTGCCATGTTTGAGTCTCCTAAAAACAATGCAGCGGAAAATGGTGATATGTTGTTTTGGTAGCAGATTTCAGAAAGGTGTGATCAATGCGCAAGAGAAAGAATGTTCCAGCAGTATGCTACACAATATTCAGGACTACAACACAGATGATTTAGATGTCAGGCCCGGGATAATCCATACATCATCTTTCCAATGGTCTCTGCTTCAAAACCACAAATCCACCCACCTTCTTCCAGAAAAGTAAGTCATAGATTCAATGTAGCACTCACTAAGCAGCTACAGTTAAGTCAGAGATGAGATACACTGTAGTTCTATAGAGGAATATATAATCCTCTGCCTTTTAAGAACATGCACACTTTTTAGAAGACAAAACAATTATGCAAGTAATTTAAAATGCAAATCAGATTATAAACCATCACAAAGATATAGGAAGGGATAAGGCTTCAGTAAAGGAGGCAAGCTTCATAAAGATCCTTTTAAGCTGAAGGGTAAAAGATGAACAGAAGCTTGACAGGTAGAAAGGGAATGTGAGATAAGGCTTGGAATAGGAAAAACCTATTATTTCAATAAACACCAGCAATTTCCCTATCAAAAAGCCTATTATTTCAATAAACACCAGCAATTTCCCTATCAAAGAAATGCTCAAAGGTTTGCTGTTGTCTCTGAAGAATTATTCAACTAGACCACTGGGAGGTTAAAGCATAAAAATTGAAGTTAAATTTTAAAGGAGGCTGGGCACGGTAGCTCACACCTGTAATCCTAGCACTTCGGGCGACCAAAGCAGGCAGATCATCTGAAGTCAGGAGTTTGAGACCAGCCTGACCAACATGGAGAAACCCTGCCTCTACCAAAAACGCAAAAAATTAGCCGGGTGTGGAGGTGTGCGCCTAGTACCAGCTACTCAGGAGGCTGAATCAGGAGAATTGCTTGAGGCTGGGAGGCAGAGGTTGCAGTGATGCAAGATCCAGCCACTGCACTCCAACCTGGGGGACAGAGCGAGACTCCGTCTTAAAAAATTAAAGGAGAAGTTGGGCTACTTTGTGGAAGACCTGGAATTAGATATGGGTAGTTTACTTTGGCAAGTCAGAGAGTTAAGAGGGGAAAGCGACAGAATAGTAAGCAAGAAAAATACACAGCAGACTATAGATTGGACATGAAGAGAGGCAGTACCGAAGGAAATTCAGAAGAAGGATTCAAATGCATTGTTAAAAATGGTTCAAATGCAGTACAACAGAGAAACCATGAGAACCAGAACTGGGTATAAGCGAAAACAGAAGACAAGAGACGTTGGTTCTGAGAGACAACTGGCAATAAGAATCTAGAAGGGCTTGAGACTAGAGAAGTGATGACCTGATGGGGCCAAAGATATGGAATCAGGGATGGGTGTATGATTCAAAGAAACAAGAAAGTTCAGGGAGTCTAGGTTGCTGGGAATTTCACCGTTAATTTCATTTCAGACAAGGGGAAACCGAGCCTCCAAAAAGGAAGGCGATTCAGGGGCACAGAAATGACAAGCTACTTTCTGAACACAAAGCCTGGGGTTACAGGGGCTGCTAGAACAGCCGGCTTCGAAGCGGGGCTCAGGTGGCCGAACCACACTCATCTAGCGGATGGCTAACAGGGACCCAGGCCTGGGACAGACCTGACAGCCATCAGGTTTCCTCCCTTGTCGTCTCTGCCTTTACTCACCTGCAGCTCTCGCCGCTGTAATCACACACGCGGAGACCAGGACACTTTGAGCCCAGTGCAACTCTTCCGGAAGTATGGGCGGGCGCAACACTCTACTTCCGTTGCTGTGTTGGGCGGGGGGCAACGTAAGACAGGAATCGGAAGGGCGGGACTTCGAGCCGTAGCCAATCGACGCAGAAGGCTGAATCGCGGTGGCCGGCTGAGGCGGTTTCTTCCGGCCGGGCCGAGCGGTGGTTACGGTCGTTGAAGGACCCTCGGTGCAGAATTTGTGGCTTTAGCAGGTGGGTAAAGAGGGGAGCCCGGGCTTGGACCTCCCGCCTCCTCCACGTTGTGGGGTCAGCCGCCGTTTCTGGCCGAGGAACACCTCAAGATCTTAGCTTTGGAGGAGAGAAACCGTGGGGGATAGGAAAGGAGCTAGAAAAAACGAGGGGCGCACGGGGGCGGCCGGAGGGTGAGAAGCCTCGAGGCGAGGCAGATAGGTGCTCCCAAAAGCTCCCACAGCTCCCGAAGACTCTTAGATTGCATTCGCCAATGAAGAAAATGAGGCCCTCCGCGAAGGGAGTCTCCCAAGGTCACCCAGTGACGTAATATTGACAAGGACTAGGGCTTTTGACCCCATCACCGGCCGAATTAACTAACCTCTTTTCCTCTGTACGCCCATAGCTGTTTGTTCCCACCGAGCTGTGCTTAGGAAGTTGTCCAGCCAGAACTCCTTTAGCTGCTCTGCAGCCTTTGTCAAAGCGAGTGAGCGTCGCGCAGGCCCTGCAGTTCGCCAGGCCCGCTGAAAGCGGGTTAGAATTCAGTCCTTAGACGATCAGCAGGAAGGCCTTTCCTAGGAGATAGCCAGAATAGAGAGCTGTAAACTTGAAGTGCAAGAGGCTGCTTCTAGTACCTGAGTGGTTCTCACTCATCTTTGCCTTTCTTACCTCGTGATCTCACCATTCCAGGTAAGTGTTCAGTTGGAAAGGAAAATAGCAATATAGAGGAACAGAGTAGCAAGAGCTACTGGTCACTCTGGACCTTTTAATAAAGTGCCCATCTCAGGGGTGGAGAGAGGCACAGAAGGATTAGTTACATTTAAGAGCAGTTAGTGGCCGGACGCGGTGGCTCACGCCGGTAATCCCAGCACTTTAGGAGGCCGAGGCGGGCAGATCACCTGAGGTCAGGAGTTCGAGACCAGCCTGGGTAACATGGTGAAACCCCGTCTCTACCAACAATACAAAAAGTAGCCGGACGTGGTGGTGTGCACCTGTAGTTCCAGCTACTCGGGAGGCTGAGGCAGGAGAATCGCTTGAGCCCAGGAGGCGGAAGTTGCAGTGAGCCGAGATCTTGCCACTGCACTCCAGCCTGGGCGACAGAGGGAGGCTTTGCTTTTTTTTTTTTTTAAAAAAAGAGAGAAAGCAGTTGGTGGCTTAATTAAAACAGACCACCATTTAAAAACATTAAATCACATCCAGGAGTCTTACAAAGGGCACTGTAAACACAAGGGTTCCTTTATCTTTGCCCTACTTTGTAACTTGCAGCGTGCTGAAGAGTGCAGAACCAAATTTTTCTATCTTACTCCATCATTATCAGCGACAACCCCCCCCCATTTCCTCCTCCATCTGAGCCTCTCAAGAGTCTTCCTCCTCTGAGACCCACTAACTTGAGTCATTGATTTCAGTTCTTGAACTATGCACTTCCCTGCGGTCAGAATTAGTATTCTGTGGGATATCACAAACAGCAGCTTTCCTCCCATATTGTGTGTAAATTAAAGGAAAAGATAAAGCACCTTAGTATTGTTGGGCATATCCTCCTAAAAAGTTTCATTAGATGTAACATAGGGGAGGTTTTCAGTTAATGGTCAACATTAAACCCTTGTTTTCTATAGCGGTTTCTCCTAAAAACCTACTTCATACCACAAGAAATGATTCCAAAAATGTTTCATGAAATGAATCAGGGGAAAGTATGTCTTTAGTAAGTTTAGTAAAGTAAAATAGTTGATATAAGAGCTACATTATAAAGTTGCTTTTTAATGGAGATTTTCCTACTTGGGCTAGTCTGGCCAAGGTCTCTGAAGAGACTAAGGAAGTTTGGATTTCCTTCATTGCTCCAAGAACCTTCTTGAAACTTGAAAATTAAGGTCATTTTTCTCAAATTTTCATTGCCAATTCTTTGCACAAGAATGGCTCTGAAAGCCGTTGAATGGGGGAGTTCAGTTTCCATAGAAGTGACACCCTCATAGATATCTCCCTCTTCCATTTCATCAAGAGCCAGCTGAGTCACTGTCACTGCCTACCAATCTCGACCGGACCTCGACCGGCTCGTCTCTGTTGCCAATCGACTCGGCGTGGCGTCGGTCGTGGTAGATAGGCGGTCATGCATACGAATTTTCAGCTCTTGTTCTGGTGACCTTTTGAATATGTCTCGTCTTTGCTGTTTTTCATTATAAAAGAAATCATGCCTTTATAAAATACACAGGTACTATAGATTAAGCCCTGATAAAATTTGCTATATATTCTTCCAGTGTTTTTTTTAATACTTTTAAAACTTTTCTGTTTCCATTACTGCAGTATTTTTCAAACTTCAGCATGCTTCAGAATTATCTAGAAGCCTTATTAAAATAGATTCCTGGACCCAGAGTTTCTGATTCAATAGGTAGGGCCTAAGAATCTGCACTAACAAGTTTCCAGTGATGCTAATGCTGCTGGTCTAGGGACTAAGAGAGCCATTGATGTGCTTTATAATATCCAGAAATAGGCCGGGCGAGGTGGCTCACGCCTGTAATCCAAGCACTTTGGAGGCCAAGGCGGGTGGATCACCTGAGGTCGGGAGTTCAAGACCAGCCTGACCAACATGGTGAAATCCTGTCTTTAAAAATAAATAAATAAATAATCCAGAAATACGATTTTTTTTTTTTTTTTTTTTACAAAATATAACATTACTTGGGACATTCTCCCATGTCATTACACAAAGATCTCTGCATATTGTGTGTCCTTCAATGGAAACGATCATTTTTTTAATCAGTCTTCTATAGAAGTACTTTTAAGATTTTCATAAACAGTATTTCAGTGACCATCTTTGAACTATATAATGTGCTTCCACTTTGTAATATTTCAATAAGCATAAATTCCTGGAGAAAAAAAATGAACCGTCTAGATGAGAGGGTATACTCATTTTACAATTGGATAGATACTGCCAAATTGCACTTTCTGAAAGCTGTACGAGTTTACACTACAAGCAAGAGAGAGAGAATGCTTGTTTTCTCACATACTTAATACTGCTACTTACCATAATTTTATCTTTGCTAGTTTGATGATTAAATATTGGTCTCACTTTACATTTTTTTGACTAATAGTGAGGTTGGTTATCCAGTTATATTTTGTCTTTTTATTTTTGGCTTTTTTCCTTAATATTTTCCCTTCCCTGAGATGACTTAAATATTTACTCATGTTTTCTTCCAGGACTTTTTAATTTCACTATTTACATTTAAATGTTTTATCTATTTTGTGGTGGTGTAAGGATTCCAGCTTCCTTAACACCACCACTAGCTATTATCCACTCCATTTAGTAAATGATCCCTTCTCCCCTCTTCCATGGAGGTCCTAAATTCAGTGTACTGTGGTGTGATGGAGCCAAGAATGAAAACATAAAGCTGTATTGGGTCAGAGAATGAACTTAGTAGGGGCTATTGTGTTCTCCTCTTATGCTGAGTGATTTGATATATTCTGAGGTGTTCATGAAATAGCAGTCAAGGTAAAATCCTACTTCCAAAAGCTTTTCTTATTAACAAGGTTTTTTCCACCATCTTTGCTACTACTGTGTTGTGTGAGACATAGATAAAAATTTACAATATTTATATGCAATGACTTTGAGTTTTTAAACTAAAACAAGACAAAATTTATTTACTTTTAAATTATATCCAAACCAATTTATTGTTGCTTTCTTTTTTTTAAAAGATTGAGATCATGGCAGGTCCAGAAGCTGAGGAACAATTTCAGTTCACTGGTATTAAAAAATATTTCAACTCTCATACTCTCACAGGTAGAAGGAATGTAAGTATTAATGATAACTTTAAGCAGTTATATTTTAAAATAATATAGATGCGACAACAACTCTTGTTTACTTTTTTCTTTCTTTCTCAGTGTGTACTGGCCACATATGGAAGCATTGCTTTGATTATCTTGTATTTCAAGTTAAGGCCAAAAAAAACTCCAGCTGTGAAAGCAACATAAATGGTAAGAAGTTGATATTTAAACCTTATAACTTAGCCATTTTGATGTTAGGATTTTTCCCTAACATTTACTATAAAAATAAACTGTTGTCATTTTGCAAAATTTATTGCATACACGTGAGGTCAGGAGTTCAAGACCAGCCTGGTCAACATGATGAAACCCCATCTCTACTAAAAATACAAAAATTAGCTGGGTGTGGTGATGGGTGCCTGTAATCCCAGCTACTCAGGAGGCTGAGGAATGAGAATCACTTGAACCTGGGAGGTGGAGGTTGCAGTGAACCGATACTATGCCACTGCACTCCAGCCTAGTGGCGAGAGCAAGACTGTCTCCAAAAAAAGAAAAAAAACAAAAAAACAAAAATATTGCCTATGTCCCAAGACGGTAACAATTTTTGTTAAATGTGTTTTGTTTGGTTTCCAGTGAATATGATCATGTCTGTAATTTTGTCTTATACCAAATATATCTTTATAATTTGAATGCATATCTGTTCATAAATACAGAAACTATTTCAGAGAAGAAATCTCCCATTAGAATTAGTAACAGTACAGTGAATGCTTTTGAGCATGAAGCCTTGTCTGTATCTAGGATTGTCTTGCCCAGTGCTTTCCCAGACAAATATGGGGTACCTACCTTTGTAAATGGGTGTGTCTTTTGCCCAGCCAATGTGAAATACAAGTTTCTGATTTTTGCTAATTTGATGAGTAAAAAAATTGCATCTCCTGCTTTTTGAAGTACATTTTTCTATTCGTTTACTATTTGTATTTTTCTTAAAAATATAATTCATCCTATACTTGTCTTTATTTAACACTTGGGTGACATGGAAGCTCTTTATGTAATTATTAACCAACCTTTTTTATTTTTTTTCTTTTTTAGTTGAGATGGGGTTTCACCATGTTGGCCAGGCTGGTCTCAAACTCCTGACCTCAGGTGATCCATCCACCTCAGCCCCGCAAAGTGCTGGGATTACATGCATTAGCCACCATACCTGGCCTGGAAATTTTTCTTGAGACATGAGCTCTGTTGCCTAGGCTGGAGGGCAGTGGTACAGTCTCGGTTCACTGTAACCTCTGCCCCAGGCTCAAGTGACCCTTCCCCCTCAGCTTCCTGAATAGCTGGGATTTCAGGTACATGCATGCCACCATGCCTAGCTAATTTTTGTATTTTCTTTTGGTAGAGAGAAGGTTTTGTGATGTTCCCCAGGCTGGTCTTGAACTCCTGGGCTCAAGTGATCCACCTGCCTCTCAAAGTACTGGGATTATAGGTGTGAGCCACTGTGCCTGGCCAAGGTGGGCAGATCATGAAGTCAGGAGTTCAAGACCCGCCTGGCCAATATGATGAAACCCCGTCTCTAGTAATAATACAAAAATCAGCCGGGCCTGGTGATGTGTGCCTGTAGTCCCAGGTACTCAGGAGGCTGAGGCAGGAGAATACCTTGAACCCAGGAGGTGGAGATTGCAGCGAGCTGAGATCACACTTGCACTCCAGCCTGGGCGAGAGCAAGACTCCCTCTCAAAAAAAAAAAAAAAATGGAGAAATTGTATCCCTGATGCATATTTATTTTGTGCTATTTAAGATGTTAGTTTAGCCAGGCGTGGTGCGGGGGCTCATACATGTAATCCCAGCACTTTGGGAGGCTGAGGTGGGTGGATCACCTGAGGTCAGCAGTTCGAGATCAGCCTGGCCAACATGGCAAAACCCCATCTCTACTAAAATACAAAAATTAGCTGGGCGTGGTGGCAGGCACCTGTAATCCCTGCTACTCAAGAAGCTGAGGCATGAGAATCACTTGAACCCAGAAGGCAGAGGTTACAGTGAGCCGAGATCAAACCACTACACTAGGGGATACAGTGAGACTCTGTCTCCAAACAAACAAAAAAAAAGGATGTTACTTTATATGTTACTAGATATAAACATATATCTAGTAATGTTACTAGTGATGTCACCAGAGTTTTCCAATAGTATACCTTTAGGATCATACTAAATTGTTGGTAGCTTATTATTTGTTAAAGGTGGAATATTAGGTTAAAATGTATTAATATCTCGGCACTTTGGGAGGCTGAGGTGGGTGGATCATGAGGTCAGGAGATCAAGACCATCCTGGCTAACACGGTGAAACCCTGTCTCTACTAAAAATACAAAAAATTAGCCGTGCATGGTGGCATGCTCCTGTACTCCCAGCTACTCGGGAATCTGAGGCAGGAGATTGCTTGAAGCCGGGGGGCAGATGTTGCAGTTAGCCAAGAGCCTGCCACAGTATTCCAGCATGGGCAATGGAGTGAGACTCCCTCTCAAAAAAGAAAAACAAATGTATTAATCTAAGGCCAGGCACTCTGGCTCACACCTACAATCCCAGCACTTTGGGAGGCCAAGGTGGATGGATCACTTGAGGTCAGGAGTTCGAGACCAGCCTGACCAACATGTTGAAACCCCCATCTCTCAAAATAAAAAATTAGCCGGGCGTGGTGGCACATGCCTATAATCCCAGGACTTGGAAGGCTGAGGCAGGAGAATCGCTTCAACATGGGAGACAGAGGTTTCAGTGAGCCAAGATTGCATCATTGCACTCTAGCTTGGGCAAGAATAGGGTAACTCTGTCTCAAAAAAAAAATGTATTAATCTGAGTTACACCTTAATTTTGGTTTTACGCCTCTGACAGTCTAATATAAATTTGCATTCGATTTCAGTGGGTTCAGGTATCTTAGTAATTCTTGAATGTCTTTCAAGTTGACCATATTTGTATCTAAACTTTTTGCTTTGTTTATAGGATTTTAAACTGTCTCCGTTCTTAACCTCATCTGTTAAGTTCCATGTCTGGAGAAGCTAATCCCAACTCATCATGTGATAATACAATTTGTACAATAAATTATGAACCTGGAAAAGCTGGTTGTCTTTATTTACAAGATATCAAAAATATAAAAACTGTACAAAATGCAACAAAGGCAAAAACTGGCAGTGAGTTGGTCTAAATCTTTTAGTATCCCAAAGCAAGGCTCAGTACTGGAGGTAAGCAACGGAAATGTCTGTCTGACTTCAAGTGTACTAGGTTGTATGTAGCTGTTTTAGCTGAAGTAGAACATGGAAGCTAAATTTCTTCACCTGGTTTATCGAGTGTTTGGGTACACTCAAAACTCAACAGGTATATAAATTCAGATGTCAGTGGAGGGCTGTTTTAAATCTAGATCTAAGAAAGGAACTATAGTTCACCCTACATAGTTAGATATATTCCACTAATCATGGGCCAAGAAAAAAAATGTTAGCAGATCATTTAACATAATACTTGAGTGCCATATAGTAACTACATTTTTACAGCAGAAACATACATGCTCATAGGATTCTTCAGCTAAAATTCAAAATGATATTATATTTCTGATTTTGAATCTCGAAGCAGGATGAATTATTGAAATCAACTTTTTTTCTAAATGTAATAAATTAAAATAGCATTTGAACAGAAAATGCATAGTTTCCACACAATCCAAAGCACCATAAATGTCCCCTCCATGAATATAATACCTCTTATTCAACTAACGGAAATTAGTCAAATGTGGTTGCTATAGAAACGTGGAACTGTCATGTTCAGATTTTCCAAGCAGCATACTTCCAGATCCATATAGACAAAAACATTCTTTCTTTGTAGCTTAAATATTAATCACTGAGGTATTTGCTTTTAGTCTCCCTTTTTAAAAACAGTAGCTTCCAAAAGGTCTTTAACACCGATGATTTATTGCGGACTATAAGCTCCTGCAGCTAGAACCAGGTTTCTTCGAGTAAAATGAAGGTGTACAACAGGTGTTGATTTGGTCATATATGTTCCCAACAATAGCTCCTGTGAATTCTCAGGTAAATTTATATGCCCAGTGGCTGTAGTAAAGTCATCGGTCTCCAAATCTTCAAAGGCTTTGATAGCATCCCATAATCGAACTGTATTATCCATTGAACCTAACGGGAAGTCAAAGGAAACCATTAGTTGCATCCATCATATTTATATTCTGAGACTGTCCAATGCATTTTATGTATTTACTATACATTTTGGGTGAAAAATCTAAACTTGACCAACAACTATTCCTTCTAAAGGAGCATTTCAGATGGTATTTTAACCTGAGAAGTCTTACATGTAGGGTGGCACTGGAATCATAGCTAAAGGGAAGCAAAACCTAAAACATCAGGACTTAATTTAGCAATCGTTAACACTGTTTCCTCCTAACATACCATTTACCATAAAGCCATTAATAGTCATTTACCTGATGCCAAAATTTCACCATCTCTACTAAACCTAAGTGAACAGACTGTATCAGTGTGGCCTTTTAATTCTCCAACCATCAAACCATGTCCAATATCCCAAAGAAGTACTCTGCCATCTGTTGCTCCTGTAGCCAGAAATCTCCCATTGGGAGAAAATGTCAAGGAATGAATTGGTCCCTAGAAAAGAAATTTATAGGATCAAAGTCAAGTATGTCCAAGAAAATAAGACAAAAATTAAAAGTTTTGTAGTAAGAATGGTATCTTTAAAATTTATGTTAGATGTTTAAAAAATATTTTTATGTTGAAAGCAACCTCGGATGTTGAATAGTCAGAGTGTAAAATACCTTGTGTCCAGTGAAGATCCTTACACAGTTACCATTCAGGACATCCCAGAGCCGCACAGTTCTATCTGCAGAGCCCGTAGCAACATAATTAGAATTTGGATGGAATCTGGTACAATTCACATCAGCAAGATGGCCAGCAAATATCCTTAAAGGCTGATAGTGGTCTGTAGCCCAAAGCCTTTTATAAAGTTATTGAAAGCAAAAGATGACAATTAGTAGTTCGCAGTGAAATGCCAAAAATCTATCCAAAATAAATACAGAAACATCTGTATGAAATGTTAGTTCCAGTGGCTCCCACTTACTAGTTAACTGAGGGAAGAAGAATAAGACTAACAGTTCTAAGAGTTGATCTGGTACAGTTTTGTCTTTTTTTTTAAAAAAAAAAAAAAAAAGCTGAGGTCTGGCTCTGTTGCCCAAGCTGGATTCAAATTCTGGGTTCAAGCAATCTTCCCACCTAAGTCTCCCCAGTAGCTGGGACTACAGGCATGTACTATTGTACCCAGCCGAAACTTAAGTTATAGAACTCCAATTCAGCTCTGTATATTCCTCTTCCTTCCCTATTCCTAATCTAAACCACAAGGAAGTATTTTGCCCTAGTTCTGGCCACCAAACGGTTTTTTAAAGACAGAGCCTCACTGTCACCCAGTGCAGTGGTGTGATCTCGGCTCACTGCAACCTCTACCTTCTGGGTTCAAGCAATTCTGCTTCCATCTCCTAAGTGGCTGGGACTACAAGCACGTGCTATCACGCCTGGCTAAGTTCTGTTTTTTGTTTTTTCAGTAGAGATGGGGTTTTGCCATGTGGGCCAGGCTGGTCTGGAACT
Organism: Sapajus apella; assembly: GCF_009761245.1. Taxonomy (NCBI): domain Eukaryota; kingdom Metazoa; phylum Chordata; class Mammalia; order Primates; family Cebidae; genus Sapajus; species Sapajus apella. Next base: position 6,952,864 of record NW_022436953.1, on the reverse strand, counting down.
CCTGGCCTCAAATGCTCTGCCCTCTTCGGCCTCCCAAAGTGCTGGGACTATAGGTGTGAGCCACCACACCTGGCCAAATAGTTTCTAACCTGAGCTACCTTATCCTCAACTTCTAAGGAGATTATACAGAAACATAAAGGTGCTCATCGTGGTAGTGGAAGACAAGGTTAAGCATCTCATGGGAGTGGAAGGGAGGATTAAGTCTTTTTTAAAAAGCAGGATTTGGCTGGGCACGGTGGCTCACGCCTATAATCCCAGCACTTTGGGAGGCCGAGGAGGGTGGATCATGAGGTTAAGAAATCAAGACCATCCTGACCAACATGGTGAAACCCCTTCTCAAAAAAAAAAAAAAAATTTTATATATATATATATATAACAAATAAAAGGCAGGATTCATACAGATGTAATTGCAGATATAACACTCCTTCCCAAAACTGATTTTCACATAAGTTATAAATCCAAAAGCTTCTCAGAAAGCAGATCCTCAATAATGGAAGTTAAATGATTTTGGCTGGCTGCTGTAATTTCCCAACAAGAAACCATTCTGATCATTGAATAGACCCAGTCATAAGATCACAGTGTTCTTACCGAGCTACTCGGTCATGGCCCCCTGACACAAAATAATATCCATATGGAGAAAATTGCGTGTCCCATACTGGATAGTTGTGTCCTTTATATCCCACCAAACAAGTAAATGTTTGAAGGCTCCACAATCTAACTGTTCCATCTTCTGAAGAGGAAAGCAGATAGTTCCTGAGAAAAGAGAAGGTGACATATTTGACTCCCAGAGTAACCTTTGGCCACCTGCATTTGAATATATTAAATGTAGCTAGTGTTTGAATACCTTAAATACATTTGAATACATTAAATGTAACATGTTAGTGAATACATTATGTGAATACATTAAATGTAACGTGCTACATCTCACTTTTAATTCATACACAGAATTCACAGTAGTTATCAAGAACTGAAAGAACTAACCAAACTAATGTTATCCCTGACGCACTACATATACCAAGCACCTACTGAATGAGGCAAGATTATTTAGAAACTTACAGTCTATTAAGGGGAAAATCACAGTTCTTTACAAGAAAAAAATACCAGGGGTAATTAACAACGTACAGTCAATTGAAAAAGTTTAAGAAATGTGGTATGTCACTTAAAACTCAACAATTTCTGATCCTAAAATAAAGATGCTATTTTCCTATCCTGTGTAAGCTATGTAAGAATTAAAAAGGAAATGTCTTTTGAAGAAAAAAAACACTATATAGACCCTACCTTTTTCAAGGATAAACACAAAAGATTGATAGTCTTTGAAAGTATAATTTTCACTGAAATCAGTTTCCCTCAAGTAAAAATACATCATCTGGGCCAGGCACAGTGGCTCACAATTATAATCCCAGCACTTTGGGTGGCTGAGGCAGGACGATTACAAGGTCAGGAGTTACAGCCCAGCCTGGCCAATATGGTGAAACCCAATCTCCACTAAAAATATAAAAATTAGCTGGCCAAGGTGGCATGCACCTGTAGTCCCAGCTACTCGGGAGGCTGAGGCAGGAGAAACGCTTGAACCCTGGAGGCGGAGGTTGCAGTGAGCCGAGACTGTGCCACTGCACTCCGGCCTGGATGACAGAGGGAGACTCCCATCTCAAAAAAAGAAAAAGAAACAAAAAGTATCATCTGGCAAAACCTTATCAAACAACAAAAAACCTAATTCTCAAAGTTTCATAATGATGAAACCTATGGATGGAAAGCTATCTTTTTCTCCTTTTTTTTTTTTTTTTTTTTTTGAGACGGAGTTTCACTCTTGTTGCCCAGGCTGGAGTGCAATGGCGCAATCTCGGCTCACTGCAACCTCCACCTCCTGGGTTCAAGCAATTTTCCTGCCTCAGCTTCCTGAGTAGCTGGGACTACAGGCGCCCACCACGACGCCCAGCTAATTTTTCTATTTTTAGTAGAGACAGAGTTTCACCATGTTGACCAGAATGGTCTTGTTCTCCTGACCTCGTGATCCGCCAGCCTCAGCCTCCCAAAGTGCTGGGATTACAGGCGTGAGCCACCAAGCCCAGCCTTTTCCTTCTTTTTTTGAGGCAGAGTTTCGCTCTTGTTGCCCAGGCTGAAGTGCAGTGGTGCAATCTCAGCTCATTGCAACCTTCACCTCCCAGATTCAAGAGGTTTTCCTGCCTCCGCCTCCCAAGTAGCGGAGATTACAGGCATGTGCCACCACACCCAGCTAATCTTTTGTATTTTTAGTGGAGAGTGGATTTCTCCATGTTGGCCAGGTTGGTCTTGAACTCCTGACCTCGGATGATCCGCCTATCTTGTCCTCCCAAAGTGCTGGGATTATAGGCGTGAGTCACTGTGCCCGGCCTGAAAGCTATTATCTATCCAAGTAAGATACTGATGGTATTATGAATATGAAATACCCTCCCCTCCATTTTTACAGAGTGTCAGAGATCATAAAAAAATCGGCAAATACCTAAACACATAGAATGCCATTGTAATCATACACCTCAAGGGAAGCAAAACCAATTTCAAATTTTTCTTTTGCATTTACTCTTAGCACTTTTAATTATAGAACAATAAATCCTCAATTAATAGCTAATATGCCATTAGTGTCAGGAATTTATCTAAAATTTGATGAAGTGGCCAGAAGACACAATGGAGCAACCCAACGGAACAATTCAACCCCTACTGGAGTTATATAAAACTAAAGCTTTGGTTGGTTGGTTATTTACTGTTGGGTAACAAATAAAAATTTTAAAAAAGAAAGTACTAAAGCTAATTTTTAAAACCGGTAAGCCCTGAAATTGTGCATTTTGATTCTATAAATTTAAGTATACATTAAATTGCTACCATGCATACCAGTATTCAAAGATGAATTAGCAAATGGCAAGATTCTAAAAGATAATGAATGACAGACAACCATGAGATTTTTATCAAGAATGTTCACAGTATTTGCATAATGTTTCCAGTATTTAACTTTTATATAATCTCAATATAACACAGCAGCATTTAATTTTTATTGTTTGTATTTTACCTGTCTGGACTGAAGCTGGCTCCATAGACAGGCCCACTGTGACCATACAAAATCTTCAACTCACTTGCTGTTTTCTCATCCATTATTCTTTCTAAGACATCATCTGATTCTTTGTCTATGAGACTAAGATCTAAAATAATCCAGAAATATTGGTGTTTTAAAAGTACATTCATCAAAACTTTTAAGCAATCATATCACAGTTCAGGAGAGGAATTAACATTCGAATATTTCCTCCTATATACCAACCATTGTGCTAATGCCTCTAAATTAGGCGGCATCATCTCAGCGTTTAAGAGAAGAAACTGAGGTTCAAAACAGATAATTTGCTACAGTGCACACCGCTACTCAGTATGGGAACCAGAATTGAAACAGTTTTGTCCACTATGCCACAGTGTTTCACAAAAATGAAGACTATGGGCCAGGCAGGTGTCTCACACCGGTAGTCCCAGAACTTTGGAAGGCCGAGGCAGGCAGATTGAGCCCAGGAGTTCAGGACCAGCCTGGGCAACGTGGAGAAACCCTGTCTCTACAAAAAATAAAAAATTAGCTAGTGTCATTTCACACACCTGTAGTCCTAGCTACTCAGGAGGCTAAGGTGGGAGAATCACTTGAGCCCAGGGATTGGAGTCTGCAGCAGGCCATGATCACACCACTGCATTCCAGCCTGGGCAACAGAGTGAGACTCCATCTCAAAAAAGTTTTTTAAAAAAAACTTATGGAAATATTAAAATAATTTAAAATGTATTGCTTTAAATGATATAGTTAGTAAGAAGGTTTCTTCAGGCCAGGTGTGGAGGCAGAACACAGCTTGAACCTGGGAGGTGGAGGTTGCAGTGAGCCGCCTATAATTCCAGCACTTTGGGAGGTGAGACAGGTGGATCACTTGAGGTCAGGAGTTCAGTCAAGCCTGGCCAACATGGTGAAACCCCATCTCTACTAAAAATACAAAAATTACCTGGGCATAGTGGTGGGCACCTGTAATCCCAGCTACTGGGAAGCTGGGAAAGCTGAGGTAGAAGAATCGCTCAAACCTGGGAGGTGGAGGTTGTAGTAAGCCAAGACTGCAACACTGCACTCTAGCATGGGTGACAGGGCGAGACTCTGTCTCGAAAAAAAAATTTTTTTTTCAAATAAAATCCTGATCTTGTTTGTTCTTTCTTATCCATTTTTTATGGCTAAAACAGGAAGTGCCATCCCTTATTTAAAGATTTTATAAGATTTACAAGCAAACAATCATAAAATGTTAGATTTTTAACTTTAACTTCAATACCCTCATTCTACAGATGAGAAAACGAGGCCCAAAGAAATTAAACCAGTCTAGTACCCCAGCCACTCCAGAGCTTTTTTCACTCTTGGAAATGTTAGAATCTTAAAGTAAAATGAAATGAATTTCTGCAAAGATCACAATCTCCTGTGTATTTTCCGTGGAATCAAGATTAGTATAGACTAATGGCAAGTTCACATTCCAAAAGGTCATCTCAGTACCTGATGCTTGTTTGACACTACGAAGCTTTTTGGGTGTTACAGACCACACTCTGACAGTTGAATCTGCAAAACCTCCAGCAATCAGACTAGAATCATCAGTGACATCCACTGCAGTGAGACCCTGCCAATAAAAGTTTTAGACTAAACAATACTATTTTAGGACATTTAGAGTACAGGAGAGGAAGCAAATGTTAATCATTTTCACACTCTACTAAATATACCCTCAACCCCCATTTTAAGGAATGTATTTGTAAAATCCTTGATTTAAAATATTAAGTTTGTCCGGGCACAGTGGCTCATGCCTATAATCCCAGCACTTTGGGAGGCTGAGGCAGGTGGACTGCCTGAGCTCAGGAGTTCTAGACCAGCCTGGCCAACATGGCGAAACCCCATCTCTACTAAAAATACAAAAATTAGCTGGGCATGGTGGCTCATGCCTGTAATCCCAGCTATTCAGGAGGCTGAGGCAGGAAAATCACTTGAACTGGGAGGCAGAGGTTGCAGTGAGCCAAGATCATGCCAGTGTACTCCAGCCTGGGTGTCAGAGGAGACGCCATCTTAAAAAAATACAATTAAATTAAAATAATAAAATTAAGTTTACGTGGCTGGGCACAGTAGCTCATGCCTGTAATCACAGCACTTTGGGAAGTCCAGGCGGGCAGATCACTTGAGGTCAAAAGTTCAAGACCAGCATGGGCAACATGGCAAAATCCTGCCTCTACTAAAAATGCAAAACTTAGCTGGGCATGGTGGCAGGCACCTGTAATCCCAGCTATTCGGGAGGCTGAGGCTGAGGCATGAGAATCACTTGAACCCAGGAGGTGGAGGTTCTGTCTCAAAAAAAAATTGATAAATAGGTTTACATAAGTACTTAAACCAAGCTCAACAGAGATGAACCACAATTTCCTCCTTCTCAAAGGCAAGCAGAATTCTGATCAGTGAAACAAACGCCATTAAACACTGGATTCTATCTATTCTGTACAGTATCCAATTCTCTTTTCCTGACTGCTGTCTTTAAATTTTATCAAGAGTTTAAATAACAAAACTTCATTTTAGTTAACATATTTGTTTCTCTTAATGGTAAATCTCCATTCTACATGACTCTCCAGGTAGAAATCGTCCAATTATTTTACCAACCTGGTAAGCATTGAGAAATGTATAGAAACAAATGGAGGGTAAGCAGTCTGGCCCAAGGCGCACTCGTTTGGTGGTTTCTTTCATATTCATTATCTTATCCAACTTATCTGAATCTTTCAACTCAGGAAGAGGGATTCTGTGAAAGAAAAACAGATTCAAAATTACCTTCTTTTTTTTTTTTTTTTTTGAGACGGAGTTTTGCTCTTGTTACCCAGGCTGGAGTGCAATGGCGCAATCTCGGCTCACCGCAACCTCCGCCTCCTGGGTTCAGGCAATTCTCCTGCCTCAGCCTCCTGAGTAGCTGGGATTACAGGCACGCGCCACCATGCCCAGCTAATTTTTTGTAGTTTTAGTAGAGACGGGGTTTCACCATGTTGACCAGGATGGTCTCGATCTCTTGACCTCGTGATCCACCCGCCTCAGCCTCCCAAAGTGCTGGGATTACAGGCGTGAGCCACCGCGCCCAGCTTCAAAATTACCTTTTGACTATTAACAAACTTGAACTCTCTCTAACATATTGTCTTACACCTCCACACACACGTTCCTGAAGTATTTTCCTCACCTGTTCTGAGGTGGAGCATTGGGATCTTGTTTTTTGCTTTTGGATCCAACACTATCTTTTTTAGGCTTCTTCTTTTTAGGTTTTCCTTCTTCATTTTCTCCCTCTTCATCCTCATCATCCAAAGGTACCTCAATTTCTGGCTCTTTTAACAAACCAAAAAATACCTACAAGTCAAGAGAGCCAACATTTTAAAAATTAACTATTTGTTCATTAATATACCCATTCCACATCCCGATAGGATAAATCACAGTTACAAAATAGTAATTTATACTCTGAAGCAGGGTTCTGTACTTGTCTATGCAATAGCCATTCTCCCCTTTTTCCTTACTAACAGAACCCTGACTTTATTGGAGTAACAATGTGCTCAGTTAAGTCATTTCTGTTCCCAGGCTCCCTTGCAGCTAGGAATGTCCATATAAGTATATTGGGTACAGTTGTATCAAAAAAAAATATTGTTTTCCTGATAAAAAATGGAAAGCTTCATCAGAACTACGCTTTTTGTCCTCCCCCTTCTTCCTTCTTGGAACGGCGCTGCAATGCTGAAACCGCAATGACTGGTGAGCACAAATAAGAAAGCCACATTCTAAAGGTGGTAGACCAGAAACTAAAAGGAGCCAGGGACCTTGATGGCATTGTGGAGCCTTCATGCCATCCCTGGAAGGCCTTCCTCTGAAATTCATTTTATGGGAGAAAAATTCTTTGTTTCGGCCACTGCATTCAGAGTTTTATAAAATGCAACCATAACCAAATTATCACATATAAACATCACCCTTAGAACACAAAATTTTATATACAGTATAAAATTGTTCCCAAGCTAGCTATAAGAAAAATGTGTAAATTATGTAGATGGAAATGCTACAATTTTTCATAATCTGCATTATAGAGTTCTTAGGTTCATTCCCATACCTTTGATTTGTTTGCCTCTCGTTTAGCCTCTCCTGCCAAACTTCCCACCATCGCATCTATCTGTTGCTTACTACGCGGCATCCCATCAAAGATGTCAATGTAGAGGTGCTCCTGAACTATGTTCCATATCTGATTGTTCTGTTTCTCCTGAAGATGCCTCTTCAAGAGTTGGTACGAGTCACGGGAAATACGCAGAACAAATTTACTTGTTCGAAAATCCAACATGGTCTCATTCCCTTTCATGTGTTCCTTTTTGGTAAGACTAGATAATACTCGTAGGTCATCCTGGTAATAACATTCCTGATCTCCATGGAACCTGTTTCAGTGATTTTAAAAAGTCATTTTTCAATGTAATCATTAAGGGATCTGTCTCTCCCCCATATATTTATAAAACATCCCAGAATATTTTCAATGTAGAAGTCTAAATAGTCCTGAACTAAGCTGTAGGATAAGAAGTAACTCATTTCAAAATGATTATAATTCAGTTTCTGAATTTATTCTAAAAATGAACAAATGTAATTCTCTAATGAAATGTATCCCAAACATTTTAAGAAAAGAGCTTAAATATCCTAAGTGAAAAATAAGATAACCACCATTGGTAAACAGTTTCTTTAGAATGGTGACATTCAAAAGAAACTGGTAGACATCTGAAAATGTAAGAACCCTTGTTTTACTAAATGTTACGGTTTCTCAAAACTCACTTTTTAAAGTTTTATTATGAAAATTTCAAAGGTATACAATAGAAAAGAGTATAATGAACTCGATGTACATATTAGCCTCTCAACAATAATCAATACATGACATGGTCATAAAACCCATCATTTTTAATGATTTCCTATATTCACTGGATATATGTACCAGACATATTTTCAAAATATCAATATTTTAATATGATCACTAAAGAACAATGTAAGAGGAAGTACTCATTGTTGATGCCAAACAATGAGTTCTTCCACTTACCATTCATTGTCTTTGGTAATAGTAAGTGGAAGTACTCATTGTTTGGTATCAACAATGAGTATTTCCACTTACCATTACCAAAGGCAATGAAAAAAAGCCTTCGGCCTTAATAACAACCAGTAAATTAAAATGTACTTTTTTTTTTGACAACTCTTAATTTTCCTAAGGAAGTAAAATTAAAGACAATATATTTGGCACTCACTAAAAACAGCAATCAATCCAAAAACATTTTAAAAACACTGACTAAACATATTAGGGCTCCAGCTCTCATAAACACATAGCCAATAGATTTCTAAACCATTACCTGTGTTACCCCATTACAACTCATCAATATATGAACTAAGGGTTTCCATCTAAGATTTGAATAAAATCAGAAATCTTGGCCTCTTCTATCAGTAATTGCCCATTATCCTCCTATGGTGATGGGGTCCAGGCAACGGCTGAGACTGTCCATAACAGAAGACAGAGAATCCCCTACGATATTCCGGCTTCCTATGTGGGGAGACAGCTATACCATGAGACTGGAAGAGCAAAAAGGTTATTATTTCTTTTTTAGAGACAGGGTCTTGCTCTGAAGCCCAAGCTGAAGTGCAGTGGTTCAATGCAGCTTCAAACTCATGGGATCAGGGATTCCTCCTGCCTCAGTCTCCCAAGTAGCTAGGACTGCTATGCCACCATACTCGGCTATTATGTGATCTAGACTCACTGCAACCTCCAACTCCAGGGCTCAAGCAATTCTTGTGCCTCAACCTCCTGAGCGGTTGGGACTACAGGCACATGCCACTATGGCTGACTCATGTTTTGTATTTTAGTAGAGATGGAGTTTCGCTATGTTGGCCAGGACAGTCTCAAACTCCTGAGCTGAGGCAATCCGCCTGCCTCAGCCACCCAAAGTGCTGGGATTACAGGTGTGAGCCACCACACCCAGCCCAATTTTTGTCTACTTTTTGTAGAAGCAGGGTCTCGCTCTTTTGCCTAGGCTACATTTTTGTCTTTGTTTTATTTTGAGACAGAGTTTCGCTCTTGTTTTGCTTTGAGACAGAGTTTCACTCTTGTTGCCCAGGCTGGAGCACAATGGTGCTATCTCAGCTCACTGCAACCTCCGCCTCCCAGGTTCAAGCAATTCTCCTGCCTCAGCCTCCCAAGTAGCTGGGATTACAGGTATGTACCACCATGCCCAGCTAATTTTATATTTTAAGTAGAGACAGGGTTTCTCCATGTTGGTAAGCCTGGTCTCGAACTCCTGATCTCAGGTGATTCGCCTGTCTCAGCCTCCCAAAGTGCTGGGATTACAGGCATCAGCCACTGCTCCCAGCCTGTTTTTGCTTTTTTAAGCGACAGTGTCTATGTTGCCAAGGATGGAGTATTTAGATGACAGTGCTCTAAAGAGAAATTGACTTCTAGAGTAGGAAGTTCTGTCATCAGCCTTTCTTAATTGTTTTTTACAAAAACACTGAGCTACGGAACATTTTGTTTTATATACTTCCTATTAGGCATCCTACTATAATGAATCACCATAATGGCATAGAAGCCAAGGGTGCTAAGTTCTACTGTTCCTCTATTACTACTACCTATGTTAAATGAAAAATCTTGGCTTCAGGCTCTATTGCTTGTATTAAACATTTCTCATTCAAACTGCTAAGCACTGCCTTCCGTTTTTTTTTGTTTGTTTGTTTTTTTGTTCTGAGACAGAGTTTTGCTCACTGCCAAGGCTGGAGAGCAATAGTGGAATCTCAGCTCACTGCAATCTCCGCCTCTCAGGTTCAAGTGATTCTCCTGCCTCAGTCTCCCAAGTAGCTGGGAATACAGGCATCTGCCACCACGCCCAGCTAATTTTTTATTTCTAGTAGAGACGGGGTTTTGCCATGTTGGCCAGGCTGGTCTTGAACTCCTGACCTCAGGTGATCCACCGCCTCAGGCTGCCAAAGTGCTGGGATTACAGGCATAAACCACCATGTTCGGTCTGCCTCCTTCTTAAATACTCCTTTCCTTTGGCTTCTAAAACCAACACTCCCTTGGTTTTCTTCCTATATATCTCTTCTACTTGGTCATTAAATTTGGAGCTCCTTGGGCCTAGCCCACTTACTGACTTATTTCATACTCTCCCCTAGTTGACCTCATCCATATCCATCAATATTGCACACAACTCTAATTAACAGTTGTAGTCCCTGCCACTCCTTTGAGCTCACATATCATCTACCTAACAATCTGACATTTCTTAAATGAGTCAAAGCCATATTCAAATCAGAACTCAAAATTATTCCAAGACTTAGCAAATCAAGTCCTCTTCTAGGGTTTTCTGTGTCAGGAAATGGCACCCATATCCAGTTGGAGGGGCCAAAAAACTGGAGATATCAATGACACCTCCATCTCCTTCACCTCCCTAGCCAATCTATCAAGTGTCTCACAAATGTGTCTACTTCTCTTCACCTCCACCACAACCTAGTCCAGTGTTTCCCAACAATGGTGCTACCAGCATTTTGGGCAGGATAATTCTTTGTAAAGTGAACTACATGGGTACACATATTAGAAATTTAGTGTTCCTGCTCCTCCGCCCAGTCATTATGACAACAAAAAAACACCTCCACAGATTTTCTTTTTTCTTTTTTTTGAGACAGGGTCTCACTCCTGTCTAGGCTAGAATGCAGTGGTACAATCTCAGCTCCCTGCAACCTCCATCTCCCAGGTTCAAGCGATTCTCCAGCCTCAGCCTCCCGAGTAGCAGGGATTACAGGCGGGAGCCACCACACCCAGCTAATTTTTGCAGTTTTTTTGTAGAGATGGGGTTTCACCAGCTGGTCTCGAACTCCTGAGCTCAAAGTAATCCACCCGCCTCAGCCTCCCAAAGTGCTCAGATTACAAGCGTAAGCCACCATGCCCAGCCACCTCTACACATTTTCAAATGGCCTAGTGGAAGGAACAATACCATCCCCAGTTGAGAACCACTGCAGTAACTTCCAAAACTGGTCCCTATAGTCATTCTGTCCCCCATTTGTTTTCCCCACTGCATAAAGGTCCTTTCAAAGTATGTATCTAATAATGACATGATCCTTTAATGACTCTGCAGCAGAAATGACTCTGTAGCAGAGAGGCTTCACTCTCCCCAAATATCCATTTTTCCTGTCTTCCTCCATAGAAGAACAACTAAGTAACAGCTGGGCACATAGACACTTAGGTAAGGACCACATTTTCTATTTCCCTTGTAGGTAGGTGTGGCCACTGATTGTTAAGATATAAAAGGAAGAAGTGTGTGCAGTTTCCAGGAAGGATGTATGCCCTCCCTTCTGACTAGCACACTGATGTAACTGCTTAGAGCAGGAAAGCCATCTTATGCCATGGGAGGCATAGAAGCTGCATGAAAAGAATGGGAGAGCAACAAGACTCAGGTAGCTTGGGGCCCTGATAACGAAAAACCCACCACACCAATCCCAAATGTCCTACCTTTATGAGAAAAAGAAATAAACTCTTATTGCATTTGAACCTCTGTTTTTTGGGTTCTCAGTTACTCTTATTCTAATCTAATCCTAACACTGCTTCCTAATGTTCTTAAGATAAAGTTGATGAGTTTTCAGTGACTCTCAACGAAATCTAATCCTACCCAATAAACTCCCTACTGCTCTTAGGATAAACAAAGACCCTCAAAATGGCCCAAGAACCTGCCTATTCTTCTTTTTCAATACCCTCATTTTAACAATAGAACCTGGCCACTGTTCCAGTCCCTAACCAATTCCCAGCTTCATGGTATACCACACCCCCATCCCACTCTCTGCTCCAGCTACCCTGACTGTCTTTCACTCTCTGTACCTACCAGGACTCTTCCTGCCAGAGCACTTTCACACATGCTTTTTCCTCTTCTTTTGGTTGGGTTAACTTCCTACCCAATCTTCAGATCTCAGATCTCACCTCAAGTATCATTTCCTCTGGAAGGCTTCCCTGACCTCTCCAGCTAGATTAAACTCTCCCATTTTAAGTTCTCATAGCCTTAGGTACCTCTCCTTCACAAAGTACTTTTTAAGCTACAATCTTACATTTGTGTGGTTACAGATGTGCACATATATACACAGACACACTATGTATGTATACACATATAGGTAAAAATTTACATACTTCTCAAAGAATGATTTTGCTTCATTCTCATGTTGATTGTAGACTAGCTCCAAGTACATGTGCACAAACAGAGGATAAAAGAGTTGGGATAACTCTGCCCGATGGCAGTCCAGGGAACATTCAATAAAGTGTTTCAGTCCACTATAGTATTCTTCATACATTGAGGGATCTCCTTGTTGGTTGTAGGCCGACAACACGGCACTGACATCTGGCTGGTCTTCCACAGCAACACTTCCAACTGTTTTTAAAAAATGAAAAACAACTTTTAAGAAAATGACCTATTATGACCATGTGACTATGGCTGTTTCGTTAAGGCCCAGAGATGAGTTGTTTCTCAGATTGTTGTCCCTTTCCTCCCACTCTCTCTTCCTCAAACACAATCAGATAATCGTTGTTGTTGTTGTTGTTGGTTTGAGACTGAGTCTCACTCTGTCGCCAGGCTGGTGTGCAATGACGCAATCTTGGCTCACTGAAACCTCCGCCTCCCAGGTTCAAGCAATTCTCCTGCCTCAGCCTCCCAAGTAGCTGGGACCACAGGCACATGCTACCACACCCAGCTAATTTTTGTATTTTTAGTAGAGAAGGGGTTTCACCATGTTGGCCAGGATGGTCTCAATCTCTTGACCTTGTGATCCTCCTGCCTTGGCCTCCCAAAGTGCTGCGATTACAGGCATGAGCCACCGCTTTCAGTAACCCAAACCAAAACCCTATCGGGTCATCCATATCTTAAGATAACAATAACAGTCAATATTTCTCCTGGAACTACCTTATGTTAAAGACAAATTGTATAAAAAGATGGTTTGTGCAAATCAAACAATTACATTAACCTTCTCTCAATGCTCTGTGCAAATGACACCCACCACCACCAAGCCATGCACTGCAGTAACATTCCCAGCTCTCTGAGCCAGCCAACTACTGTATAACATAACTGTAACATATCCTATCCTGTGTTACCTTTACATTATATACATCTCTTACCCCTTATAAAATGTAAGCATTTTAAGAGTGGGAAGGACCATGCCTTATTTATGTCTTCAAAAGATAATTATATGCTTAAAACAATTTCCATAACTGCCATTTCAAAACAGAAAACATATTTATTTGTAATACAGCAATACCAAACAATACATCTGTCAATTAAATCAGAATTTGGTTGTTAGAAATGTTTGTAAGTTGCAATTATAGTACACTTTGCTCTTTACTGCACAAATGTGATCATTTCTTTGGTTACTCTGATGGCCTCTTTCCTCCTTAATTGATTTCTCATTTATAATCTAAAATCAGGTCAAGTTTCTGAAGAGATATGAGATTACAACAAAATAACCAACAATATAATTCATCTTGTAGTTCATTCACAAAATTCAATATTCAAATAAGATTCCTCTAAAACATATTTTTTTTTTTTTTTTCTGAGACGGAGTTTCACTCTTGTTACCCAGGCTGGAGTGCAATGGCGCGATCTCGGCTCACCGCAACCTCCGCCTCCCGTGTTCAGGCAATTCTCCTGCCTCAGCCTCCTGAGTAGCTGGGATTACAGGCACACGCCACCATGCCCAGCTAATTTTTTGTAGTTTTAGTAGAGATGGGGTTTCACCATGTTGACCAGGATGGTCTCGATCTCTTGACCTCGTGATCCACCCGCCTCGGCCTCCCAAAGTGCTGGGATTACAGGCTTGAGCCACCGCGCCCGGCATCATAATTTTTTTTTTAAGAGACCAAGTTTTGCTCTGTTGCCCATGCCAGAGTGCCATGGTGCAATCTCAGCTAACTGCAATGTCAATCTCCTGGGTTAAAGTGATTCTCCTGCCTCAGCCTCCCGAGTAGCTGTGACAACAACAGGCACATGCCACCATGCCCGGCCAATTTTTGTATTTTTAGTAGAGATTGGGTTTCACCATGTTGGCCAGGCTGGTCTCCAACTTCTGAACTCAAGTGATCCACTCGCCTCAGTCTTCGAGACTGCCGAGACTACAGGCGTGAACCACCATGTCCGGTCTTCGATCACATTTGCACTTTTTTTTTTTTTTCCACACAGTCTCACTCTGTCACCCAGGCTGGAGTGCAGTGGCATGATCTCGGTTCACTGAAACCTCTGCCTCCCAGGTTCAAGCAATTCTTCTGCCTCAGCCTCCCGAGAAGCTGGGACTACAGGTGTGTGCCACCACACCCGGCTAATTTTTGTACTGTTAGTAGAGACAATGTTTCACTATGTTGGCCAGGCTTGTCTCGAACTCCTGACCTCATGATCCGCAGGCCTCAGCCTCCCAAAGTGCTGGGATTACAGGTATGAACCACTTCGCCCAGCCACATTCGCACACATTTCTATTTATGGATTACAATGAAATATGAATACCATGCTATGTATTCATACTTCATTTCTGGCAATGCTGCAAAGATTAGACCTCATACAGATGAATTTGGCTAAAGGCTCTGCACTGGGAAATTCAATAAACATTTATTGTTAGCTCAGGATCAACTGTGAGACTTTATATTGTATGAGTTTTACTGCATGGACTCTGTGACAACATTTGCTGGGAAAAAGAAGGGGCTAAGGGTATTAGGGACAGATACAGAGGCATAAATTTATCAATACCAAACGTGTCACATATACGTATTATAAGAGGCTTATAACCACTCATTTAATAGACAAAATTTACATGAGAGCCTCCTGACGATATTAATGTAAAAAAAAAAAAAATTTTTTTTTTTTTTTTGAGACCATCTCACTCTATCACCCAGGCTGGAGTGCAGTGGCACGATCTTGGCTCACTGCAACCTCCACCTCCCAGGTTCAAGCAATTCTCCTGCCTCAGCCTCCTGAGCAGCTGGGACCACACACAGAGCTAATTTTTGTATTTTTAGTAGAAAGGGGGTTGGCCAGGAGCGGTGGCTCATGCCTGTAATCCCAACACTTTGGGAGGTTGGGAAGTCACCTGAGGTCGGGAGTTCGAGACCAGCCTGACCGACATGGAGAAACCCCGTATCTACTAAAAATACAAAAATTAGCGGGGCATGGTAATGCATGCCTGCAATCCAAACTACTCGGGAGGCTGAGGCAGAAGAATCGCTTAAACCCGGGGCGGGGGGCGGACGTTGCGGCGAGCCGAGATCACGCCATTGCACTCCAGCCTGGGCAAGAAGAGTGAAACTCCGCCTCAAAAAAAAACAGCCAGGCACGGTGGCTCACATTTGTAACCTCAGCACTTTGGGGGGCCGAGGCGGGTGGATCATGAGGTCAAGAGATCGAGACCATCCTGACCAACATGGTGAAACCCCTTCTCTACTAAAAATGCTGGGAGAGATGGTGCGTGCCTGTAGTCCCAGCTACTCAGGAAGCTGAGGCAGGAGAATCGCTTGAACCCGGGAGGCGGAGGTTGCAGTGTGCAGTGGCGAGATCCGGACACTACATTCCAGCCTGGTGACAGAGTGAGACTCTGTCTCAAAAAAATATATATCTATATCTATATCTATATACACATATATATTGAAAGGAGGTTTCGCCATGTTGGCCAGGCTGGTCTCAACCTCCCGACCTCAGGTGATCTGCCTGCGTCAGCCTCCTGAAGTGTTGGGATTACAGGCGTGAGCCCCGCGCCCAGCTAATACGAAGGTAAAAAAAAAAATTAAAAATTACCTGCAATGGGATGCCTGAACACGATTCTCAAGCTGCCGTATATGTCAACACTCCTTAGAAGCACTTCAAAAGTGCAGATTCCCATATTCCACCTCTAGAGGATCTGATTCACTAAGTCTGAAGTTAATGCGCAAGAGCCTGCATCCTCCAAAGACTTAACACTGGTGGTACTCGGCCCATATGTAGTTTTTAAATTTCAACTTTTAGCTGACATTCAGGGGGCACATGATGTGCAGGACTGGTACAAGGGTATATTGCATGGTGGCCAGGCACGGTGGCTCACTCCTGAAATCCCAGCACTCCGGAAGGTCAACGCCGGTGGGTCACCGGAGGTCGGGAGGTTGAGACCAGCCTGGCCAACATGGTGAAAGCCTGCCTCTACTAAAAATACAAAAATTCGCCGGCTGTGGTGGTAGGCGCCCGTAGTCCCAGCTACTGGGGAGGCTGAGGCAGGAGAATCGCTTCAACCCAGGAGGCGGAGGTTGCAGTGAGCCGAGTTTGCGCCACTGCACTCTAGCCTGGACGAGAGCAAAACTCCATCTCAAAAACAAAAAGAAAAAGAAACTATAAAGTATTTACTAACGTATCCTTTAAGAGGAAGTAAAGAAATAAAGAGAAAATAAAGTACTTAAAGTACGCTAATACGAAACTGTACAAACACTATGTTAGTGTCATGCGGACCTGCCTCAGGCTCAAATGCCCAAACGAGAGGAAAGGAACCAAAAGCCTGAAGGTCCCCGCCTCTCGGCGCCCACCTTCTCCACACATCCCTCTGCTCAACAGCTCTCCTCAGCCTCTCGCTGGAACTGACAGCTCGGAAGGGGGTTTGACTACGCAGCCGGCGCACTAGAGAAAGGGGCGGGCATGTGGCCCTAGAGGCGGGCCCAGGAAATTCAAAACAAGCCCGCAGAGGTGCAGGCCCGCCAGCCCCTGCCTTACCGGCATGCTTCCCTTCGTGGTGGCCGTGCCTGCCCGGGACCCCAAGGCTCACCTTTACCCGAAGCCGCAGGACCTGAGGCTGAACCTGAGACGGCCGTGGCCCCCGAAGCGCCAGTACCCGGAGGGTCGGGGGCCGCAGGGCCAGGGGCCGAGGCGGTCACCCGGCTGAGAAGCGCGCTGGCCGCCTCAGCGCCGGCGCTGTCCACCTCTCCCGGGGCTCCGGAACCCGCCACTGCCTCCTCCAGCAGTCGGGCCTCACGGCGCAGCGCCTCTTCAGCCTCGCGGAGATTGCTCTGCCGTAGGAACTGCAGCACCGCCAGTAGAGTCTGTCGGTCGTGAGGAGCGCCGGCCTCCGGAGCAGCAGCAGGCACCGGGGCCGCCCCCGCCGGGGCAGAAGCAGAGACAGCCACCGTGGGCTTGGGGGTCCCGCCATCCCCGCCAGCGGACGACGACGCCGCAACGTTTCCTCCCCCGCCGTTGGGGCCGTTGTTGGTAGTGCCGCCGCTACCCTCGCCTGCGCCGTCCCCCACCTGCGGAGGTAGCAGCGTTGGCGGTCCCTCAGGCTCTAGCTTGACCGCCACCTCCGTCTGCTCCTCCGCCAGCGCCGCCATCTTGCGGCTGAGCCACCTCGCGCCGTCAAGCGCGATTGCATTTTCGCCGCATGGAGGTCGGGGAGGAGCATTTCACGACAGCTCTAGTAGACCATTTACGGCAGTAGGAGGAGCGAAGAAAAGGCGAAACGGAATAGGAAAGTAACTTTCGAAAACGAGCGATGGAAAGGCAGGAAGTGGAAGTTGATGATCGCCTATTATATTTGCCTGATAATAATTGCAATTTATTGCAAGCTAGCTATATTCAGGCATTATGATAGACGTTTTACATTATGTGATCTCCTTCAATTCAATAATCTTATGAGGTAATGTTATTTTCACTGCACAGATGGCTCAGCCGAAACCAAGAGAGGTTAAGTAATTTACCAGAGTCACACAAGAAGAAAGTCCAAATGTCAGCATTCGAATCCAGGTCTTTAACTTAAATGCATTTACCATTTGCCAGAGGGAGGCTTCCGAGATACTGGTAATGTTTTTTTTTTTTTTTTTTTTT
>NW_022436953.1:6929454-6934890 GCF_009761245.1 Sapajus apella | reverse complement strand
TTTTTTTTTTTTTTTTTTTTGAGACGGAGTTTCGCTCTTGTTGCCCAGGCTGGAGTGCAATGGCGCGATCTCGGCTCACCGCAACCTCCGCCTCCTGGGTTCAGGCAATTCTCCTGCCTCAGCCTCCTGAGTAGCTGGGATTACAGGCATGTGCCACCATGCCCAGCTGATTTTTTGTAATTTTAGTAGAGACGGGGTTTCACCGTGTTGACCAGGATGGTCTCGATCTCTTGACCTCGTGATCCACCCGCCTCGGCCTCCCAAAGTGCTGGGATTACAGGCTTGAGCCACCGCGCCCGGCCCATTTTTACTTTTGTAAAAATTAATCGAGCTGCATGCTTTATGAACTTTACACCATATACATTTTTTTTTTTTTTTTCCAGATAGAGTCTCGCTCTGTTGCTCAGGCTGGAGTGCAGTGGCCTAATCTTGGCTCACTGCGACCTCCGCCTCCTGGGTTCAAGCAATCCCTGCCTCAGCCTCCCAAGTAGCAGGGATTAAAAGTGCGGCCCACCACGCCCTACTAATTTTTGTATTTTTAGTAGAGGCAGCGTTTCGCCATGTTGACCAGGCTGGTCTCGAACTCCTGACCTCAGGTGATCCACCCGCTTCAGACTCCGAAAGTGCTCGGATTACAGGCGTCAGCCATATACATTACATTTCAATAAAAAGTTTTTAAATACCACAGTTTTGTAGTTGTGAAATACATACGTTACGTATTCATGCTATTATCTGTTATTATAAATAAGCTATTTTAATTGTATATTTAAAAATCGGCCAGGTTCGGTGGCTTACGTCTGTAATCCTAGCACTTTGGGAGGCCAAGGCGGGCGGATCACGAGGTCAGGAGATCGAGGCCATCCTGGCCAACATGGTGAAACCCCATCACTACTAAAAATACAAAAAAATTAGCTGGGCATGGCGGCGCTCGCCTGTGGTCCTAGCTACTCCGGAGGCTGAGGCAGGATAATTGCTTGAACCCAGGAGGCAGAGATTGCAGTGAGCCGAGATCGCGCCACCGCACGGTGCGAGACTCCGTCTCCAAAAAAAAAAAAAAAATCATGGCCCGTTGCGGTGGCTCACGCCTGTAACGCCTGTAACCCCAGAACTTTGAGAGGTAGAGGCAGGTGGATCACCTGAGGTCAGGAGTTCCAGACCATCCTGGCTAACATGATGAAACACCATCTCTACTAAAAATATAAAAATTTAGCCGGACGTGGGTGGCGGGCACCTGTAATCCCAGCTACACGGGAGGCTGAGGTAGAAGAATCACCTGAACCCGGGAGGTGGAGGTTAGATTGAGCCGAGATTGCACCTTTGCACTCCAGCCTGGGCAACAAGAGGGAAACTCCATCTCAGGGGAGAAAAAATCATATATGCCATTTTGCAATATGCTTCATAGGTTGTAAAAAACTCTGCATATTTTATCTCATTTGAACCTTGTAATTTTGTGGAATAGGTACAGATGAGAAAAGTGAGCCTGAGACGTTGGGAAAATGTAGCACAGCCATTGATGTGATTGGTTTTGGGGTCTTATTAGCGTCCTTTGACCCTGCTTACTTTTTAAAAATATTTTATTTTATTTATTAGAGACGGAGTCTTACTATATTGCCCAGGCTGGGCTTGAACTCCTGGGCTCAAGCAATCTCCCACCTCAGCCTCCCAAGTAGCTGAGACTACAGGCACAGGCCACCTGGCTTGACCTTGTTTACTGGCTGAATAATCTGGAGCAAGTCACTTAATTCACTACACCCCAGTTGCTCAATTTCTAACAAAATAATAATAATAATACCTACATCATAGTGTTTTGAGAATTAAATGAGATAATGCATATGCAATACCTAGCACATAATAGCCATTGGTTATTTCTACTTCACTTTAAAAGCTGTTCTGTAAATGTTTGATTAAGAAAGTGCAAGCATGATGTTCAAAGGTGATCTCAAGACTGACATGCAAAGTTAATCTAGGGATAGAGGTGGCAGCTCCTCCCAGAAATCCCAGCACTTTGGGAGCTGAGATGGAGGTTGCAGTGAGCCGAGATTGTGCCAATGCACTCCAGCCTGGGCCACAAAGGGAGACACTAGCTCAAAAAAATACAAATAGCTAAAAAATAAATAAATGAAATAAAACATTGAGTGTGACCCATTAAACTGATCTTAATTGAATTAATTTTTATTCAATCTTGGCTCACTGCAAGTGCCACCTCCTGGGTTCAAGTGATTCTCCTGCCTCAGCCTCCGAAGTAGCTGTGATTACAGGCATGCACCACCATGCCCGACTAATTTTTATATTTTTAGTAGAGATGGGGTTTCACCATTTGGCCAGGCTGGTCTTGAACTCCTGGCCTTAAGTGATTTTCCCACCTCAGCCGCCCAAACTGCTGGTATTACAGGAATGAGCCACCACACCTGGCCAACCCTGTGTTTAAAAAATAATAATAGCCAGGTGTGGTGGCTCACGCCTGTAATCCCAACACTTTGGGAAGCCAAGGCGGCAGATCACAAGGTCAGGAGTTCGAGACCAGCCTGACCAACATGGTGAAACCACGTCTCTACTAAAAATTAAAAAATTAGCTGGGCATGGTAGCGCACACGCCTGTAATCCCAACTACTCAGGAGCCTGAGGAAGAAGAATTGCTTGAACTTGAGAGGCAGAGGTTGCAGTGAGCCAAGATGGCTCCACTGTACTCCAGCCTGGGGTACAAAGAGAGACTCCGTCTCAAAAAGTAGTAATAATAATAGTAATAATTCTGTAACCCCTCACACTTTCACATAATAGTTTTAGCGTCCATTGCTGATTTTTTTCTGCATCTGTTATTAATGCTATGGTTACCAAATGGTGATTTTCTAATTTCTCATTTATCCTACACTTATTTTTGGTTTTCTAATGGAAGAAATTTTCCATCTCTTGGCCAGGCACAGTGGCTCACGCCTGAAATCCCTGCACTTTGGGAGGCTGAGGCGGGAGGGTCAGGAGTTTGAGACCAGCTTGGCCAACACAGTCCCTACTGAAAAAAACAATTAAAAAAAAAAAAAAAAGCCTGGCAGCTACTTGGGAGGCTGAGGCAGGAGATTCGCTTGAACCCAAGGAAGTGAGGTTGTAGTGAGCCAAGATCGTGCCACTGCACTCCATCCTGGGTGACAGAGGAGACTCCGTCTCAAAAAAAAAAAAAAAAAAGAAAAGGAAATTTTCTGTCTCTCTATTTATTTATTCAGGCAGTTATATCAGTGTGGACTCAGTTTCTTACTTTATTTAATGTATATTCTCACTAGACATTACCTGTTATTATCATCATTTTTATTTTGATGTTGTTTATCACAAATATGATCATTAGGATCTCCTTCAAACTGGCTCCTGTGTTTCTTTGACATGGCCGAATAATTGAGCACTTCCTTCTTACTTTCTAGCGCAATGAGACATTCTAGGCTTCCCTTATATTGTCCCAGGCTAGGGTGCAGTGGCATGTTCGTGGCTCACTGCAGCCTCGACCTCCCTGGGCTCAGGCGATCCTCCCATCTCAGCCTCCCAAGTAGCTGAGACCACAGGCACGTGCCACCATGCCTGGCTAATTTTTGTATTTTTTGTAGAAACGGGGTTTTGCCATGTTGCCCAGACTGGTCTCCACCGCCCAGGCTCAAGTGATCTACCTGCCTCGGCCTCCCAAAGTGCTGGGAATACAGGTATGAGCCACCTGGCGAGTTCCTTTAATTGGTATTAGAAACCAAGACCAGGGTGTGAGGTAATGTAATTGCTTCTAGGCCCTCTCAGCAGATAGTGCTGAGAAATGTACACACATCTACATGTACATAGCTATCTGTATCCATTTATCTTTCTATCCTTAAGTTCACCTTCAATGTCTCCAATTCTAATCTAGTAAAGCAGAATTCTATCCATTCCCTATTCTGTATTTTTAACACCCTTTTCCAATAGTGAGAATTCTGTCATTGTTCACACATATTTATTTACTTGCTCAATCCTAGGATGTACAGAAGTGGCTTCAGAATTGCTAACCTATGTCTCTTTAAAAAAGAAGTGTACTGCTGGGCGCGGTGGCTCACGCCTGTAATCCCAGCACATGGGAGGCCGAGGCGGGTGGATCACGAGGTCAAGAGATCGAGACCATCCTGGTCAACACGGTGAAACCCCGTCTCTACTAAAACTACAAAAAATTAGCTGGGCATGGTGGCGCGTGCCTGTAATCCCAGCTACTCAGGAGGCTGAGGCAGGAGAATTGCTTGAACCCAGGAGGCGGAGGTTGCGGTGAGCCGAGATCGCGCCATTGCACTCCAGCCTGGGTAACAAGATCGAAACTCCATCTAAAAAAAAAAAAAAAAAAAAGTGTACTAATTAGATTCAATAATTTTTAGAATGCTGGCAGTTCTAGCTCTGCATAATAGTCTGGGGCCATAAAAAATAAGTGTACTGGCCAGGAGCAGTGGCTCATGCCTGTAACCCCAGCACTTTGGGAGGCCGAGGGGGGCAGATCACCTGAGATCAGGAATTCAAGAACAGTCTGGCCAACATGGTAAAAACTCATCTCTACTAAAAACACAAAAATTGTCAGGGCACTGTGGCTCATGCCTGTAATCCCAGCACTTTGAGAGGCTGAGGCAGGTGGATCATCTGACGTCAGGAGTTCGAGACCAGGCTGGATCACATGGTGAAACCCTGTTTCTACTAAAAATACAAAAAATGAGCTGAGCGTGGTGGCAGTCACCTATAATCCTAGCTACTTGGGAGGCTGAGGCAGGAGAATTGCTTGAACCCAGGAGGCAGAGGTTGCAGTGAGCCAAGACTACACCATTATACTCCAGCTCAGGCAACAAGAGCGAAACTCTGTCTCAAAACAAAACAAAACAAAAAAACAAAAATTAGTCAGGGGTGGTGGTGGGTGCCTGTAATCCCAGCTACTTAGGAGACTGAGGCAGGAGAATCACTTGAATCTGGGAGGCAGAGGCTGCAGTGAGACAAGATCACTCCACTGCACTCCAGCTTGGGCAATGGAGCGAGACTCCATCACACACACACACACACACACAAAGTGTGCAAGTGGAAACCTTGCAAAGTGATCTTAGTAATCAATGTTAATGTTGCCATTGTTCTATGACCTTCAAAAAATGTTGTGAAAATATTAAACAGTCTCTTACTGTTGGTTATAAATGCATAAAAAATTAAAAACAGGCCGGGCGCGGTGGCTCAAGCCTGTAATCCCAGTACTTTGGGAGGCCGAGGCGGGTGGATCACGAGGTCAAGAGATCGAGACCATCCTGATCAACATGGTGAAACCCCGTCTCTATTAAAAATACAAAAAATTAGCTGGGCATGGTGGTGCGTGCCTGTAATCCCAGCTACTCAGGAGGCTGAGGCAGGAGAATTGCCTGAACCCAGGAGGCGCGATCTCAGCTCACCGCAACCTCCGCCTCCTGGGTTCAGGCA
>NW_022436953.1:6885142-6929354 GCF_009761245.1 Sapajus apella | reverse complement strand
AAAAAAAAAAAAAAAAAAAAAAAAAATTAAAAACAGAGCCAGGCACGGTGGCTCACGCCTGTAATCCCAGCACTTTGGAGTCTGAGGCGGGTGAATCACCTGAAGTCGGGAGTTTGAGACCAGCCTGACCAACATGGAGAAACCCCATCTCTACTAAAAATACAAAATTAGTCGGGCATGGTGGCAAATGCCTATAATCCCAGCTACTCGGGAGGCTGAGGCAGGAAAATCGCTTGAACCTGAGAGACAGAGGTTGCAGTGAGCTGAGATTGCGCCATTGCACTCCAGCCTGGGCAACAAAGCGCGAAACTCCATCTCAAAAAAAAATTTTTGAGATAGTAAAACTAATATTTATTTGGTACACTGCAATTTAAAACATTAGAAATATTGAGGATTATCGGCCGGGCGCGGTGGCTCAAGCCTGTAATCCCAGCACTTTGGGAGGCCGAGGCGGGTGGATCACGAGGTCAAGAGATCGAGACCATCCTGGTCAACATGGTGAAACCCCGTCTCTACCAAAAATACAAAAAATTAGCTGGGCATGGTGGTGCGTGCCTGTAATCCCAGCTACTCAGGAGGCTGAGGCAGGAGAATTGCCTGAACCCAGGAGGTGGAGGTTGCGGTGAGCCGAGAGCGTGCCATTGCACTCCAGCCTGGGTAACATGAGTGAAACTCTGTCTCAAAAAAAAAAAAAAAAATATTGAGGATTAAAGTGCTTCATTTCTTTGTTAAAAACTCATCAAGAATAATGAGTGGTAAAGTCTTATTGGAAAAAAACTCATTATAAATAGTTTGAATACTGCTTGCCTTCTCTTATAATTTAAAGTATAGTAATAGGATGTTTTTCTTTTTCTTTTTCTTTTTTTTTTTTTTTTTTTTGAGATGGAGTCTCACTCTGTTGCCAGGCTGGAGTGCAATGGCATAATCTCAGCTCACTGCAATCTCCACTCACTGCAATCTCCTCCCGTGTTCAAGTGATTCTCCTGCCTCAGCCTCCAGAGTAGCTGGGACTATAGGCGCATGCCACTACGCCCAGCTAATTTTTGTATTTTCACTAGAGACGGGTTTTTCCATGTTGGCCAGGATGGTCTTGATTTCCTGACCTTGTGATCTGCCCACCTCGGCCACCCAAAGTGCTGGATTACAGGTGTAAGCCACCTCACCCGGCCCTGATAGCATATTTTTCATGCCTTAGCCAATTGTTGTATTCCTTTCTAAGTTTGGATCAGTTTCAAACTTTTTTTTTCTTTTGTGCTTTCAATGTTGTGAAATGTCTCTGAGAGTTCCTTTAATGCAAAGGATTTTTGCGTGCAACACTTCCTCTGGGATATCTTCAACCTTTTAATTACAACCAACTTCCTCACATAGGATAACAAATTTGCCATTTATGGGTAACTGAAATTTGCCTTCCAACACTTTTCCTTTCTTTATGACACTTTCACGTTTGTTGATTAATTCCTACAGCCTCAACCTCCTAGGCTTGAGCAATCCTCCTACCTCAGCCTCCCAAGTAGCTGGGACTTCAGGTTTGAGCCACCACACCTGGCTAATTTTTTTTTTTTTTTTCCTGAGATGTAGTTTTGTTCTGTCACCCAGGCTGGAGTGCAGTGGCGTGATCTCAGCTCACTGCGACCTCCACCTCCAGGTTCAAGTGATTTTTCTTGCTCAGCCTCCCGAGTAGCTGGGATTAGAGGCACGAGCCACCACGGCTGACCAATTTTTGTATTTTTAGTAGAGACAGGGTTTCACCGTGTTGGTCAGGCTGGTCTCAAACTCTTGGCCTCATGATCCACCCACCTCAGCCTACCAAAGTGCTGGGATTACAAATGAGCCACTGCACCCGGCCCTTAATTTTTGTATTTTTTATAGAGACAGGGTTTTAGGCTGGGTGTGGTGGCTCACGCCTGTAATCTTAGCACCTGGGGAGGCTGAGGCGGGCAGATCACAAGGTCAGCAGTTTGAGACCAGCCTGGCCAATATGGTGAAACCCCATCTCTACTAAAAATACAAAAATTATCTGGGCGTGGTGGTGGGCGCCTGTAATCTCGGTTACTCAGGAGGCTGAGACAGGAGAATCGCTTGAACCCAGGAGGTGGAGTTTGCAGTGAACAGAGATTGGGCCATTGCACTCCAGCCTGGGCAACAGAGCGAGACTCTGTCTCAAAAAAAAAAAAAAAAAAAAAGAGAGAGAGACAGGGTTTGGTTTTGTTTTGAGACAGAGTTTCACTCTTGTTACCCAGGCTGAAGTGCAATGGCGCGATCTCGGCTCACTGCAACCTCCGTCTCCTGGGTTCAAGCAATTCTCCTGCCTCAGCTTCCCGAGTAGCTAGGACTACAGGCACGCACCACCATGCCCAGCTAATTTTTGTATTTTTAGTAGAGACGGGGTTTTACCATGTTACCCAGGTTGGTCTCAAGTGATCCTCCTGGGCTCAAGTGATCCACCTGCCTCAGCTTCCCAAAGTGCTGGGATTACAGGCATGAGCCACTGTGCCAGCCTTATTATTCTTTTTTTTTTTTTTTTTTTTTTTAATTCGCCTGTGTGTAGGTGGGCTGAGGCCGGAAAGGGCGTCAGCTGATTATTCATTTTTATAAAATGTCAGGTGAGTCACTGGCAGACAAGGAGACAAGACAACTACAACTGAATAAGGTAAGAACAATGACCAATCACCAGCTAAATTTGAAAGAAGTGAGATGACGGTTACTGATCACCAGGTGTCTCTGTTGTTTACTTAGAGATTTGAGAACTGAAGAGCTAACAGCAAAGTTTATACTTTATGCAATTACAGTTAATATACTGTATTAACTCCCTTTGAACTATGTTATTGTTGGACTGGTGTTATTTAATTAAACTGTGGTAATTGAAATTCATACATGTCAGAACTGAACCAAGCAAGAACCTTCTATCTTTTTGTCTTTAGCCTGTGGATATATAATCCAACACCTTTGCAGAAAAGTAATTTGGGTTAGTTCTTCCCAGCCCATCCTTCACAATGATTATCTTTATCATTTGAAACACAGTTTGATTAATTTATTTGTTTTTGCATTCAATTTTAGAAGGTTTCCCATCTTTTTTTTTTTTTTTTTTTTTGAGTCAGAGTCTCACTCTGTCGCCCAGGCTGGAGTGCAGTGGCACGATCTCGGCTCCCCGGGTTCAAGCGATTCTCTTGCCTCAGCCTCCCAAGTAGCTGGGACCACAGGTGCATGCCACCACACCCAGCTAATTTTTTGTATTTTTAGTAGAGATGGGGTTTCACCGTGTTAGCCAGTATGGTCTTGATCTGGCCTCGTGATCCACCCTCCTCGGCCTCCCAAAGTGCTGGAATTACAGGCGTGAGCCACAAGCCTGGCCCCCCCTTTTTTTTTAATGTGAAATTCAGGACTATGCAGAAAGATATATTCAGGAAAGTGTCATATCCATTCCTTCAATCCTTTGTTCCAACCACATCCAAAGGTTTCAGGTTTATCCTTTCTTTTTATTTTTCAAATATGCAGATAAGGTACTGTATATTTTCTTCAGGTTTCAGGTTTATCCTTTCTGTTTATTTTTCAAATATGCAGATAAGGTACTGTATATTTTCTTCTTTCTCTTTCTTAAGCAAAAGGTGGCATACTATAGATTATCCTTTTTTAAGTTGCTCTTTTTCACTTAACAATATATCCTAGAATTAGGCCAGGCGTGGTGGTTCATGCCTATAATCCCAGCACTTTGGGAGGCCAAAGTGGGTGTAGCACCTGAGATCAGGAGTTCCAGACCAGCCCGACCAACATGGTGAAAGCCCGTCTCTACTAACTACAAAAAATTAGCCTGGCGTGGTGGCACATGCCTTAATCTTAGTTACTTAGGAGGCCGAGGCAGGAGAATCGCGTGAACCCAGGGAGGCAGAGGTTGCAGTGAGCCGAGATCGTGCCATTGCACTCAAGACTGGGCAACATGAGCAAAACTCTGTATCAAAAAACAAAACAAAACAAAAACACGAAAACCAGTGTATCCCAGAAATCATAACTGTCTTTTCCACGCTTTTTTTTTTTTTTTTGTTTATTAGGAGACAGAGTTTTGCTCTTGTTACCCAGGCTGGAGTGCAATGGCGCGATCTCGGCTCACTGCAACCTCCGTCTTCTGGGTTCAGGCAGTTCTCCTGCCTCAGCCTCCTGAGTAGCTGGGATTACAGGCACGCGCCACCATGCCCAGCTAATTTTTTGTATTTTTAGTAGAGACGGGGTTTCACCATGTTGACCAGGATGGTCTTGATCTCTTGACCTCGTGATCCACCCGCCTCGGCCTCCCAAAGTGCTGGGATTACAGGCTTGAGCCACCGTGCCCGGCCCAATCATAACTGTCTTTAGAGAAATTTCTCATTCCTTTTTTTAGAGTTACACAGTACTCTATCTTGTGGCTATTCAGTAGTTTATTCAGCTACTCTGATTTTTGTTTGTTTGTTTGTTTGTTTTGTTTTGTTTTTTTGAGACGGAGTTTCACTCTTGTTACCCAGGCTGGAGTGCAATGGCGCGATCTCTGCTCACCGCAACCTCCACCTCCTGGGTTCAGGCAATTCTCCTGCCTCAACCTCCTGAGTAGCTGGGATTAGAGGCACACGCCACCATGCCCAGCTAATGTTTTGTATTTTTAGTAGAGACGGGGTTTCACCATGTACTCTGATGTTTATGGGCATTTGGTTTCCAGCATTGTGTAATTATCAACAGTGCTACATTAAGTAACCTTTTGTGTATGGTTTTTTATTTTTTTTTTTTTTTTTTTTGAGGAGTTTCACTCTTGTCACCCAGGCTGGAGTACAATGGCGCAATGTCAGCTCACTGTAACTTCCACCTCCCGGGTTCAA
Organism: Sapajus apella; assembly: GCF_009761245.1. NCBI lineage: Eukaryota > Metazoa > Chordata > Mammalia > Primates > Cebidae > Sapajus > Sapajus apella. Next base: position 6,924,513 of record NW_022436953.1, on the reverse strand, counting down.
GCTATTCTCCTGCCTTACCCTCCCAAATAGCTAGTATTACAGGTACCTGCCAGTATGATGCCTGGCTAATTTACTTTATTGTTTTTTTGAGACAGAATTTCACCCTTGTTGCCCAATCTGGAGTGCAATGGCATGACCTCAGCTCACTGCAACCCCCGCCTCCCGGGTTCAAGTGATTCTCCTGCCTCAGCCTCCTGAGTAGTTGGGATTACAGGCATGTAGCACCATGCCCAGCTAATTGTTTATATTTTTGGTAGAGACAGAGTTTCTTCATGTTGGCTAGTCTTGATCTCCCGACCTCAGGTGATTCACCTGCCTCAGCCTCCCAAAGGGATGGGATTAGAGGTGTGAGCCACCTTGCCCAGCCTTCTTTATGTGTTTTTGTATTGTTGGATTGTATCTTCAGAATAAATTCCCAGAAGAGTCATTACTAGGTGAAAAGATAAGTGGACATTTTGTTTTCCCAGGTGTTACAGAATTCCCCTCCATAAAGTTTGTGTCAATTTGCAATCCTTTTAGCAATGTGTGAGAGTGACTATTTCCTTACAGCCCCATCAACAGAGTGAGTTGTTAACTTCTTAAATTTTTGCCATTCCGATAGGTGAGAAATGGTATCTCAATGTGGTTTATTATTATTGTCATTATCATCATTTAATTTACACGTAATAAAATTGAACTTTTTTGATGTACTTTTGAGTTTTAATACATCCTACAGATTTTTTATTTTATTTTTGAGACAGGGTCTGCCTCTATCACCCAGGCTGGGGTGCAGTGGCACAATTATGGCTCACTGCAGACTCCACCTCATGGACGCAAGCAAATCTCCCACCTCAGCCTACCCCCCAACCCCCACCCCAGTAGTTGAGACTACAGGCTGGCACTACCATATCCAGTTAATATTTTATTTTTCGTAGAGACAGGGTTTTGCCATGTTGCTTAGCCTCGTCTTGAATTCCAGAGCCCAAGTGATCCACCAGCCTTAGCCTAACAAAATTATTTATTTTAGAGATAGGCTCTCACTCTGTTGCCCAGACTGGAGTGCAGTGGCAGGATCTTGGCTCACTGAAGCCTCAACTTCCTTGGCTCAAGCAATCCTCCTACCTCAGCCTCCGAAGTACCTGGGACTACATGTGCAGGCCATGACACCTGGCTAATTTTTTGTATTTTTTATAGAAGTGCGGTTTTACCATGTTGTCCAAGTTGGGGCTTTGTCTTTGTAGTGTTCTCCTGGCTATTCTTGCATATTTTTTTTTTTCCATCACATATCATAGACATATTGAAGTTTAAAATCAATATGTCTGTTTCCATGAAAAATCTTGTATCTATTTGGCTTTCTTTCTTTTTTTGTTTTGAGATGGAATCTTGCTCTGTTGCCCGGGCTGGATTGCAGTGATGCGATCTCACCTGGGTTCAAGCAACTCTCTTGCCTCAGCCTCCTAAGTAGCTGAGGCTACAGGTGCACACCGCCATGGGCAGCTAATTTTTTGTATTTATGTTGTTTAGGCTGGTCTTGAACTCCTGAGCTCAGGCAATCTGCCTGCCTCAGCCTCCCAAAGTGTTAGGATTACAAGTGTGAGCACCGCACGTGGCTATTTGGCTTTTCTTCTTTTGATAATTTCTATTTATTTTCCAATCTTTAAACGTGTGTGTGTGTGTGTGTGTGTGTGTGTGTGTGTGTGTGTGTTTATGATTATGATCTCTGTCACCCAGGCTGGAGTGCTGGAGTGCTAGGTGCAGTGATGCAATCGTAGCTCATCGTAGCCTGGAATACGTGGGCTCAAGCAATCCTACTGCCTTAGCCTCCTGAGTCACCAGGATCACAGGTGTGAGCCATCATGCCTGTCAAAAGTTGTATATATTTTTAAGTTTCTTGTTATATGTTAAAACAGTCTTGATCTGTTGCCCAGGCTGGAGTGCAGAAGCACAATCTCTACTCACTGCAACCTCTGCCTCTCAGGTTCAAGTGATTCTCCTGCCTCAGCCTCCCCAGTAGCTGAGATTACAGGTGCCCGCCACCGTACCCAGCTAATTTTTGTATTTTTAGTAGTGACGGGGTTTTACCATGTTGGCCAAGCTGGTCTCGAACTCCTGACCTCAAGTGATCCACCCACCTCAGCCTCCCAAAGTGCTGCGATTACAGGTGTGAGCCACTGCACCGGCCCATTGCTTCATTTTTTTTTTTTTTGGGACAGAGTTTCACTCTTGTTACCCAGGCTGGAGTGCAATGGCGCAATCTCGGCTCACCGCAACCTCCGCCTCCTGGGTTCAGGCAATTCTCCTGCCTCAGCCTCCTGAGTAGCTGGGATTACAGGCACGCGCCACCATGCCCAGCTAATTTTTTGTATTTTTAGTAGAGACGGGGTTTCACCATGTTGACCAGGATGGTCTCGATCTCTTGACCTCGTGATCCACCCGCCTCGGCCTCCCAAAGTGCTGGGATTACAGGCTTGAGCCACCGCGCCCGGCCCATTGCTTCATTTTTATGAAATAATAAAATGTGACTAAATAATATTCCACTGAGTGGATCAATGACATTTTATTTATCCATTTTCAGTTGCTGGACATTGGAGTTCATTCTATTTGTTTTTATCAGTAATGCCGCTATAAGCATTCATGTAAACGTTTTTGTATGAACATATCTTTTAATTTTTCTTCATATACCTCAGAGTGACAATGTTGGCTCACATGGTAACTTTATGTTCAAGCTTTTGAGAACTGCCAGACTGTTTCTCAAAGTTGCTGCACCATTTGACAGTCCTACCAGCAATGTGTGAGGGTTCCAATTTCCCTAAATCCTCCACAAAACTTTTTATTATCTGTTTATTATTATAGCCATCCTAATATGGTGACATGAGCTGGGCACAGTGGCTCACATCTGTAATCTCAGCACTTTGGGAGGTAGAGGCGTATGGATCACTTGAGTTCAGCTTGACTAACATGGCAAAACCACATCTCTACAAAAACTGGTTGGGTGTGGTGGTGTGCTTCTGTAGTCCTAGCTACTCGGAGGCTGAGGCACGAGAATTGCTTGAAGCCGGGAGACAGAGGTTGCAGTGAGCTGAGATCATGCCACTGCACTACAGCCTGGGCAACAGAGTGAGACTATCTCAAAAAAAAAAAAAAAAAAGCTAATAGGGTAAAGTGGCATATTATTGTGATTTTGATTTGCATTTCTCAAGACTTATGATGTTGACCATCTGTTCTTTTCTTTCTTTCTTTTTTTTTTATTTTTTGAGACAGAGTTTTGCTCTTGTGCTCTTGTTGCCCAGGCTGGAGTGCAATGGTGTGATCTCGGCTCACCACAACCTGTACCTCCTGGTTTCAAGCGATTCTCCTGCCTCAGCCTACCGAGTAGCTGGGATTACAGGCATGTGCCACCACACACAGCTAATTTTGTATTTTTATTAGAGATGGAGTTTCTCCATGTTGGTAAGCCTGGTCTCAAACTCCCAACCTCAGGTGATCCACCCACCTTGGCCTTCTAAAGTGCTGAGCCACAAGGCCCAGCCTGTTTTTGTTTTTGAGATGAGCCCTGACTGTGTTGCCCAGGCTCATCTTGAACTCTTGACTATATGGAATTACTGTAGTGCTTGCTCCACCACATCCACTTGAGGCATTCTCTTTCAATACTGTAGTAGTTTTTATTCCCAACCCTCTGGAGTCTATACCTCCTCCTTTTAGGAGACATTTTCTTCCTTCCATTCGTTCTTGCGTCTTGCAGACTTCAGTATCTCAACTTTGACCAGACTTTGGGACTGCAGAAGGAGAGTGGGCTCTGGTCCAGAAACAATGGGAATACATAACCTGGTTCACTGTACCCCAAGCAAATACCGTGACTTGATTTCCTCATCAATTTCCTAGGAAGTACTTACACTGCTTCCAACCAAATTAGCATTACTATTGCTCATTAACAACACATTCAGCATTTTATTTATTTTATTTTTTTGAGACAGGGTCTCACTGGGTCACCCAGGCTGGAGTGCAGTGGCGCCATCTCGGCTCACTGCAACCCCTGCTTCCTGGGCGCAGGCGATTCTCCTGCCTCAGCCTCTGTGAGCCACCACTCCCGGCCCACATTCAGCTATTTTATGTACTTATTTTTATTATTATTATTTTTTGAGTCGCAGTCTCGTTCTTGTTGTCCAGGCTGGAGTGCAATGGCCCGATCTCGGCTTACCGTAACCACCGCCTCCCAGGTTCAAGCGATTCTCCTGCCTCAGCTTTTCGAGTAGCTGAGATTACAGGCATGCGCCACCACGCCCGCTAATTCTGTATTTTAGTAGAGACGCGGTTTCTCCATGTTGGTCAGGCTGGTCTCGTACTCCTGACCTTAGGTGATCCTCCCGCCTCAGCCTCCCGAAGTGCTGGAATTACAGGCGTGAGCCACCGCGCCTGGCAGGAACTTCATATTTTCTAAGGGAAATAATCTTGGATGGAGGTGATTTGCCACAGAAGAGATGAATAGTTGGTACTCAACTGGAAATGATCATTATTTGTAATGCAACATCTTATGCTACCTGGTTCAGTGCTCTGTGAATTAGGTGATGCAAATATTATATTGTTGCCTGGAACGGTAGTAATTTTGTCGTTTTTAAAAGGCGGCGAAGAGAGCGTCCCCTTCTAAGGGGAAAATGTGGTGAGATTCCTTTAAGGTGCGACCCGCGCGCCCCGCCGCCAGCCCCTGAGCTGCAGGGTTTGCGCCCCGCGGAGGTGAGGCAGCTAAACCACATTTCCCGGCGGGCCCCTCAGGCTGTCGCGCCTGCGCAGCGGTGCAGTCCGGGGCCGGCTGAACTCCCGCGCTCTCCCGCCGCTTCGCCTCGCCTGGTGCCTCCCTGAGCCATGGAGGGGGTCGCGGTGGTGACGGCGGGCAGCGTGGGTGCTGCCAAAGCCGAGGGAGCTGCAGCCTTGCCGCCTCCACCTCCGGTCTCCCCGCCCGCCCTCACCCCCGCACCGGCAGCGGGTGAGGAGGGACCGGCGCCTCTGTCCGAGACCGGGGCTCCCGGCTGCTCCGGCTCCCGGCCCCCTGAGCTGGAGCCGGAACGTGGCCTAGGCCGCTTCAGAGGCCGCTTCGAGGACGAGGACGAGGAGTTGGAAGAAGAAGAGGAGCTGGAGGAGGAAGAAGAGGAGGAGGAGGAGGACATGAGTCACTTCTCGCTGAGGCTGGAGGGAGGCCGGCAGGACTCGGAGGACGAAGAGGAGGTATTTAGAGTCCCCGTGCGACCCCTCTCGTCCTGAGCGGCGTCAGGGACGTTGCTGGCCCATGTCGGCCAGGCCTGGGCCCGATCCTAGTGCGCCGCCGCCCCCGGGGCACTGGAGCCGACCTCCCGCGACTCCGGCCCCTGCTCTAGTCGTGTAGCACCGACAGGCCTCCGGCCCGGCCCTAGTCGATACCCGATTATTTTGTGAGGTTACTGCAGGTCAGTTAGGTTCTGGGGGTCCGACTCATTCGTTTTGTTAATAAGTATAGTTATTTTGGGACAGGGTCGCCCAAGCTGGAGTTGCAGTGGCGCTACCATGGCTCACTGCAACCTCCAACTCTTGAACCCAAGCGATCCTCTCGCCTCAGCCTCCGGAGTAGCTGGGACTACAGGCACGCGCCACCATGCTGGGCTAATTAAAGAAATTTTTTTTGGTAGAGGGGAGGGCTCCTTATGTTGCCCAGGTTGGTCTCGAACTCCTGAGTTCAAGCCATCCTCCATCTCCGGTCTTCCAAAGTGTTAGAGTAAGCCATCTAGCCTGCCTTGTAAATAATTATTGAAGCTGCTGCTTACCAGGCAGTAAAGATCCTTTGAAACAGTAATTTGGCCCGAGGCAGTGGCTACCAATGCAAGTTACTCAGGAGGCTGACACAGGAAAATCGCTTGAACCTGAGAGGTGGAGGTTGCAGTGAGCCGAAATTGGGCCATTGCACTCCAGTGTGGGTGACAGAGCGAGACTCTGTCTAAAAAGAAAAAGAAAAGAAACAATAATTGTGTTATTATTGTAACTTTCCGCAGTATTTTGATGGGTTGGAGGTATATGTTTCCATGTTGCAGTGACATTTTTTTTGAGACAGTGTCATTCTGTCATCCAGGCTGGAGTGCAGTGGAACAATCTTGGCTCACTGCAACCTCCACTTCCTGGGTTCAAGTGATTCTCTTGCCTCAGCCTCCCGAGTAGCTGGGATTACAGGGAGGCTGTAGAGACGGACCATTTTAGTAGAGATGGTTCCACCATATTGGCCAGGCTGGTCTCAAACTGCTGACCTCAGGTGATCTGCCTGCCTTGGTCTCCCAAAGTGCTGGGATTACAGGCCTGAGCCACCGTGCTCAGCCTGCAGCGCACCCTGCCTGCAGTGACATTTTGAGATAATGTTGTAAAAGAATTTGACGGAGGTGGGCTGAGCACAGTGGCTCGCACTCATAATCCTAGCACTTTGGGAAGCGGAGGCGGACGGATCACCTGAGGTCAGGGGTTCAAGACCAGCCTGGCCAACATGGCGAAACCTCATCTCTACTAAAAATACAAAAATTAGCCAGGCCATGGTGGTGTGCACCTGTAATCCCAGCTACTTGGGAGGCTGAGGCAGGAGAATCACTTTAACCCAGGAAATAGAGGTTTCACTGAGCCAAGATCACACCACTACACTCCAGCCTGGGTGACAAAGTGAGACTCTGTCTTAACAACAACAAAAAAAAGGAATTTGAAGAAGGCAAGGACGCGTATTTTAAAACTGTTTCCATTGTATTTGCAGCGCCTGATTAATCTCTCTGAGCTGACCCCATACATCTTGTGTTCCATTTGCAAAGGTTACTTAATAGATGCAACTACTATTACAGAATGTCTTCATACCTGTAAGCATACGTTCACATTTCTGAATAATTTTTCAGTTTTTGAAATGTCTTGAAAGCATCCTAATTTTAACATTTTCTTTTTCAACAGTTTGTAAAAGCTGCATTGTAAGACATTTTTACTACAGCAACAGATGTCCAAAATGCAATATAGTAGTACATCAGACACAACCTCTTTATAACATAAGGTAAGAGGAATATATAAGCAACAATCGTATTTTAAATATACTTTTTCTGAAAGCTTGAAGTTATGTAGTTGGAATAAATTCTTGACCTCTCAGGATGCGCTCAGTGGCTCACACCATAATTCCAGCACTTTGGGAGGCTGAGGTGGGCAGATCACATGAGGTCAGGAGTTCAAGACCAGCCTGGCCCACGTGGTGAAACCCTGCCTCCACTATTAGCCAGGTGTGGTGGCACATCCCTATAATCCCAGCTACTCAGTAGGCTGATGCAGGAGAATCGTTTGAACCTGGGAGGCAGAAGTTGCAGGAGCCGAGATCATGCCACTGTACTCCAGCCTGGGTGACAGAAGGAGGAGACTATCTCAAAAAAAATTTTTTTTGACCTCTCTCAAAATTAAAAGGGAACCACATATTCTTTTAAGAAATATATATAGAGCACTTACTATGTACCAGGCACTGTAATATCTGCTAAGAACTTAAAAGAGGCAGAGGCCTCTTTCCTGAGAATTTTAATCCCATCACTCACTCAAGTTAATGAGGCTAGTTTAGGCTTACTAATTGTTTTTTTTTTTTTTTTTTTTTTTTTTTAAAGAAGTAATAACTGAAACAACTGGCCTCTTTAGTAAAGCCCATTTGTCATAGCTCATTGTGGCTTATTAATCAAAATTCCAGTTCATACACAGTTTCTTAAGAGAGGAAAAATACTAACAGATTACTGTTATTTATTCAACAAATACAATTTTTTACTACCTTCACACAGGAGTGCTTTGCAGATGATAGAAGTTCAAAATACAGTCTCTGCCCTCAACTTGTATTCTTATGAAGGGAATAAAATCAAACTAACCAGGCATGATGGCACGTGCCTTTCATCCCAGCTCTTTGGGAGGCTGAGGTGGGAAAATCACCTAAGCCTGGGAAGTAGAGGCTGCAGTGAGCCATGATTAAGCCACTGCACTCCAGCCTTGGTGACAAAAGTGAGACCTTGTCGTCACACATACACACACACACACAAACAATCAATGCACATGAAACAGTTTAGTAAGCCATTCAAGAATCTATGAATACTTATGATTACATGTAATTACTTAAGGTTTTCTTGAGTGAGTTATATTTTAGGAACTATAAATGCTACTTAAAAGTAACTCACCTCTGTGAAAGAAGATATCCACTCTCAAGAGAAAACACAATCGACTCACTCTGTACCAAAATGCATTTTTCTGAATTCTGAGGTATTCTCCATCCTTTCCTTTTATTAGGTTGGACCGACAATTACAAGACATAGTGTACAAATTAGTGATCAATCTAGAGGAAAGTAAGTTTCTTTTATTACATAGTTGTGAATCCCAGAATCTCTGACTCTACTAGTTACATTTTAAGTGTAATTTAGTCTGTGTTTTATCATTTTTTAGGAGAAAAAAAGCAAATGCATGATTTCTATAAAGAAAGAGGTCTAGAAGTACCTAAACCTGGTAAGTTTGGGTGTATACCATAATGTACTTATAGATTAATGAATACTAACAATAAAATATATGCCCTTTGAAGTTCTTTTGGGGGTAGCTTGTTATATGATCTGAGAGATTTTGAAGGTAGTGCTGTGTGCAATCCAATTTATTTATAAAAATTAGAGATTGTAGGCTCTGGAGCTACATTCTGAGTTTGTTCCTGGCCCTTCTACTTTATGAGGTGTATAACTTAAGCCAAGCCAGTTACGTACTTAAATGTCTGTTTCCTCATCTACAAGATAGTGATAATAATACCACTTTATTTAAAATATATATATTGAGTAATATAAGCACTTAAAACAGTGCCTGGCACAGAGTAACTGTTCAAACATTAGTTTTTACAATGATGTAATATGGAATGGATGTCAAATAGATCTGAATTTAAATCCTGGTTCTTTCACTTAGTTACCTGGGTGACTTTGGAAAAATTACTTAATCTCTCTAAGCCTCAGTTTCTTTATCAGTTAAAAAAGAAAAAAGAGGGCCGGGCGCGGTGGCTCAAGCCTGTAATCCCAGCACTTTGGGAGGCCAAGGCGGGTGGATCACGAGGTCAAGAGATCGAGACCATCCTGGTCAACATGGTGAAACCCCGTCTCTACTAAAAATACAAAAAATTAGCTGGGCATGGTGGTGCATGCCTGTAATCCCAGCTACTCAGGAGGCTGAGGCAGGAGAATTGCCTGAACCCAGGAGGTGGAGGTTGCGGTGAGCCGAGATCGCACCATTGCACTCCAGCCTGGGTAACATGAGTGAAACTCCGTCTCAAAAAAAAAAAAAAAGAAAAAGAAAAAAGAGTAGTAGTGGTACCTGTATCATGGGATTATAGTAAGGATTAAATGAGATGATGCATGTGAAGTGCTGAGTATGAGCCCTGGCACATAGTAGTGCTTATGCAGGGTTGTCTACACATGTTGCTGTTCTGATGAGCTCTCTCTGTGGCCCCAGTAAGCCAGCCACACATGTCTGCCTTCCATTGTGGAGTGGTCCCCAGGCTTGCCTCTCATTTCACTGGCTTTGACAGATTAGCCAATGTCATTAGACAGGGAGATTGAGTGCTTTATGATCTTTTAAATACTCAACGTAGTTATAATACCTGTGTAGTTATTTTTCCAAAGACCTCAATTTATGACATTTTTATTCTAAATTAACATTTTTGTTTGGCTATCAAATAGCTGTTCCACAACCAGTCCCTTCAAGCAAAGGAAGATCTAAAAAAGTCCTAGAATCAGTGTTTCGTATTCCACCTGAACTTGATATGTCTTTATTACTGGAGTTCATTGGGTGAGTACCCTAAAAATGTACCTTTTAACCTTAAACAATGTTAAAAGTCTCAATGTTAGGAAATCATTCTGAACTCAGGTAAAATCAAGTTTTTCTGACATCTCCTTTGAAAATTTTGAAAGAATTGAATATTAGAAATAATTAGAAAAAGGTATAAAGGGCTGGACGTAGTGGTTTATGCTCGTAATCCCAGCACTTTGGGAGGCTGAGGAAGGTGGATCACCTGAGGTCAGCAGTTTGAGACCAGCCTGGCTAACATGGCTAAACCCCATCTCTACTAAAAATACAAAAAAAAAAAAAAAAAAATTAGCTGGGCATGGTGGCAGGTGCCTGTAATCCCAGCTACTTGGGAGCCTGAGGCAGGAGAATCGCTTGAACCTGGGAGGCGGAGGCTGCAGTGAGCAGAGATCATGCCATTGTACTCTAGCCTAGGTGACGAGTAAAACTTCATCTCAAAAAAAAATTACAATAAAAAAGAAGTATAACCGGTAGTATTCTAATCATCTGGTTTAAGAAATAAACCATTGCTAATATCGCTGAAGTCTCTGGCTAACTCTTCCTTCAGAGGTTAATAACCACTCTGTTAAAAGTAGTGTTTGTCATTTCCATGCTTTTCCTTCATATGGTTGCCACATGTATTCCTAAGCAATATGTAGAATTGTTTTTGCCAAACTTAAAATGGTATCCTTTTCACTCAGTACTGTGTGATTCATCCCTGTTGAAATATGTAGCTCTAGTTCATTCATTTTCACCATTATCTGGTATTCCATTAAAATGAATATATTATTACTTATCTTTTCATCTTTTCCTCTTGTGTTGAATATTTAGGTTGTTTCCAGGTTTGTTGATTTGTTTGGTTGTTGCTATTGTAAACAATGTTGCTCTAAACATATACATATCTCCTGTGTATATGTGAGAAGGGTAATTCTCCAAGAGTGTAGATTTACTGACTCTAAGGGTATGTTTCTCTTCAGCTGTACTTGATTTTGCCAAATTGTTTCCCAAAGTAGTTAGATCTCTTTCTTTTCTTTTCTTTTTTTTTTTTTTTTTTTCTCTTGGAGTTTTCGCTCTTGTTGCCTGGGCTGTAGTACAGTGGTGTGATCTTGGCTCACGGCAACCTGTGCCTCCTGGGTTCAAGCGATTCGCCTGCCTCCACCTCCCGAGTAGCTGGGCAGGTATGCGTCACCACACCCAGCTAATTTTCTATTTTTAGTAGAGAACGGGGTTTCTCCATGTTGGTCAGGCTTGTCTCAAACTTCTGACCTCAAGTGATCCACCCACCTCAGCCTCCCAAAGTGCTGGGATTTGATTTGAGCCACTGTACCCGGCTAGATAATTTTCTAATTAGAATAAATTGTTTCTGTCATACACTGTAGCATATGGTATACTCGATTTTAGTGCAACAATGTTAAACAGACTGTTATGGTCACAGAGTTGGCATGTATCAAACTGTAGTTTTCAAATGCTTAACTGTCTGGCATAGTAAACTAAAATGCCTTTCTTGGAAAAATCTAGATTTCTCAGGTATCACTGATGACTATTTTACTTCTCAGTCATCTCTTTATAACTCTAAGCTACTTGTATTATTTATTATCTAGCATATGCTTTGTTGTATTTATCTCCTTGTATATTTACTTTGTGCTCTCAACTGATATTAAGAACCCCTAAAAGGCAAGAGACATTTCTTATATCCCCAAGAAGCCCATAGTAGTGGTTGATGATAATGAAATAAAGATCCCTTTGGAAAAAATTCGAAGAAATCATGTAATTCCAGATTTTAATCCAGCAATTTCTGTTATTAAAGAGTGTTGTAATTTAAATGTCTATAAGGGAGTACGTTAAACAATGGTATACCTATACATGAATATGCGCTAATATAATAATGTGTGTGACAGTGTGGAATAATAATTGCCAAGATGTATTAAGTGGGAAAAGCAAGGTGTAGAGGGCAAGTATATGAACCATGTGCTCACTTAAGCTTTTTAAAAAGAGGATGGTGGAAAATAATACACGTATATTTTTTATGTGCACAGATCATTCCTGAAAGGACATTTAAGAACATTGGCTGGGCATGGTGGCTCACGCCTGTAATCCCAGCATTTTGGGAGGCCAAGGTGGGCGGACAGATACCTGAGGTCAGGAGTTCAAGACCACCCTGGCCAACATGATAAAACCCTGTCTCTACTGAAAATACAAAAATTTGTCCATTGTGGTGGCAGGCACCTGTAGTCCCAGCTATTTGGGAAGCTGAGGCGGGAGAATCACTTGAACCTGGGAGGTGGAGGTTGCAGTGATCCGAGATCATGTTATTGCATGCCAGCCTGGGCAATGAGAGTGAAACTCTGTCTCAAAACAAAAAAGGGCAGGCACAGTGGCTCATGCCCGTAATCTCAGCACTTTGGGAGGCCGAGTTGGGTGGATCACTTGATATCAGGAGTTCGAGACCAGCCTGGCCAACATGGTAAAACACTGTCTCTAATAAAAATATAAAAAATTAGTAGCTGAGCGTGGTGGTGCGTGCCTGTTATCCCAGCTACTCAGGAGACCAAGGCCGGAGAATCACTTGAATTGGGAGGTGGAGGTTGCAGTGTGCCAAGATCATACCACTGCACTTCAGGCTGGGCGACAGAGAAAGACTCTGTCTCCAAAAATAAAACAAAACAAAACAAAACAAAAACGGCTGACCTCGGTGGCTCACACCTGTAATCCCAGCAGTTTGGGAGGCCCAGGTAGGCAGATCACGGGATCAGGAGTTCAAGACCACCCTGGGCAACATGGTGAAACCCCGTCTCTACTAAAATACAAAAAATTAGCTGGGTGTTGTGGCGGACGCCTGTAATCCCAGCTACTCTGGAGGTTGAGGTAGGAGAATCATTTGAACCAGGGAGGCGGAGGTTGCAGTGAGCTGAGATCATACCTGCACTCCAGCCTGGGCAACAGAGTGAGACTCTCTGTCTCCAAAAAAAAAAAAAAACATATTAATGGCATTGCCCCTAGGAAGTGGCACTGGAGTCTGTGAGTCTAGGGTGGGAAGAAGTCTTACTTGCCATTGTGTTTGAATTTTTACATGTGACTTGTTTTATTTTCATGCTAATCAAAAGAGGCTGGAGTAATGTCTTTTAATGACTAGCTAATTAACATTTGAAAATAAAAAGGATTTGGCTGGGTGTGGTGGCCTGCGCCTGTAATCCCAGCTACACAGGAGGCTGAGACAGGAGAATCGCTTGAGCCCTGGAGGTGGAGGTTGCAGTGAGCCAAGATCATGCCACTGCACTCCAGCCTGGCCAACAAGAGCAAAACTCCATCTCAAACAAAACAAAATAAAACAAAGAAAAAAATACAAAACTTAGCCAGGCATGGTGGTGTGCACCTTTAGCCCCAGCTACTTGGGAGGCCGAGGCAGGAGAATCACTTGAACCTGGGGCACGGAGGTTGCAGTGAGCCGAGATAGCGCCATTGCACTCCGGCCTGGCTGACAAGAGCAAAACTCCATCAAAAAAGAAAAAGAAAATTAAAAAGAATTATATTTCTAAAAAATTATTTTGAGAGCCAGGCGTGGTAGCTCGTGCCTGTAATCCTAGCACTTTGGGAGGCAGAGGTAGGAGGACTGCTTGAATCCAAGAGCTGGACACCAGCCTAGGCACCATGGTGAAACCTTATCTCTACAAAAAATGTAAAAAAAAATTAACCGGGTATGGTGGCATGCACCTGTAGTCCCATCTACTCGGGAGGCTAATGGGGGAGGATCAGTTGAGTCCGGGAGGTTGAGGTGCAGTAAGGCTTGATTGCATCACTGTATTCCATCCTGGGCAACAGAGCAAGACCCTGTCTCCCCCTCAAAAAAAAAAAATTATTTTGAGGAAATGTAACATTTTTCACTAATGCACAGCAGGAACTTGGATCCACTTTTTATACCTTTTTTGAAAAGTCAGATATTGTAATACAACAATAGTAAACGTGATGGGTATGCCACCATTTCTTCTTTTTTTTTTGAGATGGAGTTTCGCTCTTGTTACCCAGGCTGGAGTGCAATGGCGCGATCTCGGCTCACCGCAACCTCCGCCTCCTGGGTTCAGGCAATTCTTCTGCCTCAGCCTCCTGAGTAGCTGGGATTACAGGCATGCGCCACCATGCCCAGCTAATTTTTTGTATTTTTAGTAGAGACGGGGTTTCACCATGTTGACCAGGATGGTCTCGATCTCTTGACCTCGTGATCCACCCGCCTCGGCCTCCCAAAGTGCAGGGATTACAGGCTTGAGCCACCTCGCCCGGCTCTTCTTTCTTTTTTTGCAGCAGAAATCAATTAATCATAGCAGGCCTTCCTGAGTGAGACTTGACCACAATGCTCAAGGCAGTCATGACTATTACCAAAGTTGTTGCATTATTAACGCATTCCCTGCTGTAGAGGAAAAAACCCTGACTCGGAATAAGGAGATCTGGATTTAAGTCCCAGCTCTGCTATTTTCTAGCTTTGAACAAATTGCTTTTTGTTTTGTAACCTTGAACAAATTGCTTTTTGTTTATTCATAAGGTTTATGTGTGTGAATATATATTATGTGTGTGTGTGTGTGTGTGTGTGTGTGTATTTTTTTTTTTTTTTTCGCTGAGAGAGAGTCTTGCTCTGTTGCCCAGGCTGGAGTTCAGTGGCATGAACTCGGCTCACTGCAACCTCTGCCTCCCGGGTTCAAGCAATTCTCCTCCCTCAGCCTCCCAAGTAGCTGGGATTACAGGCGTGTACCACCACTCCCGGCTAATTTTTTTTTTTTCATGTTTTTAGTAAAGACGGGGTTTCACCCTGTTTGGCCAGGCTGGTCTCGAACTCCTGACTCCGCCTCGGCCTCCCAAAGTGCTGGGATTACAGGCATGAGCCATGTTGCCCTACCTCATAAGGCCTGCTATGTAAATAAAAATTGAACCTTAGAAATCGTTGATTATGATGGGTATTCAGTGTATCTCATAGTATAGTTATCTTTTTTCTTCTTCCTTGAGACAGGGCCTTGCTCTGCTGTCCAGGCTGGATTGCAGTGGCACCATCTTGGCTTACTGCAGCCTCTACCTCCTAGACTCAGGCAATCCTCTCGCTTCAGACTCCTGAGCAGCTGGGACTATAGGCCTAACACACCGTCACGCCCAGCTAATTATTTTACTGTGGTCTTGAACTCCTGGCTCAAACAATCTGCCTGCCTTGGCTTCCCAAAGCAGTGGGATTACAGGCATCAGCCACTGCACCTGGCCCTAAGTTTTTATTACATGGAAAAATCGTTTGTGTTACCACAAAATTAGGCTATTGGGGGTAACCCATAGGAAGCTGTTTTCATGACAGGACAAGGAGTTTTAGTCTTATGAAAGCACAAGGGCAAATTTGGTTCAGCTGTTGACCCTGCTTGACTTGGAGGAGGAAAACAACTGAGGTGGATTCAGCCTCTGCACAGTAATCTTTCTTTATTTCTTTCTTTTTTGTATTTTTAGTAGAGACGGGGTTTCACCATGTTGACCAGGATGGTCTCGATCTCTTGACCTCGTGATCCACCCGCCTCGGCCTCCCAAAGTGCTGGGATTACAGGCTTGAGCCACCGCGCCCGGCACAGTAATCTTTCAGTTACTAGAATATGAAATTAGATTTCTCCCCTAAATTGGGTATACTTTTTTTTTTTTTTTTTTTTTTTTTTTTTGAGATGGCATTTTGCTCTTATTGCCCAGGCTGGAGTTTAGTGGCGAGATCTTGGGCTCACTGCAACCTCAGCCTCCCGAGTAGCTGGGATTACAGGCACATGCCACCATGCCCAGCTAAATTTTTGTATTTTCAGTAGAGATGGGGTTTCATCATGTTGGCCAGGCTGGTCTCAAACTCTTTACCTCAGGTAATCTGCCAGCCTCGGCCTCCCAAATCCTGCTGGGATTACAGGCATGAGCCACCGCACCCAGCCGGGTATGCATGTTTTATGATCTTAAGATAGTCTCTTATCCTTTTTGTTCTACAGTGTCTGTGTATAAAGAAGATTATAAAAAGAAATAACCTAAGACAGGCAGTATGGTATGTAGAAAGAGTATAGGTTTTAAAGACTAACTCAGGGTAGATAACCCTTGCGATGTAACTTCTCTGATCTGATCATCAGTGTCTGTATTTCTTTTTTTTTTTTTTGAGACGGAGTTTCGCTCTTGTTACCCAGGCTGGAGTGCAATGGCGCGATCTCGGCTCACCGCAACCTCCGCCTCCTGGGTTCAGGCAATTCTGCCTCAGCCTCCTGAGTAGCTGGGATTACAGGCACGCGCCACCATGCCCAGCTAATTTTTTGTATTTTTGGTAGAGACGGGGTTTCACCATGTTGACCAGGATGGTCTCAATCTCTTGACCTCGTGATCCACCCGCCTCGGCCTCCCAAAGTGCTGGGATTACAGGCTTGAGCCACCGCGCCCGGCCTCAGTTTCTGTATTTCTAAACAACTGGGGGTTACAATAGCAACTCAAAGGATTGTTGTAAGAATCAAATACGATATTCTTAAGTCTAAATTATTATCAATATGAGTGTTGAAGTAATGCAGGGTCCTTCAAAAATAAAGGTTAAAGTGGTCCATGGTGCTATAATACATATATATGCACACCAAAGAAAATGGGCTCTTACAAGATGTGTGATACAGCAAAAATTTAATGCAATTTAAAGCTCAATGATGTTTAGTAAACCCGAGAGGTAGTATCCTACTATATACTGGTCCTACATTGTGTTCAGTCAGCTCTAAACTGAGGTATAACCACACGGTAAAAGTTTGAAAATGTGTCATGTGGTAATGGAGGGAACAAAAATATTTCATTTGGAAGTAAAGAAATGATAAGTCCCTCAAATTAGTTTAAAATCTTTAAAGGGTTACCAAATAAAAGAAAAATTGGTCTGATTCACAATACCAGAAAGCAAAACTGTGACTACTAGTTATAGTATGTTTGATTAAGTGGAAGCAAGTACTTTTTTTTTGAGATGGGGTCTGGCTCTGTCACCCAGGCTGGAGTGCAGTGGCATGATCTTGGCTCACTGCAACCTCTGCTTCCCTGTTTCAAGTGACTCTCCTGCCTCATCCTCCCAAGTAGCTAGGATTATAGGCATTCCCCAATACACCTGGCTAATTTTTTTTTTTTTTTAATCACTGAGGAAAATGTTCTGTTTTTTTTTTTTTTTTTTTTTTTTTGAGATGGAATTTTGCTCTTGTACCGGCTGGAGTGTGATGGTATGATCTCTCTGCTCACTGCAACCTCTGCCTCCTGGGTTCAAGTGATTCTTCTGCCTCAGCCTGCCAAGTAGCTCGGATTACAGGCATGCACCACCATGCTTGACTAATTTGTATTTTTAGTAGAGACGGGGTTTCTCTGTGTTGGTCAGGCTGGCCTCAAACTCCTGACCTCTGGTGATCCACCCGCCTGGGCCTCCCAAAGCGTTGATGCCTGGCTAATTTTTGTATTTTTAGTGAAAATGGGGTTTGACCTTCCTGGCTAGGCTGATCTCAAAACTCCTGACCTCAAGTGATCCACCTAGCTCGGCTTCTCAGAGTGCTGGAATTACAGACGCGACCCACTGCACCTGCCTGCAAGCAAGTAATTTCTAACAAAGTCACCCACAAATGAAATTGCTGACTTGCCAATTAAACTGTCTTTAAATATTCAGGCAGAAGCCGATGCCCATGTACCATATAGTCTACAGAGATCATTCTTATAATGAATGGGATATTTTATAACTCTTTTTTTTAATCTTTAATTTTTGCCCTGTCACCTATGTGATATAACTCTTAAGGTTATATGATAATTTGACATTTTATGGTTTATATTTTATATTTATATGTACATTAATGGATTTACAGTTTATATATTGATACAATTTTATATAAAATAATATTTATAGGTATGTATTTATAATATATGTTATATTTCTATATCTCTATCATATATATTTTTTCTTATAAAGAGTACTTTGGAGTCTGGGTGTGGTGGCTTACACCTTTAATTCCAGCACTTGGGGAGGCTAAGGCAGGAGGATGGCTTGAGGCCAGGCGTTTGAGACCAGCCTGGCCAACATAGTGAGACCCTATCTCGAAAAAAAAATTTATTTTTAAATTAGCCATGCATGGTGGCACATATCTGTACTCTCAGCTACTTGGGTAGGCTAAGGCACGAAGTTCACTTAGGCCCAGAAGGTTGAGGCTGCAGTGAACCACTACACTCCAGCCTGGGTGATAGAGCAAGACCCTATCTCTTAAAGAAAAAGAAGGAAAAAGAAAGAGTACTTTGGAGATGATGCAACTGTGAACTTGTCTATTCTTCACAACATAAGGAAGAAAGAACATTGGCTTTGATGTTAGGCACACCTAAGTTTGAATTTCAGTTTTGTTACCTACCATCTGTGTGTGACCCAAAACAAGTTATTAAACCTCTATGAGCTTAGTTTTTTTTTTTTTTTTTTTTTCATCTGTAGAATAAGGGTACTAATACCTGATTTACAAGGCTATTTTAAGGACTAAATGAAAAGCATGCATAATATATGAAAATCTAATTCAATGCCTGGTACATAGTACATTCTCAACAAAAAAGTTAAATCCCCTTGTCTCCTTTATGGCTTAAAAATAATTGATTTAACCAAGAAATCTCTAGACTTCTAGGTGAAAAGACAAATTGAGTGAAAATTATGGCCAGGTAATTATGCTGCAAGAAAAGCAATAGGAAGCATAGCAGCCTTCTTGTAAGAAATCTTATATTTTAAAGGTTACTATATAGAGAAAAATCATATTAATTATGATTAAAAGAAAAACATGAAACTAGATTTTAAGCTGTAAATTGTTAGGATGCCAAATGGGGGGGTTGAGGGGTATCTAATATATAAGAATATACTTTTTCCTGGAGATCTATTGTACAGCATGGTGACTATAGTTAATAATGTAATATATACTTGAAAATTGTTAACAGTAGATCCTAAATGTTCCCACTACAGCAAAGTAAGTATGTGAGCTAATGGATATGTTAATTTGCTTGATTTAATTAGTTTACAGTATATTTATATATGTATATATATCTCAAAACCTATAGATATAAACAATTTTAATTTGTCTATTATCTCTTAATAAAGCTGGAGGAAATAAGTAAATCTGCATGTTTTCCATCAGAAAAAGAATATACTTTTAGCTCCTGAAATTAAGTATAAAGTAGTGTAAAATACTGGATAAAACTGCTTTTGCCTTAACCACTAGGTGGCAGAAATGACAATTACATTTGTTTATTTCATAAAATTTTAGATGACTTTTAAAATTACAATGAATTGATGTTTCTCAGATATTTATATATGTTATTTTATGTTTTATGATTTAATATATAGGTTAAAGTATTAAATATTGATTAATTTTGCTCTCATTTTTCAGTGCTAATGAAGGCACGGGACATTTTAAGGTATTTTACTTTTTTTTCCCATTCATTTCACAAGAGGACTGTGTAGCACACAATTTTAAGTCAGATTAGCAACCAAATGGAGACTGTATAAATAAGTTATTTAAATATGAAGTACATTTAGTAATATTTTAATAGATTTATGAGTAAAAGAGTTATTAAGTAGGGATTTGTTCATTTAGAACAGTAGTCTAAGAAAAATTAATACTTTTTAAAACTAAAACCAAATGCTGTGTTAATTTGGTGATAAAAAATGTCTCAAAGCATTTTTTGCATAGTTGGCATCTAGAGTTAAATATGAGCTTTAAATTTTATTTGCATGTAACATTTTTTGCTCAAGTTAACTTGCCCTAACTTGTTACTTCAATTATTCACTGAAATTTTAGAGGTAAGAATGAACTCCTTTATAACATATATAAGTTCAAGGTTGTTTTAAAGACTCCAGAATCACAGGCACCAGTGTATACCTTGTTGCTACTATAGTATGAGTCATCAGGAAAAGGTAACTTCTAAAAGGGGTAAATCAGACCTTATAATTACTTGGGACTGTAAATTTTTTTTTTTTTTTTTTTTTTTTTTTTTTTTTTTGAGACAGAGTCTCAGTGTGTGGCTGGGCTGGAGTACAGTGGCACAGTCGTGGCTCACTGCAACCTCTGCCTCCTGGGTTCAAGAGATTCTTCTGCATCAGTCTCCCGAGTAGCTGGGACTATAGGTGTGCACCACCATGCCCTGCTGATATTTGTGTTTTTAGTAGAGACGGAGTTTCATCATGTTGACCAGGATAGTCTCAATCTCTTGACCTTGTGATCCGACTGCCTCAGCCTCCCATAGTGCTGGGATTGCAAATGTGAGCCACCTCGCTCAGCCAGGGACTCTAAATTTTTAAGGAATAAGTGACTTTGATCTGTTTAGATTTTCAGTGACTTTGTCAAGAGTCAGTACTGAAAGTTTGGTGAATTATACCTGGTTGGTTATATTGTATTATTTCATGAGCATGCTAGCTCAGAGACATGAATTAAAGCATAGGAATAGATAGGTACTTCTCTGGATGAAGCATATTATGCATGTGTCTCAGAGATTGATGTGATAGAGGGAATGCAGAATGCAGTTTAAGTCCCCATAATTTTTTTTTTTTTTTTGAGCTGGAGTCTCCCTCTGTCACCCAGGCTGGAGTGCAGTGACACAATCTCAGCTCACTGCAACTTCCACCTTCTGGGTTCCCTGCCTTAGCCTCACGAGTAGCTGGGATTACAGGCATGTACTACCATGCCCAGCTCATTTTGTATTTTTAGTAGAGATGGGGTTTCACCATGTTGGCCAGGCTGGTCTCAAACTCCTGACCTTAGGTGACCTGCCCACCTGGGCCTCCCAAAGTGCTGGGATTACAGGCATGAGCCACTGCACCAGAATATAAATCCCTATGATTTTTGATAGCATTGAACTCTTCTAAGTTGTAAAACATCAAACTAGTGGTGTTTAGCTTTAGGAAATTGTCTCATAGCCATGTCATGGGTGGGATAGTGGTAGATATGTTTTTATATGGTTCAAGCACAGGAATGTATGCTACTACTGTTCCTTGAAGACATCTGTCTAATAACCTATAGTAGTCAGACCAACAGAGTTTTAAAACCTCATGACAAAAAAACTAGAGAATGAATTGAAATATTAGGCCAGGTTCGGTGGCTCACATCTGTAAGACCAGCACTTTGGGAGGCCAGCATAGGATTGCTTGGAGCCAGGAGTTCGAGACCAACCTGGTCAACATAGTAATACCCTGTCTTTATAAAAAATAAAAACGTTAGCTCTGCATGGTGGCATGGACCTGTAGTCCATGCTACTCAGGAGGCTAAGGTAACAGGATCCCATGAGCCTAGGAGATTAAGGCTGCAGTGAGCTGTGATTGTGTCACTACAGTCCAGCCTAGGTGATGGAATGAGACTGTTTAAAAAAAAAAGAAAAGAAAAGAAAAAGTCTTTGTCTACTGCTTCCTCAAAAGCACATGTGCAACCCAGAATATTTATATAGTTGTGATTCTCACACATCAAAAACTATGATGGCAGCACCATGTTGAAGTGTTCTTGCCAAAACAATGCTTCTAAATTACTAATTTACAAGAACTACAGGGGACAAAGAGATGTATTAAATGACACTGTAGGAATATAATAAGCCAAATCAAGATAATGGAAAATTACATGGCAACCAATTCTGTTTCTTCAGCAAGTAAACTAAAAAGGAAAGAGGTGAAGAATAAACCTACAGATGAAACCTACTGTAACTCAAGGACATATACATTAATTTGGTGTGTATGGCCAGGCACTGTGGCTCATGCCTGTAATCCTAGCACTTTGGGAGGCTGAGGTAGACAGATCAGGAGGTCAGGAGATAGAGACCATCCTGGGCAACATGTTGAAACCCCATCTCCACTAAAAATACAAAAATTAGCCAGGTGTGGTGATGCATGCCTGTAGTACCAGCCACTCAGGAGGCTGCGGCAGGGTAATTGCTGAACCCGGGAGGCAGAGGCTGCAGTGAGCTGAGATTGCATCACTGCATTCCAGCCTGGGTGATAGAGCAAGGCTCCATCTCAAAAAAAAAAAAACAAAAAAACTGGCAGTGCACGGTGGCTCATGCCTATAATCCCAGTATTTTGGGAGGCCAAGCCGGGTGGATCACCTAAGGTCAGGAGTTCAAGACAAGCCTGGCCAACATGGTGAAACCCTGTCTCTACTAAAAATATAAAAAATTAGCTGGGCATAGTGATGGGTGCCTGTAATCCCAGCTACTCGGGAAGCTGAGTCAGAAGAATCACTTGAACCCCAGAGGCAGAGGTAACAGTGAACCATTGCACTCCAGCCTGGACAACAAGAACCAAACACTATCTCAAAAAATATGTATATGCTTATATTAGAATTTTTGTTTGTGCCCATCACTGGTTATCTTTTTTTCTTGAAATCTTTTAGTTTCTTCTTTTAGTAATGACAGACCTATAAAACAATAAAATCATTTTCTACTAGGTTAAAGAAATTGGGGCCGGGAGCAATGGCTCACACCTGTAATCCCAGCACTTTGGGAGGCCAAGGTGGGCAGATCGCTTGAGGTCAGGAGTTTGAGACCAGCCTGGGCAACATGGCAAAACCCCATCGCTACATGGAAAAAAAGAAAGTACAAAAATTTGCTGGGCATGGTGGTGTGCACCTATAGTCCCAGCTACTCAGGAGGCTGAAGTGGGAGATGTCTTGAGCCCAGGAGGCAGAGGTTGCAATGAAATGAGATTGTGCCACTGCTCTCCAGCCTCGGCAACAGAGCCAGACTGTCTCAAAAAAAAAGGCGGGGGGTGGGAGGGGGGCGGATACATGGCTCAAGCCTATAATTCCAGCACTGTAGGAGGCCGAGGCAGGCGGATCACCTGAGGTCAGGAATTCTAGACCAGCCTGACCAACATGGGAAAACCCCGTATCTACTAAAAATACAAAAAATTAGTCAGGCATGGTGTGCATGCTTGTAATCCCAGATACTTGGGAGGCTGAGGCAGGAGAATAGCTTGAACCTGGGAGTCGGAGGTTGCAGTTAGCTGAGATCACGCCATTGCACTCCAGCCTGGGCAATAAGAGCGAAACTCCGTTTCAAAAAAAATTAAAAATCTGAATACTTCACTAAGTTTTCTGATAATCATGTTATAGTTATATAGGAAAACCCCTTATTCTAAGAAGATAACTGCTGGTGTATTTAGGGTAAAATATTTTAGTGTCTGCAAATAACTGTCAAGTGATCCAAGAAAAAAATATATGCATATATACACACACATAGGAAGAGATAAAACAAATATAGAGGCCGGGTGCGGTGGCTCACGCTTGTAATCCCAGCACTTTGGGAGGCCAAGGTGGGTGGATCACGAGGTCAAGAGATCGAGACCATCCTGGTCAACATGGTGAAACCCCGTCTCTACTAAAACTACAAAAAATTAGCTGGGCATGGTGGCGCGTGCCTGTAATCCCAGCTACTCAGGAGGCTGAGGCAGGAGAATTGCTTGAACCCAGGAGGCGGAGGTTGCGGTGAGCCGAGATCGCGCCATTGCACTCCAGCCTGGGTAACAAGAGCGAAACTCCGTCTCCAAAAAAAAATAAAAATAAACAAATATAGAAATATATTAACAGACTGGACCTGGTGGTTCATGCCTGTAGTCCCAGCAGTTTGGGTGGTCGAGGCAGGAGAATTATTTGAGCCTAGGAGTTTGAGACCAGCTTGGGCAATGTAGGGAGAACACATCTCTAGTAGAAAAAGAAATAAAAAGAAATATATTAATAATGTGTATCTCCCCAGGTTTAGGTGATCCTCCCACCTCAGCCTCCTGAGTAGCTGGGACTACAGGTGTGCACCACCACACACAGCCAAATTTTTTGTATTTTTTTGTAGAGATGGTGTTTTGCCATGTTGGGCAGGCTGGTCTCGAACTCCTGACCTCAGGTGATCTGCTTGTCTCGGCCTCCCAAAGTGCTGGGATTACAGGTGTGAGCCACCGGGCCCAGCTCTGTAGTGCATTTTTTAGGGGGTGGGGGGGACAGAGTCTCACTCTGCTGCCCAGGCTGGAGTGCAGTGGTGCAATATTGACTCACTGCAACCCCCACCTCGAGGGTTCAAGCGATTTTCCTGCATCAGCCTTCTGAGTAGCTGAGATTACAGACATGTGTCACCCACCTGGCTAATTCTTGTATTTTTAGTAGAGATGGGGTTTTACCATGTTGGCCGGGCTGGTCTTGAACTCCTGACCTCAAGTGATCCACTCATCTCGGCCTCCCAAAGTGCTGGCATTACAGGCATGAGCCACCGTGTCTGTCCTGTAGTGCACTTTTTAAAATGCCTTGGGCCAGGTGCAGTGGCTCATGTCTGTAACCCCAGCACTTTGGGAGGCCTAGGCGGGCCAATCACGAAGTCAGGAGAGTTAGAGACCAGCCCAGCCAACGTGGTGAAACCCCATCTCTACTAAAAATACAAAAATTAGCTGAGCGTGGTGGTGGGCGCCTGTAATCCCAGCTGCTCAGGAGGATAAGGCAGAAGAATTGCTTGAACCTGGGAGGCAGAGTTTGCAATAAGCCGAGATCATGCCACTGCATTCCAGCCTGGGCAACAGAGCAAGACTCTATGTCAAAATAAATAAATCAATAAAATGCCTTAAGTCAGGATCCAAATAAAATTCACACATGGTCATTGGTTGATAGATCTTTAAATATAAGTTTGCCATGGTCTTGTCTTTTTTTTTTTTTTTTTTTTGAGACGGAGCCTTGCACTGTCGCCCAGGCTATGGTGCAATGGCACAATCTCGGCTCACTGCAATCTCTGCCTCTTGGGTCCGAGCAATTATCCTGCTTCAGCCTCCCGAGTAGGTGGGACTATAGGCATGCACCACCATGCCCAGCTAATTTTTTTTGTATTTTTAGTGAAGACAGGGTTTCACCATATTAGCCAGGATGGTCTCAATCTCCTGACCTTGTGTTCCACCTGCCTCAGCCTCCCAAAGTGCTGGGATTACAGGTATAAGCCACCACACCTGGCCTCTTTTTTGTGAGATAGTCTTTCTGTCACCCAGACTGGAGGGCAGTGGCTTGGCTCACTGCAACCTTCACCACCTGGGTTCAAGCAATTATCTTGCCTCAGCCTCCCAAGTAGCTGGGATTACAGGTGCCTGCCACCACACCTGGTTAATTTTTGTATTTTAGTAGAGACAGGGTTTCACTATGTTGGCCAGGTTGGTCTTGAACTCCCAACCTCAAGTGATCTGCTGCCCACCTTGGCTTCCCAAAGTGCTGGGATTGCAGTCGTGAGCCACTGCACCCAGCAATAAGTTTTTCATTTCTTTTTTTTTTTTTTTTTTTTTGAGACAGAGTCTTACTTTGTCACCAGGTATCAGGCTGGAGTACAGTGGCACAATTTTGACTCACTGCAACCTCTGCCTCCCAGGTTCAAACAATTCTCCTGCCTCAGCCTCCTGAGTAGCTGGGACTACAGGCGTGTGTCACCTCACAAAATTTTTGTATTTTAGAAGAGATGGGGTTTCACCATGTTGGCCAGATGGTCTCGATCTCTTGACCTCGTGATCTGCCTGCCTCAACCTCCCAAAGTGCTGGGATTACAGGTGTGAGCCACCGCACCTGGCCTCATTTCTTTTTTCTTGCAATTCATCATTGACAAAACTGAATCACTTGGCCTGTAACGTTTGTATAGATTAAGTTTTGATGTTTCATTTCTGTATAATTTGACATGTTCTTCTGTCTTCTCTCTTTCTCATAAACTGGGAATTAAATATAAGTATTAGCCAGACAGGTTTGATTGGGAGGAGGAAGAATACATCATAGGTGATGATGTTTTCATCTGTTAGGAGATATATAGTATCTGTGTTTCTTTGTAATGTTAGCAGCCATTGATACTCATTGTCTAAGCTCATAGATTTACTAGGGGTTGAAAAATGATGGCATTATTCTTTTTACCTGTTGAAATAGTTCTATCAAAAGAAACTTCTCTTTGTCTACTTGGTTACCCAGTGGTACAGTTTATATAGAAAAGATAGGAAGGCAGGGCATGGTAGCTTACACTTGTAATCCCAGCACTTTGGGAGGCCCAGGCGGGTGGATCATGAGGTCAGGAGTTTGAGATCAGCCTGGCCAACACAGTGAAGCCCTGTCTCTACTAAATACGCAAAAAATAGCTGGCCATGGTGATGGGTGCCTGTAATCCCAGCTACTTAGGAGGCTGAGGCAGGAGAATCTCTTGAATACGGTAGGCAGAGGTTGCAGTGAGCCAAGATCTTGCCATTGCACTCCAGCCTGGGCAACAGAGCTAGACTCCATCTATAAAAAAAAAAAAAAAGGACAAATGTTTGATTCTTTCCTTTAACTTGCCACATTCAAAATAATGAGTTGGTTCACTAGCATACTCCAGTCATGGTCAATTAGGTTTTGTTGGTTTTGTTTCTACTTTGTTGTGAACTTATGTGTTTAAACATAATATGATGTAAAGCATTTCAGTTATAATTCTTTGCTTTTTTTTTTTTGGAGATAGAGTCTTGCTCTGTTACCCAGGCTGGAGTGCAGTGGTGTGATCTCAGCTCACTGCAACCTCCGCCTCCCAGGTTCAGGCAATTCTCCTGCCTCAGCCACCCGAGTAGCTGGGACTACAGGCGCACACTGCCGTGCACAGCTAATTTTTTTTTGTATTTTGATAGAGACAGGGTTTCACCATGTTGCCCAGGCTGGGCTAGAACTCAGCTCAGACAATCTGCCCGCCTTGGTATAATTCTTATTGATGTTTAAATTGCCCTATCATATCATAGTCTATGATAACTTCCTGGCTATCTGATATAACAACATGTTTTCATGCTTACTTTGTATATATCTCTTGCCCCAGACATGGAATCAGTCATTTTCCCAAGGGGTCCTAGTTCCTTTTGGTGATCATTGTTATTTCAGAATTACAAGCTGATTTGCCTTGCTACTTGGGTTGGTCTCTGTTTCTAGGCCTTTTCAGTTGATAGAGGTAGGAATATTTTTCAAGGCAAATATATCATGAGTTAATACTACTATCTTTTTACTGAAAAAAAAAAAACATATATATATATATATATATTTCCCTATAGATTTTAGGCTAGCTTATTTCAACTTATCAAATTAACCTTTTTGTTATAGCTGACAGGAATGATTGTCATAGAAAATTTCAAAGAAGTTGGAATCTGTGTATTATTTTTTCTGCTTATTTGCAGACCACAGGAGTGTATTGCATATGGTGGAAAAAATAATAAATTGGCTATCTAGTTGAGAGCTGATTTTGTAGCCTTAAGCATGCATATATATAAAAATAGGCCAAGACCTATTTTTTTCTTTCAGATATTGGTATATGTCATAGTTCTGATTTGGGTGATCTAAGAATTACAGTATTCATAACATTAGCTAAATTGGATTAATTTTAACAAACATTGAAGTCATGTACCCACCAATAATTTAGAATTGAGGGAAATTGGATTGTCCTCTGCTGATATACCTAAGCTCTAGATATTGACCTTCAGAAATGCATTGGTTGACAGGCAGGCATCTAGTTAGGTTATCCTTAATAGCAGCTTCTCAAGGTAACTACTGGGATGGATTGTTATGTTAATCAGGCATTGCCACATACAATGAGGTGCCCTCTTGGGGCCTCCAACCAGGTTACTGTTTTATCTCCTCCTTAGTGAGATTGCCTACACTTTGTGAAATATTCATTTCTATACTTGCATTAAAAGAATGAAGGCACTGGCCAAGTGTGGTGGCTCATGGTTAAAATCCTAGCATTTTGGGAGGCTGGGATGGGCAGATCAGTTGAGTCTGGGAGTTCTAGACCAGCCTGTGCAACATGTCGAAACCCCATTTCTACAAAAAATATAAAAATTAGCCTTGCATGGTGTTGCACGCCTGTAGTCCCAGCTACTCAGGAGGTTGGGGTGGAATGGGATGATTGCTTGAGCCCAGGAGACAGGTTGCAGTGAGCTAAGATCGTGCCACTGCACTCCAGCCTGGGTGACAGAGCCAGACTCTGTCTCAAAAAAAAAAAAAATGCAAGAACTTTGCCATTGTTCTCTAGATTACAGCAATGTCTCATGGTGACAACTGGACCTTCTAAAAAGTTAAAATCTGGCCAGTAGCAGTGATTTACGTCTGTAATCCCAGCAATTTGGGAGGCTGAGAGGGTTGGATCACCTGAGGTCAGGAGTTTGAGACCAGCCTGACCAATATGGTGAAACTCTTTCTCTACTAAATATACAAAATTAGGCATGTGTGGTGGTGGGCGCCAGTAGTCCCAGCTACTTGGGAGGCCGAGACAGGAAAAATACTGGAACCCAAAAAGTAGAGGTTGCAGAGAGCCATGATCACACCACTGCATTCCAACCTGGGTGACAGAGTGAGACTCCGTCTCAAAAAAAAAAAAAAGTTAAAATCCTTCACATAAAGAGTAAAATGATACAAATCATCTTAACGAGACAAGTGGATAAACACCCCGGAGCCTGAGCAGTGTGAAGAAGAAGAGGCGAGAACAACCCCCAGAACGACCAAAGCCCATGCACCGCTGCATCCCACGCCCAGCGCCTACGTCCCGCTGCCGTTGCCACCAAGCCCAAGAGAAAGGCTGAAGGGAATGCTAAAGGAGATAAAGCCAAGGTGAAGGACGAACCACAGAGAAGATCTGCGAGGTTGTCTGCTAAACCTGCTCCTCCAAAGCCAGAGCCCAAGCCTAAAAAGGCCCCTGCAAAGAAGGGAGAGAAGGTCCCCAAAGGGAAAAAGGGAAAAGCTGATGCTGGCAAGGAAGGGAATAACCCTGCAGAAAATGGAGATGCCAAAACAGACCGGGCACAGAAAGCCGAAGGTGCTGGAGATGTCAAGTGAAGTGTGTGCATTATTGATAACTGTGTGCTTCTGATGACTGTACAGTTTGAAATACTATTTTTTATCAAGTTTTATAATAGGCCGGGCACGGTGGCTCAAGCCTGTAATCCCAGCACTGTGGGAGGCCGAGGCGGGTGGATCACGAGGTCAAGAGATCGAGACCATCCTAGTCAACATGGTGAAACCCCGTCTCTACTAAAAATACAAAAAATCAGCTGGGCCTGGTGGCGCGTGCCTGTAATCCCAGCTACTCAGGAGGCTGAGGCAGGAGAATTGCCTGAACCCAGGAGGCGGAGGTTGCGTTGAGCCGAGATCACGCCATTGCACTCCAGCCTGGGTAACAAGAGCAAAACTCCGTCTCAACAAAAAAAAAAAAAAAAAAAAAAAAAGTTTTATAAAAATGCAGAATTTTGTTTTACTTTTTTTTTTTTCCCAAGCTGTTTTTAGCACACACAACACTTCATTGTTGTTTTGGGGGAAGGGGCATATGTCACTAATAGAATGTCTCCAAAGCTGGATTCATGTGGGGAAACACCTTTCCCTTCTAGTTTTGAGAGACTTCCTCTTGGCTCCCAGGAGGAGGGATTCCCTGACTTTGACACACATGGCCACCTTGGCACACAAAAGCCTTGTGGTATGGAAAAAAAAATTTGTTTTTATGTCCTCTTCTCCCTTTCCGTCTTTCAGCATAGACTTAACTCCCTTAAGCCCAGACATCTGTTGGGACATGACCCCCAGTCATTGGTTACTAGTGTGTCAGGCAATCTGGACTTGCCAGTGATGTCACTGGGATAGCACCTGTCAAAAGAGCAGTGATTCCATTTCTAGATTGTGGATCTTCAGATAAATTCTGCCATTTTCATTTCATTTCCTGAAAGTCAGGGTCGGCTTGTGAAAAGTTGTTAAACAACATGCTAAATGTGAAATGTCAACTCTCTAAACTTTCCCTGTTCAGAGCATCAGATGAAGACCTCATTGGGTTGGGTTTTATAGTGACTTTCTGACTTTTGGTAGTCCATCAAAGAAGGGATTTTGAAAGTTGTTGTATACTGTCAACGATTGTCTGCCCATGCCCTGCCTGAAGTATCATGATTGTTTGTGGAAAGTATCTTTAATAAAGCTGGATACAGTTTGGCTTGGGAAAAAAAAAGAGACAAATGGCTCACAACACTAACAACTGTTCAGTGCTTACTGTTTGTCAGGTATTTTTATTAGTTATTTATAAGCATTAACTTATTTTCATAATTCTACAAAGCAGATGCTATTTTTATCTGTTTGACAAATAGAGACACAGACAAGTTCAGGAACTTGCCCAACGACTCTCTGTTAGAAAATGCAGGGCCAGGCTCATGCCTGTAATCCCAGCATTCTGGGAGGCTGAGGCGGGCAGATCACGAGGTCAGGAGTTCGAGACCAGCCTGGCCAACATGATGAAACCCCGTCTCTACTAAAGATTAAAAAAATTAGCCAGGCGTGGCAGTGTGCGCCTGTAATCCCAGCTACTCGGGAGGCTGAGGCAGGAGAATTGCTTGAACTAGGAGGCGGAAGGTTGCAGTGAGCTGAGACTGCACCATTGCACTCCAGCCTGGGCAACAGGGCAAGACTCTGTCTCAAAAAAAAAAAAAAAGAAAAGAAAGGGAAAAAAAATTGGCAGAACCAGGGTTTGAGCCCAGGAAGTCTGTCCCTGGAGTGCCTGCACTCAACACCTGTGCTATATGCTATACTGTGGTAACAACAGGTAGACCATTTATCAGTTGCTCAAGTATCACAAGCAAGCCCAAGACACCTAGAAAAATAAAATACCTAGCTAATATAGACTTTATGAATTTTAGTCAGGAAAGTTCTTAAGAACAAACTACAGATAAGAAAACTGAGTGCTGTAACATGGAACAAATGTGTGCCTCGGTCCCCTAGGTAGCCATTCAAGGCTCCCACTCTAAGTGCTAGAAAAACGCTTTGCTAGTTTCCTGAAAGGGACTCTTTTTAGTTCTGATTACTTCAGTATTTCATTTGCATGAAGTCATAGCATCCTTAATTATCTCAGAGAGATGGGAGCTAGGTAAGCATTAGTTTTTATTTTCAAGCTCCATCATCTACTTGTCACCTCCTACACTTCAAATTATTGGGTCCCACATTCCAGCCACATGTGTTTAAATAGTAATCTTTTTCGTTTTCCTTTAAAAAAGAAAACTCTTTATTATGCAAATTTTAAAACTTATACAAAAATAAGCAGAATAGTATAATGAACTCCCATGTACATACCACTCCAGTAATTATAAACTCATGTTCAATATCCTTTTATGGCAACATAATGATACTACAATTTTTTCTTTTTCTTTTCTTTTTTTTTTTTTTTTTTTTTTTGAGACAGAGTCTTGCTCTGTCACCCAGACTGTTTGCAGTGGCGCGATCTCGGCTCACTGCAACCTTCGCCTCCTGGTTTCAAGTGATTCTCCTGCTTCAGTCTCCTGAGTAGCTGGGATTACAGGTGCCCACCACCATGCCCATTTAATTTTTGTATTTTTAGTAGTGATGTTGTTTCACCATGTTGGCCAGGCTGGTTTTGAACTCCTGACCTCCTGATCCGCCCACCTCAGCCTCCCAAA
Source organism: Sapajus apella (assembly GCF_009761245.1). Classification (NCBI taxonomy): domain Eukaryota; kingdom Metazoa; phylum Chordata; class Mammalia; order Primates; family Cebidae; genus Sapajus; species Sapajus apella. The sequence continues at coordinate 6,893,288 of NW_022436953.1, read as the reverse complement.
GTGCTGGAACTGCAGGTGTGAGCCACTATGCCCGACTGATACTACAATTTTTTAAAATTAATGATAATCCCTTGATCAAATAGCCATATGCTATTTAAATTTCCTAGATTGTCCCATGAAAATTACTTGATAGTCTCTTTTCTTTTTCTTTTTTCTTTTTTTTTTTTTAATTTGGTTTGAGATGGAGTCTTGCTTTGTTGCTAGGCTGGAGTGCAGTGGCACGTTCTTGGCTTGCTGCAGTTTCTCCCTCCTGGTTCAAGTGGTTCTCCTGCCTCAGCCTCCCAAGTAGCTGAGACTATAGGCACACACCACCACACCCACCTAATTTTTGTGTTTTTAGTAGAGATGCCATTTCACCATGGTGGCCAGGATGGTCTCCATCTCTTGACCTCATGATCTGCCCGCCTCAGCCTCCCAGAGTTCTGGGATTACAGGTGTGTGCCACCTTGCCCAGCATTTGATAGTTTTTCAATCAGGATTCAGTAAGGTCCATAGATTGTAATTGGTTGATGTATTTGTCATTTACAGCCCTTAATGTTACAGCCCATTCCTCCTCCATCTTGTTTTTTCTTCCTTGCAGTTTTTATGTCGAAGAAACGAAGGTTTATGTATGTATTTGTTTTTAAATTTTTATTTATTTATTTTTTGAGACAGAGTCTTGCTCTGTCGCCCAGCCTGGAGTGCAGTGGTGTGATCTTAGCTCACTACAACCTCCACCTCCCAGGTTCAAGCAATTTTCCACCTCTTGGGTTCAAGTGATTCAACTGCCTCAGCCGCCTGAGTAGCTGGGATTACAGGTGCATGCCACCACATTTGGCTAATATTTTTTTATTTTTTATTTTTTTGGTAGAGACGGGGTTTCGCCATGGTGGCCAAGCTGGTCTCCAACTCCTGACCTCAAACGATCTGTCTGCCTCAGCCTCCCAAAGTACTGGGATTACAGGCATGAGCCACTGAGCCTGGCCTCGAAGTTGTTTTAGACATTTGGTATTGGGTGTTTTCTCTTTGTCTTTAAAGTGTAAGTTCAGTACCTGAATGAATAAATTTTACGCTGAGTTTTGTTTTTTAATGAAACAATAAACCAGTAAGCCTATTTAGAAAAATTGTTGACATACTTTTCAGAAAGGGAAAACTGAGCAGAATTTCCGTTTTTCTTCTCTGCTATGTATATTAGCTTGTTTCATAGTAAGTTTTTTCAAGAGTCTATTGAATTGTCTTTGCTATAAAATTTGCTTTAAGGTTTGCACATTACATGTATATACACACACTTCAAGCATATACAGGTATATTTAACCTAAAAGTAGTTTTATCTATCTACCTATCTATTTTTGTAGCCACTGGAAAAGAAGTTTGTTCGAGTTTCTGGAGAAGCAACTATTGGACATGTAGAAAAATTCCTCAGAAGAAAAATGGGTCTTGATCCAGCTTGTCAGGTATAGTACATGTATTTAAAAGAACAGGGAAAGTTGTGAGATTACCTTTAGCACACTGAAGAAAGAACTCTGTCTGTAGGATTTAATGCAATTACTTTTATTTTATGATGTTGTAGACATTGTTAGTGTTAATTGAATATTGATACACAGAGATTCACACCTCCAGCTTTAATCACATTTGATTGTCCATTTCTTTCTTTCTTTTTTTTTTTTCTTTTTTTGAGAGACAGGGTCTCTTTCTGTTGCCCGGACCAAAGTATAGTGACATGATCAGTGCAACGTTGAACTTTTCCTGGGCTCAGGTGGTTCTCCCTCCTGTCTTAGCCTCCTGAGTAGTTAGGGCTAGAGGGACATGCCACTATGCCCAGCTTTTTTTTTTTTTTTTTTTTTTTAAAGAGGTATGGTCTTGCTATGTTGTCCAAGCTGGTCTCAAACTCCTAGCCTCAAGTAATCCTGTCTGAGCTTCCCAAAGCACAAGGATTATAGGAGTCAGCCACTGTGCCAGGCCTAGTATCCATTTCCACTGATAGTAATCTATTAGTGTCAGAGAAAAGCTGAAGATAGGAGAAATATTAAAGATGCCTCAGTTCTAGCCCTTTCCATTTTGGTAATAGAGAAAGATTCTTTATTCACTTTTCTTCATAGGACATCCTTGCATTTATTAGTTCTTCAAGTATAACAAGCAAGCTCAGGACACATAGAGAAGTGAAATATTTATCTAATATGGACCCTGTTAGTTTTTTATGGATAAAAAGAGATCTCCTGTTCTAGTTATGTAATATTTTCTTGTTTTTATATGATGGAAACCTCAAACCTCATGTATTGTTGAACATAAAAGTAAAATATAGTTCTAGTTATATGGTCCAGTTAGTAAAAGTGCACCTTTATATAGCTTTGCTTTTTCATTAGTAAAATGTAAATGGCATTTTTGTTATTTGCCATCATGTGTAAAATTTCATAGAATAATTTTTATCTAAACTACTATATTGTGGCTGGGCACAGTAGCTCACCCTTATAATCCCAGCACTTTGGGAGGCTGTGGCGGGTGGATCATTTGAGGTCAGGAGTTTGAGACCAGCCTGGTCAACATGGTGAAACCCTGTCTCTACTAAAAAACGAAAAATAGCTGGGCATGGTGGCATACACCTGTAATCCCAGCTACTCAGGAGGCTGAGGCTGGAGAATTGCTTGAACCTAGGAGACGGAGGTTGCAGTGAGCCTAGATTGTGCCTTTGCACTTCAGCCTGGGTGACAGGGTGAGACTCTGTCTCAAAAAAAAAAAAAATAAGTAAAATAAAATAATACTGTATTGTCAGTTAAATTAATAGATATGTTAAAACAGTGACTGGCCAGGCGTTGTGGCTCAGTCCTGTAATCCCAGCACTTTGAGAGGCCGAGGCAGGTGGGTCACCTTAAGTCAGGAGTTCAAGACCAGCCTGGCCAACATGGCAAAACCCCATCTCAACCAAAAATACAAAAATTAGCCAGGTGTGGTGGTGTGCACCTGTAGCCCCAGCTACTTAGGAGGCTGAGGCAGGAGAATCACTTGAACATGGGAGGCAGAGGTTGCAGTGAGTCAAGATTGTGCCACTGCATTCCGACCTGGGCAACAAGAGCGAGACTCCATCTCAAAAAAAAAAAAAAAAGAGGTAGCTGAGTTTGCTAGTGTTTTTAGTGCCAGTATTTACTGATAGTAAATATATACCAAATCCAATGAAATATTACGTCTCTAACTGAGCTTCACATATCCTAGTTATATCTTACGGCAGCTGAAAACTAGAAATGACTTCTTTTTTACCTTGTAGCCACAGCACACTTGAGAATATTCTTAGGTTTTGGTTAGAAACAGAGAGCTGTTTAGTGACTCCTGGGCAAAAAATTGTGAGTGATCCCTTAACAGCCTATTATTTCTAAAAGCAGAAGTCAGAAGACTTGCTGTTGATTATATAAGAAGTAGGCTGGGCACTACTGGCTCATGCCTGTAATCCCAACACTTTGTGGGGGCTGAGGCGGGTGGATCACGAGGTCAGGAGTTCAAGACCAACCTGGCCAAGATGGTGAAACCCCATCTCTACTAAAAATACAAAAATTAGCCAGGTGTGGTGACAGGCACCTGTAATCCCAGCTACTTGGGAGGCTGAAGCAGAGAATTACTTGAACCCAGGGGGCAGAGGTTGCAGTGAGCCGAGATTGCGTTACTGCACTCCAGCCTGGGTTCAAGTAAGAGTGAGACTGTCTCAAAAAAAAAAAAAAGTGATACCCAGGAGGACTATAATTATAATCTATAATCTAGGATATAGATTATTTTCTCTGACTGTGTGTGTGTGTGTGTGTGTGTGTGTGTGTGTGTGTTTTGGAGCTTTTTTCGGTGACAAGGATAAGATACTGTGTTTCCCAGGCTGGACTTTTTTTTTTATATATAGCGTCTCACTCTGTCGCACATGTTGGAGTGCAGTGGCAAGATCTTGACTCACTGTGGCCTCCACCTCCTGGGTTCCAGCAATTCTTCTGCCTCTTCCTCCAGGTAGCTGGGATTATAGGTGTGCACCACCATGCCCAGCTAAATTTTTTTGTATTTTTTAGTAGAGGTGGGATTTCATCATTTTGCTCAGGCTGGTCTTGAACTCTTGGCCTCAGGTGATCCACCTACCTCAGCTTCCCAAAGTACAGGGATTGCAGGTATGAACCACTGTGTCCAGCTTGTTTTTTTAATTGACAGAAATAATATATATTGGGTTGGGCATGGTGGCTTATGCCTGTACTCCCAGCACTTTGGGAGGACAAAGTGGGTGGAGGATAGCTTGAGCCCAGGAGACTAGCCTGGGCAACATAGTGGAACCCCATCTCTACAAGAAATACCAAAATGAGCCAGGTGTGGTGGTGCATACCTATAATCCTAGTAGTCCTAGCTCCTAGGGAGGATCAACTGAGCCTGGGAGGTAAAGGCTACAGTGATCCATGATTGCACCGCTGCACTGAGCCTGGACGACAGAGCAATACACTGTCTCAAAAAAAGGTAAAAATAAGTGAAATGACGGCCAGCCATGGTGGCTCACACCTGTAATCCCAGCACTTTCAGATGCCAAGGCAGGTGGATCTCCTGAGGTCAGGAGTTCAAGACTAGCCTAGCCAACATGATGAAACTGTGTCCCTACTAAAAATACAAAAATTAGCCAGGCGTGCTGGCACATGCCTATAGTCCCAGCTACTTGGGAGGCTGAGGCGGGAGGACCACTTGAACCCAGGAAGCGGAAGTTGCAGTGAGTCGAGACCACGCTACTGCACTCCAGCCTGGGTGACAGAGTCAGACTCTGTCTCAAAAAAAAGAGATGAAATGAAATAAAGAAATTATGTCTATTTATTGTGTACAACATGATGTTTCAAAATATGTATACATTGTGGGATGGCAAAATTGAGCTAATTAACACATCATTACCACACATATTTTTTGTGGTGAAAACACTTAAAATTTCTACTCAACAAGTACAGTATATTATTATATATAATCACCATGTTGTACAATATATGTCTTCTAAGTTGATTTTGTTACTAAAAATGTGGGTTTCTTTTTTGCTTACATCATGGAATTTAAGGCTTTTTTTTTTTTTTTGGAGACAGAGTCTTGCTCAAATGGCCAGGCTGGAGTGCAGTGGCACTATCTCAGCTCACTGCAACCTCCATCTCCTGGGTTCAAGCGATTCTTCTGCCTCAGCCTCCCAAGTAGCTGGGACCACAGGCGTGTGCCACCACGCCCAGCTAATTTTTGTATTTTTAGTAAAGACGAGGTTTCAGCATGTTGGCCAGGACGGTCTTGATCTCTTGAACTCATGATCCACGTGCCTTGGCCTCCCAAAGTGCTGGGATTACAGGCATGAGCCACCGCTCCCGGCCGAAATTTAAGGCTTTTAGCATTTTGAAATAAAATTATATAAAGGGTGTGGTGGCTCACGCCTGTAATCCAAGCTACTGTGGAGGCTGAGGTAGGAGGATCACCTAAGCTTGGGAGGTCCAGGTGGTACTGCCGGAGACCCTGTCTCAGGAAAAAAAAAAAAAAGATAATAAAATTTGTTTCAACCTTTAATTTTCTTTTTCAGTTCTTGGCTCTCTAAATAAATATTCTCAATTACTGTATAGCTGGTAATATTCATACATTATTATTTAACCAAAATGTTAAAATAGTGGAATAGAATTATCAAATATACAGACCCATTAACTGGGGACAAAAACTATTGAAGCCTAAATTTAAGATAGAGTAAATGAGTTACTTCTAATAGGAACAAAACATTGAGCTGGCTTACTGGTCATCAGAATACAATTCTTGGTGTCCTGCAGTCACTTGAGCCTGCTATGCTGACTTTCTTTAAAGCACTCAGTTCCAGGTAGGAGACGTGTGCATGGTTTTCGGATACGTGACCTTCATTTGTGGTTATTTACTAACAGGAATGAATAATTCCCACAGGACTGTTAAATGGTAAACTACCTTTAAAGTTATTTGTGGCAGATTAAAATAAAAGGAGACAATTCTGAAAGTTGAAAAAATACAGATCATGTGTTCTTAAGAAAGACTTAAGTTGATTTAAAATTTAAATATCAATAATTATCCAAATGTGCGTCTTTCCCATAGAGACTACCATGTTTCAGTGTTACCATGGTTGATTTAGTGGTATTTACTCTTCGATGTTTTGTTGTATTTTGCTTTATAAATAATTAATATTGCTTCATATTCTTTTGTACATCATTTGATATTCAGACCTCATTTTGCTTTTATGAAATGAAATTTAGAACATATACCTCACATTGATCACTAAAAATTCTTCTATAGGATGTGATATTTGATTTTCTTGTTAATCTTGCCATAATGAATTCCAACTTAAAAGTTAGGTTGGGCGGGCACGGTGATTCACGCCTTATAATCTCAGCACTTTGGGAGGCCGAGGCGGGCAGATCACGAGGTCAAGAGATTGAGACCGTCCTGGCCAACATGGTGAAACCCTGTCTCGAACTCCTGGCCTCAAGTAATCTTCTCACCTCAGCCTCTCAAAGTGCTGAGATTACAGGTGTGAGCCACCACATTTGGCTGACAGCCATGACCTATTGGGTAAATCCAGGTTTCTGTTCCCTCTTAGGGCTGTGTGGTATGATGTACTGTTTCTAGGTTATGTGATTGTGTGGTTTGTTGCCTAAAATGTTGTGGGTGATTATAACACAAGAACAAATATTTTGTGTATGAAAAAGGAGAAAGAGGAGTCAATGATGATATTCTGGTATGGAAGACAAGGAGAAATTTCATACCATAATCTAAATAGCAATGTTAGGAGATGGAACCAGTTAAGTGAGATATATATATATATGTGTGTGTGCGTGTGTGTGTGTGTGTGTGTGTGTGTCTGTGTATATGTATATATATATATTAATAAGCTGTTGAGGATCTAACCCCACTTTAAGCCAATGGGAAGGGAGTAGTACTCAGTGAGAGAAAGATTAAAGATTTGCATTTCTAGCTTAGCAAGTAAGTAGAGTCTGTTTTTTTTAAAAAAAAAAAAAAAAGAAAGAAAGAAAAAAAGAAAAAAAAAAGAATAATAATAAAAAAAATGAAGGAGAGGAAGAGGGAGAGAGAACGGAAGTGTTGCTTTATTGCCCGGGGTAGAATGCAGTCTAAAGATGGGTATTGAAAACCTCTTTTATGCTTAATAATGGAAACAGGAAAAAAAATAAAAAATAAGAAATGAGGGAAGAAAATAACAAACAAGCAGCCAACCAATATTTCATTTAAACCTGTGAGTAGGTATGATGTGGTACTGATAAGAGTGTGTATTTTGTGTATTTAAAGTGGAGAGTTCTATAAATGTTTATTAAGTTTACTTGTTCCGGATCTGAGTTCAAGTCCTGGATATCCTTGTCAGTTTTCTGTCTCATTGATCTGTCTAATATTAATATTGAAGTCTCCCATTATTATCGTGTGGGAGTCTAAGTCTCAAGTCATTAAGAGCTTGTCTTATGTATCAGGGTGCTCCTATATTAGGTGCATATATATTTATGATCATTGAGCCCTGTTGTTACTTTGATCCTTTTACCATTATGTAATGTCCTTCTTTGTTTCTTTTAGTCTTTGTTACTATTAAAGTCTATTTTGTCAGAGATGACAGTTACAACTCCGGTTTTTTTATTTTTTTGCTCTCTATTTGATTGGTGAGTCTTCCTCCAACCTTTTGTTTAGAATCTTTGTGTGTCCTTGCTTATGAGATGGATCTGGACACAGCATGCCGATGGATTTTGACTTTTTATTCAACTTGCGTGTCTGTGTCTTTGATTGGGGTGTTTAATCCATTTAAATTTGGGATTAATATTGACATTTGTGAGTTTAATATTGTCATTTAATGCTAGCTGGCTATTTTGCCCATCCGTTGATATAGATTCTTCATTATAAAGATACTCTTGCCGGGCGCGGTGGCTCAAGCCTGTAATCCCAGCACTTTGGGAGGCCGAGGCGGGTGGATCACAAGGTCAAGAGATCGAGACCATCCTGGTCAACACGGTGAAACCCCGTCTCTACTAAAACTACAAAAAATTAGCTGGGCATGGTGGCGCGTGTCTGTAGTCCCAGCTACTCAGGAGGCTGAGGCAGGAGAATTGCCTGAACCCAGGTGGCGGAGGTTGCGGTGAGCTGAGATTGCGCCATTGCACTCCAGCCTGGGTAACAAGAGCGAAACTCC